>NC_136068.1:1838866943-1839306943 GCF_964261635.1 Lissotriton helveticus | reverse complement strand
TATAGCGTGAACAAGATCTTTGCAGATATCAAAGCGCTTTACAAAGCCAGGAATATAACAAGAGAGTGAGTAGCAGGTCATTAGGTATAGCGAAATTAAACGTAATAAGTGAAATCGGTAGGTACGTGGGGGAGCAAAGTAGAACAGGTACATCAGTAATGCAGGTATTACAGATAAATGTGTGCATAGATAGTCAGGGAATCAATAATACAGGTGAGACACATAGTCGTAGCGTTCGAGCAAAATAATACAGATCGGTGTAAAGTCTTTACAGCAAAGTAGAACAGGTACATCAATAATGCAATTATTACCGCTAAATGTGTGCATAGATAATCAGGTAAGTCAATAATACAAGTGAGACACATAGTCGTAGAGTTCGAGCCAAATAATACAGATCGGTGTAGAGTCTTTACAGATCCACGTTAATAGGTTAGGTGTATTTGGCCATGAGAATAGCTTTTACTTCTTTCTTAAAAAGTGTGATGGAGGAGATGAGCCTGGTTTCAGGAGGAAGTGAGTTCCAGATCCTGGGTGCCATTCCTGAGAAAGAGCGTTTATAAGTTTTTTCCTTCCGGAATCTTCGGGGTTTTAGCAAAAGATTGTTTGTGCCTCTAGTGTTTCTAGAGCCGCCAGAGATTGACAGCTTCTGAGTGAGGTATCCGGGAGAGCTCAGGTGTACAGCCTTGTGTGTCATGCAGGCGATTTTCAGGTGAATTCTGGCTTCAAAAGGCAGCCAGTTCAAGGATTTCAAGTCAGGGGAGATATGCGAGTGTTTTTTTGACCCAGTGATGAGTCTCGCTGCAGCGTTTAGAGAAGCTCTTAGGGGTGCAGTAGTGGTTAACGGGAGACCGCAGAGGGGGATGCTGCCGTATTCAATTCACGGGATTACTAGTGCTTGTACTGCAGTTTGAAAGTCTTTGGCTGGTAAGAAGGGTTTGAGTTTCCTCAGGGTATTGATTTGGAAGTTCGCTCCCTTAGTAGCCTTGCTGATATGATGCTGCATGTTGAGATTGGGGTCGAGAGTTATGCCTAGGGATTTTGCTGAATCCACTATGGTGGGTTGGACATTGAGTGCAGTTAGTTGTTTAAGCCAGGTTTGAGTGGTAGAGATCTTCAAGGGAGGTGAGATCAGAAGGAATTCTGTTTTCAGAGCATTGAGTTTGAGGTGATTATCAGCAAGCCAGGATTGGGTGCTTCTGATCGTTGAGTTCAGGAGTACAATGTCATTAGGGGATTGTAATTTGAGATATAGTTGGGTGTCATCTGCGTACATGTGAAAAAGTACATTGGATGCTTGTAGCAAGGTGGTGAGAGGTTCCATAACTAGGTTGAACAAGGTTGGTGATAGGGAGGATCCTTGGGGGACGCCTAATGAAACAGGTATTGGCGAGGACATCAGGTTGTTACTCTTGAATTTCTGCGACCTGTTATGTAAAAAGGAGGTGAACCACTTGAGCACAGTCCCAGATAGACCCATTCTTGTGTTCAAAAGATCGAGTAGATTCTCATGTTTGACAGTGTCTAATGCTGAAGAGAGATCAAGAAGGATGAGGAGGCAGGTATCGTTTTGATCTAGGATTTGAAGGGCGTCGTCAATTATGTGGGTCATCGCAGTTTCAGTACTGTGTCCAGCTCGGAAGCCTGATTGATGAGGGTTGAGGAGATCAAACTGATCAATGTGTTTAGTCAGTTGTAGTTGTGCGCATTTTTCCAATAGTTTGGCGAGAGTGGGAATATTGGTAATGGGGCGGTAGTTGTTTAGGTCGGATGGGTCGGCAGTAGGTTTCTTTAGCAAAGGTGTGACTTGCCCAACTTTGAGGGACTCAGGGATTGTTCCTTCTTGGAGCGAGCTGTTGATAATTTTAGTCCAGAGTGGAAGGAGCAATGGGGCGAAATCTTTGACAGCGTTAGCAGGGAGGGGATCCGTGAGGTGATTGGAAGGTTTCAAGGTGCTGAGCAGTTTGCCTATTTCTTCTTCGGAGTAGGTTTCAAAGGATGACCATGTTGCATTGTTTTTAGGTTCGGTGGGTGTTATGCAGTTGGGTGTGGTGTAGAGGCTTGCGTCAGTGCGGAGATCACTCTTTATGTTGTCAATTTTTTGGGTAAAGAAAGCGGCAAAGTCTTCACAGGAGGGTGCTTCGCACGAGGTACTGAGAGGTTGGGGTTGTTCCTTGGCTTGACTTCTGATTAGCTCAAACAGTTTTCTTGGACGTTTTTTTGCTTGGTCGAGCTGGAGGCTGAAGAAATTTGCTTTTGAGCGCTTTATTTTCCTGAAGTAGGCGTTTCTCTTTTTCTTCAGGGTTTTCAGGTGCAGTGCAGAGGGAGCTGTTCTCCATGTGCGCTCTGCCATTCGCATGGCTCGTCTATCTTCATTGAGACTCCCGTCGTACCATGGATTGGAGATTTTAGCGGAGACTCTTTTTAGTTGCATGGGAGCAGCCTAATTAATTATTGAGGTCATGGCGTTGAGATAGTGGTCAGTTAAGGATTGGACGTCTGTAGCGCCCGTAGGAGGGAGCAGGAGGTCGCGGCTGTTCGGGGGTAGGGAGTATGGGTTTCGTTTTTTCAGGTCTCTTTTCCAGACTTTAGGTCTGGAGGATTGAACCGTGTTGAGTTTGACTTTTTCATTGATGTGAAATGTGACATAATGATGGTCTGACCAGTCACAGGGTTGGATAGACTCAAGTTGAATAGCGTCCTCTTTGGCGATGATAAGGTCGAGGATAGAACCTTTCTCGTGGGTCGGGCTGTTGCATAATTGTGTGAGGTCCAGGGCGTTGAGGAAGCTTTTAAGGCTATTTACCACCGCATCATTGTGATCGTTCCAGGGGAGGTTGAAGTCACCAAGGTATATTTGGGTGAGCTGTCGTCCGGCGTTGGTTGAAATCATGTCCATGATTTGTTGGGCGAATGTGAAGCTGTCTCTGGGTGGGTGGTAAATGCCGTGGAGAGAGCATATCGGTTTGCCATCACTGATAATATCGAGGCAGATGTATTCGTAGGAATTTGGGGAGGGTAGGGAAGGTACGGAGACTTTCATAACAGAAAGGCTGTTCCTGTATATGCATGCGATTCCACCACCTATCTTGCCAGACCTGTCAAGCCTAATGATGTGGTAGTTGGGGGGAACCAGAATGTCCATTATAGGTGTGGAAGATTCGGTTAGCCAGGTTTCAGTCAAGATGATTATGTCAAGGTCCCATGTTAGGATGAGATCAGCGATGGCGGCGGAGTGTCTAGAAGCCGATCTGCAGTTTAGGAGAGTGCATTTGAGACGGGGTGTGTCAGGGGAGGTAAAGGGTACTAGAGAGAGGGGGACTTTTCTAAGGTTACTCGGGACGGAGATTCTGTTGTTTAGTGTGGAGGGTCTATGGGGATTTGAGTGTATCGTGGGAATGGGGAGGTGCGAGGCGGTTGTGTTGTTTAGGGGAGCGGGGTCGTAGGAGCGGAGGAGGGTGAGAGTGTCGAGATCCGAAAGAGGGTTGCATGTGCGACGGGGCGGTTGTTGCGATTGTGGGCAGGGATCGCGGTCCAGAGTGGGCGGCGGGTGCGGTTGTTGCGATTGTGGGCATGGATCGCTGTCCTGTGTGAGGGATGTAGCTTGGGCGCGTCATCAGGACGGGTGGAGAGCAATTTGAGAGGGGGCGTGGTGGTGAGTGAGGTCAGTCTAGGTGGTGTGATGTGTTGCTCTTTGATGGTGTGAATGTCTTCTTTGATGGTGTGAATGTCTTCTTTGAGTTGGAGGAGGGAGGACATAATCTTGTCCAGCGTGGGATAAGTGTTAGTGCTGGGGTGGAAGTCATGGGTGAGTGGCTGACCTGGAAGTTATCGTGCGGGTGGGGGGGGGGGGTTGGTGTTCATGCAGGGCTCCGTGGTGTAGGCTTACGGGTTGGTGTTAGGGAGGAGAGAGGGTATGGGGCGATGGGAGTGGATGAAGTACGGAGGAGGTTGGCGTAGAGGAGGGAATTCGTGGCAGGCGGAGAGAGCGGGGTGGAAGTGGAGTGTATGATGGTGGTGATGGGGGAGCCTGAAGGGTAGTGAGGGCTGAGAGTGGGGGGTGAAATGGGGTTGGGGATGGTCCTGGTGGTGTGCTCTGCGTGGTTAGTTAGCGGATGGTAGTGGGGACTGAGAGAGGGGGGGGGACAAAGGGTGGGATTTGTCGTTATGCGTGTCGTTCTGGTGCTGATCTAGGTTGGAGGGGTTGTAGGTGGAAGTTGTGATGTCCGGGGAGGGGGGAATGGGAGTGGTATGTGTGTGGGTCCAAGGGTTGGTTTTAGAGGGGCGGCTAGTGTATGAGGGGGAGAGATTTGTGGCTGTGATTGAGGAATGTGGGGTGGTAACAGCAGGTGGGTGATTGACTCGGGTGCTGGGGGTAGAGGTGAGGTGCGTGTCGTTCTGATGCTGTGCCAGGTTAGAGGGGTTGTGGGAGGGGGCTGTGACGTCATGAGTGATAGTGCGGGAGGAGTTATGGGTGGAGGTCCGAGGCTTGGAGAGGTGCTCTTTGAACTTGGGGAACAGGTTGTCTAATAGTTCCAGGTTCTTGTCTGTGGATTGAATTAGGACAATCCCGTTATTGTAGATAGTAATGGTGGTTCTGCCAGGGAAGAGTTGGGATGGTGTGATGGAGAGAGTTAGGCCATGAGCGTTTTTTCTGGTGGTGGAGACGGTGAGTAGGGTGAGGAACGCTTTTCTCCATTGAGCTCTGCGTGAGGTGTGGAAGATGATATCAATGTTCAGGGCTCCATTGACCGGTGAGAAGTAGGTGTCGGCAAAGGGGGTTTCAGGTTGGGATCTCAGGAAGTTGTGTTTAAAGCGTTTAGCGGCTTTTCTGGTGAGAGTGGATGGGTAGTTGATACTATATGTATGCTTAACGATGAGATCCATGTTGGGATGGCTGTATAGGTGGGTATGGGAGGAAGAACGCTAAAAATACACATGTGCAAAAACAACTGTCAACCGTCTGTTACGTGGCACAAAGAGACACTAGCGAATGGCCAAAAATAGTCCACAAATATAAGGGGTAGCAGTCAGTGCAGTCCAGGAATAAACAGTGCGTGGGTGCAGCTTACAAAAATGTACAGGATATATGAGGTAGCAATCAGTTAAATGGACTCAAAGTGACACTAGTGAATGGGCAAAAATAACCAGAATGTAAGAGGTAGCATCGGTGTAATCCAGGAATAGAAAGTGAATGGGTGCAGCATACAAGAATGAACAAAATATATGCGGTAGCAATCAGTGCGTAAAAGGGATAAAAGTGAGATGTGTGCAGCTTACAAAATATACAATATACAGATAGGAATAAAATACTAAAGATATACTGGAACCAATATAGGTGCAATAGACAAATAAGACACTAGTGAGAAACCGGTAAAATATGAGGTAGCGATCGGTGCACTACCGGTGAGGAAAAAAGTGAAATAGGTGCAGGTTACACAAAATGTATAAAATACAAGTAGAAGTATAATACTGCAATAAAAGTGCACGAGGTTATAGGGCGGGAAGCATAGAGAATAGAAAAGAGAAATAAGTGATAGCTATAGGTGTGAGTTAATGAGGGTGAATGGTCTAAGATGACCACCGAAGTGGTGAACTAGTCTAAGATGGCCGCCAAAATAGAGAATATGAAGGCAGGAGTATAAGTCCTTAATATGCTTTGATATTTTGATTTTTTATATTTTTAAAATTCGATATTACATTACTTATCTTAAAAACTATATTTTTGATGACTATATTCTGTCCATTCGATATTTTGTCCATTCTATATTTTGAAGTCGATATTTTGTCCATTCGATGTTTTGAAATCGATATTTTGTCTGTTTACCTTTGAGTTATGCTTCAAAGTGCTTGTTTGCTCATAGAGTCATGCTTGATCTCACTCATGGCACGAATATGAGATTTGGCAACACTTTTTTAATCACTCCGAGCACGCACTATAGTTTACCTTGACTTGATGTAATTTCACGTTCTTCATGGGCAGCTGCCCAGTGCTAAACAATCCTGACAGTGCATGGCAAAGTCGTGCTGTCTGAACAAACATATTTTTGGCTACGTTAACCTGTGACCTTGGCAGTATCGTAGCACCCAAATATTCAGAAGAACTTATGTATAGTACCCAATAACTTATAATAGGTGATTTTAATGAGTGCCCCTCTCTTGGGTCAAGTGCCCACATGCTAAGCCATCCTAGTAAAGCAATCGGCACAACGTTTTAGAGCAATGTATATGTACATCAGACGGTATGTGTGCTGTCCAACAACACTTTAGTGATCTTTCACCTCATCATTCTGCATCTCCACGCCAACCCTTCTTTCACCCCTCTTCTCTCCTTTCTCTTTCCTACCCTCTATCTATCCTCCTTATTACCTTCCCACAGCATCACTCAACACCACAGCATCACTCAGCACCACTCAACGCCACAGCACCACTCAACACCACAAAACCACTCAATGCAACAGAATCACTCAACGCCACAGAACCACTCAACACCACAGCACCACTCAACACCACAGTACCACTCAACGCCACAGCATCACTCAACGCAACAGCATCACCCAGCGCCACAGCATCACTCGGCACCACTGAATGCCACAGCACCCCTCAACGCCACAGTGCTACTCAATGCCACAACAGCACTCAACGACATGGCACCACTCAGCGCACATCCCTCAACGCCAAAGCATCACTCAATGCCACAGCACCACTCAACGCCACAGCAACACTCAACACCACAGCACCACTCAACACCACAGCACCACTCAACGCCACAGCATCACTCAACGCCACAGCATCACTCAATGCCACAGCATCACTCAATGCCACAGCATCACTCAACGCCACAGCATCACTCAGCACCACTCAACGCCACAGCACCACTGAATGCCACAGCGTCACTCAGCACTGCTGAACGCCACGCATCACTCAGCACCACTGAACGCCACAGCATCACTCTGTGCAACCATTCAACAACAACTGGTTCTAATATGTTCTCTCAATGTTTCAAGCTTTATTACAAATGTCACAAAAAGATGTTAATATTTCACTGCTGTTCTTGGATTTTCATCACAATAAAATACACTGAACATAATCTTCCCAAAACTTATTTACAAAAGTTTAAGCTATTGCCATTATAAATTACTATAACTTTTATTTAAGTATTAATTATAAAAAAAATAAAAGCCATTGTTATTTGTAATACTAATACATCTAAGTCATGTAAATACAACACATATTGCATTACAAATGCTATAGGTGTCACGTTTTCAAAAGTTAAAACTATTGGCATTGTAAATGACAAAGCTATTTATTTATTTATTTATTTATTTATTTGCAAGCTTATACCGCGCTGGGAATCGACTCCCTAGGGAGTATCTCCGCGCCATTGGCAACGTCAGAAAGCAAATAGCCCTGTCATGTGTAAATATCATACTGCAAGTATCAATAGTTGAATAAAAAAGTTTTTAGTTTTTTCCTGAAAGGAAGATGATCCCTGCAAGCTCTGATTTCCAGGGGGAGTTCGTTCCAGAGTTTCTGGCCGGCCACTGACAGAGCTCTACCGCCTTGTCGTGATTTCCAGAATCTGGGGACACATAGTAGTTCATTAATTTCGCTATTTTCAAAACCAACACATAAATGAAATATTTGTCATTTACAATACCAATAGCTCACAATTTCCTAATGCGAGACCTATTGCATTGCAAATGCTTGGTCTATTTTTCCTGTTGTGTCAGATATTTTAAATCTATTGTATAGATACCCCTTGCCTCACTTTTTCTCTTTCTTTTTTTCTTTCTTTCCGGCTTCCTTCTCCTTTTTCCTATTGGGATGAATCCTCATTGTTAGGGCAATCCCTTAAAAGATAGTATGGTGTATAAGGGAATCACGGCGCTGGCAAACCACTCTCCATCTCTTCCAACAGACCGACCCTCGGTGTGGTCATTTCCCGAAGATGGGAGAGAAGGAGGGGGGGCTATGGTGGGGGGATAGGGTAGGGACTAGGGGGATGGGGTGGGGAGAGGGTTGGACAGGGAGTCCTAGGGGCTCTGAGTATTGGGCACAAAACAGGGTGGAAAAAAGTTCAGAAGGAAAATGGTTTAAAAATAAATCACATTTGAAAATGATAAGAATAATGACAGAAATGATAGTAAACTACTGTCACTTAGGCTTGTTCTTTGGTTTAAGAAAGGAAAGGGATGAAACAAAAGAAAAGGGACAATATATCAACCTAAATGGGTAAGGTGATTGTTTGTTTGGTTAATATAGGTGGCTTAGGGGACAGGAGTAAGCGAAATAGGACTATGGAAATGATGAGATTTAATAACCCTGATATCATTGCACTTCAAGAAATGCATATACCATGGGAAAAGAGGGGGCTAATCACGATAAAGGGTTATTCTTTAATGGTCTGTTCTACACAAACCTCTAATAATAGAGGGGTGGCTATTTTAGTTAAAAAACAAATAGGAACTGCTAGGTGGACATTGGGTGATGCAGGAGGGAGGTGGGCTGTGGTGGAGCTCGAGTATGGAATAACACTAGCAACGGTGTATGGCTCAAACCAAGATGAATCCAATATACTCGTAGACCTGGAAATGGAGCTAGCAGCTTGGCCTACACCTTTAATTATGTGTGGGGATTTTATTATACATCTAAGATTAGGGGATGCAAATTTTAACAGATATCACGGACGGAAGCCCAGAGTCTATCGAGCATTAACATCACTCATTAAAAGTCATGGGCTAATAGATGTATGGGAATCCAAGTTCCCCTCCGATCCAGGATATACATTCTACTCCTATCCCCACCAGAAAAATGTCTGGCTGGACTATTTTTTGTATATAAGCAGATCCTAGGAGGGGCAAACTTTTGCCAAAATCAATGTCTGATCATAACCCTTTGATTCTCGGGCTAAGATTGCCGCAAATCCATGCGTGTCAAACACAATGGACGTTTGACCGGAAATTGTTGGTTGATCAAGAATATGTCAGTCATTTTAGAACTTGGATAAGAGAATTTTTTAATATGAATAGATTTAGTGCCTCTCGCAATGTGGTTTGGGAACGTTTAAAGCTGGAGTAAGGGGGGGAGACAATAAGCTTCGTATCCAACCAGAGACAACAACAAGCGAAGAAGGTTAGGCAATTACATGCCAAGCTCCGGGACTTGGAGAGAGAACATCTGGGGAAGATAGTGCTGGGGTTGGATACAGCTATAACGCAGTTAGATATTATGGTGGCTAAGGCTGAGATAGGGTCTTATTGTTCTCATAAGGTTGCAGCAAGCTATCAGACCCATAGGGCGAAGAGCTATGAGTATGGCGAAACCATTGGAAAACTACTTGCCTTAAAGACTAGACAAAAATCAGGGAAGAGCCAGATATCTTTACAAACCAGAGAGGGGATTTCATATACAGAACCAGGGGATATATTTGTGGTGTTCCATAAATTCTATCAGGAGCTTAGAAAACCTTTTCAGTGCTACCCTTGCAGACAAGGAAATCACTCATCCAGGCACTCATTGTGAGCCGCTTGGATTACGGAAATCCGCTAATGGTTGCAATGAATGAGGGTCTCTGTTCTAAGGTCCAGGTGAAGCAAAACAAACAGCACAGTTGTTTGAGGCCTACCATCTCGCTCTCCCTCGGAGCCTACTCTGAGATCTCTCCACTGGGTGTCCATAAGAAAGCGTGCCCTTTTTAAACTTCTACGTCTCACCCATAGGTCTCTGCATGGAAAAGGGGCTTGTTACTTACAAAACAGGGTGCAACCATACATCCCTACCCGGAATCTGAGATCCAGAGATCAACCGCTACTGTGGCCCGCGCATCGAATGGTCAGGTATGGGGGGGGCAAGTTTTTTCCTTCTCGGCCCAACATCAGTGGAATCAGCTGCCCCTAAACCTACGCTCCTTTGCCAATTTATCGGTATTCAAAAAGCTACTGAAAATGTTCCTATTTAATTTATAAATCTCTATCAAATGAATCTATGGAGTCCTTAGGGGGTAATTTGAGCGCCTTATAAATATCAATAACATGACATAACAGGGTCGTATCCTTTTCTTCGACCAAATTATTATTTCTTTTATCCCCTGTTTTTATCGTGGGTCTTCCTGCCTCTTATCTGCACTATAATAGTTGAAGCACTGCTGCTTAGCGGGTACGGGTTCTGTGGGTTCCTAGTTTGTTTGTTTTCACCGCCATCTTAGGTGTGGTTTTGCCGTTTGGGAGGCGCCATACCGAGCGGTCTAGTAGTGCGGCTGTCTCCCGCCCGCCCTATTTAAGACCGGTCCTTTAGAGGGTCAGCCTGGACAAGGTGCCCGAGCACTAGTGTGCTGAGGACTCACATGCTGCAACGCTACTCTGCAGGCTGTGTCTATTGCTTTTAAAAACCCGTTTTGTATCTCTGTTATTATTATTTCTTTTATCCCCTGTTTTTATCGTGGGTCTTCCTGCCTCTTACCTGCACTATAATAGTTGAAGCACCGCTGCTTAGTGGTTACGGGTTCTGTGGGTTCCTAGTTTGTTTGTTTTCGCCGCCATCTTAGGTGTGGTTTTGCCGTTTGGGAGGCGCCATACCGAGCGGTCTAGTGGTGCGGCTGTCTCCCGCCTGCCCTATTTAAGACCGGTCCTTTAGAGGGTCAGCCTGGACAAGGTGCCCGAGCACTAGTGTGCTGAGGACTCACATGATGCAACGCTACTCTGCAGGCTGTGTCTATTGCTTTTAAAAACCCGTTTTGTATCTCTGTTATTAATATCTCTTTTATCCCCTGTTTTTATCGTGGGTCTTCCTGCCTCTTACCTGCACTATAATAGTTGAAGCACCACTGCTTAGCGGGTACGGGTTCTGTGGGTTCCTAGTTTGTTTGTTTTCGCCGCCATCTTAGGTGTAGTTTTGCCGTTTGGGAGGCGCCATACCGAGCGGTCTAGTGGTGCGGCTGTCTCCCGCCCGCCCTATTTAAATCTACCCTCTAACACGCAGCGGTGACGCGCAGCGGCTGCGTCTTCACTGCACCTGAGTCGTGCCAGAGTCCTGCCCGTCTACGCCCGTCAGCGCTGAGTCAGGGCTAAGGCAGGGCTCTATAGCTTTTTTCCCTCCGTGTTGTCTTTGAACCCTTTCGTACGAATGTATTCTAGAATCGAGCTGCTTAGTCTTCGCGATTCTTCGTCTTGCACTCATACACCGCTACATCCTCTTTCCGGCCCTTTTCAGTGCCCCGAGTGCGGTTTTAGACTCTCATCTCCTGCTTCCACCTCTGCTTATAGGATAGCCCCCCTAGGATGCCTAGACAGCATTGTTCCACCGCTGGTAAAATCTCAGGTCCCTTATGACTTTAAGGTTTACCATCTCAATGTGAGGTCGTTGGTTAAACACCATTTGGACGTCCATAATTTACTTACGGAGGAAGCTCCTGATATTCTTTTTATGTCAGAGACATGGCTGCATGAGGAAGCTTTGGCAGCGGTTAATTTGGCTCTTCCTTCTGAGTATGCGATTTTCACCCACAATCGTAACTCGAGAGGCGGTGGCATTGCGGCTGCTGTTAAATCTTGCTACTCATGTGTATGGAAGGCTATGGACATAGCAGGCTGCGAAAGTGCCCATATTTAGGTCTCGCGACCTATCGATGCGCGCAAGCGCATCGAGCGGAGCGAGAATTCAAGTAGCCAAAATCCTCATGAAACCACCAGCTTTTTGCTGGCGTTTTCATGAAGTTCACGTGAACCACGTGATCAAACACGAACGCGCATCAGCCTCCCTCCCTCCTAATTGCATTTGCCGCACAGCACATCAAAGGGCTTCGCCCAGCGTGCGCTCTGCGGCTTCTCGGCTTCTCCTCCCCTAATTAGTCATTTTCGCCTCTCTCCCCACTCGGGCCCCCTCCCCTGCCCGCCGTGTCGCATTTCTCCTCCCCCCTCCCCTTCTCTGCCTTCCTTTCCCGGCGCACGTTCCATGTGTTTTCATTCATGAACCAAGACTGCACTGTAGAATTATTGAAGCTTCACTAAGTTTAAACAACACGTTCCATGTGTTTTCATTCATGAACCAAGACTGCACTGTAGAATTATTGAAGCTTCACTAAGTTTAAACAAGACATATGGAACCCCGACGTACTGCTATTCAAAGGTTATAATTATAATTCCTGCTTAGAAAAGGCTTGTTTTCCGAAAAAGGACAGTTTACACAATCGTGAAGTGTAATGTAAGAAATACAATGAACATGCTACCCCATTTACGGGCTAAGTAATCAACTATAGCAATTATCGTAATTCTCTTGGCCCCCGGTGCCACTGCTGCATCATTGACCCTGCGTGTATTACGGCAGAGAAGCAAGCTAGCAGCCACTCCTGCCTCACGGGACAATCTGTATGGCAGCCACTAACGTCACATTATAAATTAAGCGGCGGGGTGTATAGTCGGAACCACCACAGCTTAATAAGTTTGTCGAATTACAGTTACCGCATTGCTCTACCACGGCAAAAAAAAAAAAAACGCCGCATACCTCTACAACCCTTTAGGGATTGCGGCAGTGGTGTTAGCAACTAGGTGAGTATCTGGCGAGGAGAACACCTACGCTTGTGCATCAAAATAGAAGTAATCTGTATATTAGACAACAAAAAAACAAAAAGCACTTGATACATGGATTGCTTTATTGCACTATAAGCTAGTCCGACCTCGCGTATGATTCTTCCACCAGGATACATTATAGTAACCACCTCCCCCCCATATCATTACCCACGGTCAGCTAAAATGCTAACCGGCGACAGAATCCACTCTGCACAGGGAAGCCTTACATGGGAGACGGTATTACCTTACTGAATTTTCTACCTACATTGGGGGAGGAGGCAGAGCACCACTCACACCTTAGGTAGGATACATATGTTAAATGTATCGTTTAAGCGGAACTTTTTATAAAACCTATTTTAGCACAATTTCACCACAAGTTAACTTAGCAATACTCCGCCATCCGAACTTCTCAAGTTCGTGTATCCATACTAGACCCTCACAGATGGGAGACTGTTCCAGAGCTCTCCTAAAACAAGCATTGGCATAGCCAATAGGTCTCGCTTGTGCCAAAAAATCGAAAAACACACAAAAATCTCCACTATCCAAAGCCATCCATGCCCTCCATAATGTTTACATTAAAGAGACCCCACAGAAAGACTCAGTCCATGCACCACTGAGTACCCCTGGGCAAAAGGCCCTAACAACAGCCAAAAAATCGAAAAACACACATAAATCACCACAATCCAATGCCATCCATGCCCTCAATCATGTTGAAATTCAAGACACCCCACAGAAAGACTCGGTCCATGCACCACTGAGTACCCCTGGGCATAATGGATGAAAGCATGGCAGACTGGGTGCAGGCCTATGGCACAACAAAGCACACTGCCTGGCTTTAAAATGGCCCCTAGACCCCCACCCACATGGCCAGTCCCTGCCTGGACCAGGCCTCAAAATGGCCCCCACCCACATGGTCATGCCCCAACACCACCCCAAACAGTCGAAAAACACGCAAAAATCACGACAATCTAATGCCATCCATGCCCTCCATGATGTTTACATTAAAGAGACCCCACAGAAAGACTCAGTCCAAGCACCGCTGAGTACCCCTGGGCAAAAGGCCCCAACAACAGCCAAACAATCGAAAAACACAAAAATCACCACAATCCAATGCCATCCATGCCCTCCATGATGTTTACATTAAAGAGACCCCACAGAAAGACTCAGTCCATGCACCACTGAGTACCCCTGGGCAAAAGGCCCCAACACCACCCCAAAAAGTTGAAAAACACACAAAAATCACCACAATCCAATGCCATCCATGCCCTCCATGATGTTTACATTAAAGAGACCCCACAGAAAGACTCAGTCCATGCACCACTGAGTACCCCTGGGTAAAAGGCCCCAACAACAGCCAAACAATCGAAAAACACACAAAAATCACCACAATCCAATGCCATCCATGCCTTCCATGATGTTTACATTAAAGATACCCGACAGAAAGACTCAGTCCATGCACCACTGAGTACCCCTGGGCAAAAGGCCCCAACAACAGCCAAAAATCAAAAAACACACAAAAATCACCACAATCCAATGCCATCCATGCCCTCAATCATGTTGAAATTCAAGACACCCTACAGAAAGACTCGGTCCATGCACCACTGAGTACCCCGGGGCATAATGGATGAAAGCTTGACAGACTGGGTGCAGGCCTATGGCACAACAAAGCACACTGCCTGGCTTCAAAATGGCCCCTAGACCCCTACCCACATGGCCAGGCCCTGCCTGGACCAGGCCTCAAAATGGCCCTCACCCACATAGACAGGCCCCAACACCACTCCAAAAAGTCGGAAAACACACAAAAATAACCACAATCCAATGCCATCCATGCCCTACATGATATTTACATTAAAGAGACCCCACAGAAAGACTCAGTCCATGCACCACTGAGTACCCCTGGGCAAAAGGCCCCAACACCACCCCAAAAAGTCAAAAAAACACACAAAAATCACCACAATCAAATGCCATTCATGCCCTCCATGATGTTTAAATTAAAGAGACCCCACAGAAATACTCATTCCATGCACCACTGAGTACCCCTGGGCAAAAGGCTCCAACAACAGCCAAAAAATCGAAAAACACACAAAAATAACCACTATCCAAAGCCATCCATGCCCTCCATAATGTTTACATTAAAGAGACCCCACAGAAAGACTCAGTCCATGCACCACTGAGTACCCCTGGGCAAAAGGCTCCAACAACAGCCAAAAAATCGAAAAACACACAAAAATAACCACTATCCAAAGCCATCCATGCCCTCCATAATGTTTACATTAAAGAGACCCCACAGAAAGACTCAGTCCATGCACCACTGAGTACCCCTGGGCAAAAGGCCCTAACACCAGCCAAAAAATAAAAAAACACACAAAAATCACCACAATCCAATGCCATCCATGCCCTCAATCATGTTGAAATTCAAGACACCCCACAGATAGACTCGGTCCATGCACCACTGAGTACCCCTGGGCATAATGGATGAAAGCATGGCAGACTGGGTGCAGGACTATGGCACAACAAAGCACACTGCCTGGCTTCAAAATGGCCCCTAGACCCCCACCCACATGGCCAGGCCCTGCCTGGACCAGGCCTCAAAATGGCCCCCACCCACATGGACAGGCCCCAACACCACCCCAACCAGTCGAAAAACACACAAAAATCACCACAATCCAATGCCATCCATGCCCTCCATGATGTTTACATTAAAGAGACTCCACAGAAACACTCAGTCCATTACCCACTGAGTACCCCTGGGCAAAAGGCCCCAACACCAACCCAAAAGTTCGAAAAACACAAACAAATCACCACAATCCAATGCCATCCATGCCCTACATGATATTTACATTAAAGAGACCCGACAGAAAGACTCAGTCCATGCACCACTGAGTACCCCTGGGCAAAAGGCCCCAACACCACCCCAAAAAGTAAAAAAACACACAAAAATCACCACAATCCAATGCCATTCATGCCCTCCATAATGTTTACATTACAGAGACACCACAGAAAGACTCAGTCCATGCACCACTGAGTACCCCTGGGCAAAAGGCCCTAACAACAGCCACAAAATCGAAAAACACACAAAAATCACCACAATCCAATGCCATCCATGCCCTCAATCATGTTGAAATTCAAGACACCCCACAGAAAGACTCGGTCCATGCACCACTGAGTACCCCTGGGCATAATGGATGAAAGCATGGCAGACTGGGTGCAGGCCTATGGCACAACAAAGCACACTGCCTGGCTTCAAAATGACCCCTAGACCCCCACCCACATGGCCAGGCCCTGCCTGGACCAGGCCTCAAAATAGCCCCCACCCACATGGACAGGCCCCAACACCACCCCAACCAGTCGAAAAACACACAAAAATCACCACAATCCAATGCCATCCATGCCCTCCATGATGTTTACATTAAAGAGACTCCACAGAAACACTCGGTCCATTACCCACTGAGTACCCCTGGGCAAAAGGCCCCAACACCAACCCAAAAGTTCGAAAAACACAAACAAATCACCACAATCCAATGCCATCCATGCCCTACATGATATTTACATTAAAGAGACCCCACAGAAAGACTCAGTTCATGCACCACTGAGTACCCCTGGGCAAAAGGCCCCAACACCACCCCAAAAAGTAAAAAAACACACAAAAATCACCACAATCCAATGCCATTCATGCCCTCCATAATGGTTACATTACAGAGACACCACAGAAAGACTCAGTCCATGCACCACTGAGTACCCCTGGGCAAAAGGCCCTAACAACAGCCAAAAAATCGAAAAACACACAAAAATCACCACAATCCAATGCCATCCATGCCCTCCATGATGTTTACATTAAAGAGACCCCACAGAAAGACTCAGTCCATTCACCACTGAGTACCCCTGGGCGAAAGGCCCCAACACCACCCCAAAAAGTTGAAAAACACACAAAAATCACCACAATCCAATGCCATCCATGCCCTCCATGATGTTTACATTAAAGAGACCCCACGGAAAGACTCAGTCCATGCACCACTGAGTACCCCTGGGCAAAAGGCGCCAACAACAGCCAAACAATCAAAAAACACACAAACATCACCACAATCCAATGCCATCCATGCCTCCATGATGTTTACATTAAAGAGACCCCACAGAAAGACTCAGTCCATGCACCACTGCATACCCCTGGGCAAAAGGCCCCAACACCACCCCAAAAAGCCAAAAAACACACAAAAATCACCACAATCCAATGCCATTCATGCCCTCCATGATGTTTACATTAGAGAGACACCACAGAAAGACACAGTCCATACACCACTGAGTACCCATGGGCAAAATGCCCCAACAACAGCCACAAAATCAAAAAACACACAAAAATCACCACAATCCAATGCCATCCATGCCCTCCATGATGTTTACATTAAAGAGACCCCACAGAAAGACTCAGTCCGTGCACCACTGAGTACCCCTGGGAAAAAGGCCCCAACACCACCCCAAACAGTCGAAAAACACACAAAAATCACCACAATCTAATGCCATCTATGCCCTCCATGATGTTTACATTAAAGAGACCCCACAGAAAGACTCAGTCCGTGCACCACTGAGTACCCCTGGGTAAAAGGCCCCAACACCTCCCCAAAAAGTTGAAAAACACACAAAAATCACCACAATCCAATGCCATCCATGCCCTCCATGATGTTTACATTAAAGAGGCCCCACAGAAAGACTCAGTCCATGCACCACTGAGTACCCCTGGGCAAAAGGCCCCAACAAAAGCCAAACAATCAAAAAACACCCAAAAATCACCACAATCCAATGCCATCCATGCCCTCCATGATGTTTACATTAATGAGACCCCACAGAAAGACTCAGTCCATGCACCACTGAGTACCCCTGGGCAAAAGGCCCAAACAACAGCCAAAAATCAAAAAAACACCCAAAAATCACCACAATCCAATGCCATCCATGCCCTCAATCATGTTGAAATTCAAGACACCCCACAGAAAGACTCGGTCCATGCACCACTGAGTACCCCTGGGCATAATGGATTAAAGCATGGCAGACTGGGTGCAGGCCTATGGCACAACAAAACACACTGCCTGGCTTCAAAATGACCCCTAGACCCCCACTGAGTACCCCTGGGCAAAAGGCCCCAACACCACCCCAAAAAGTCAAAAAAACACACAAAAATCACCACAATCAAATGCCATTCATGCCCTCCATGATGTTTAAATTAAAGAGACCCCACAGAAATACTCATTCCATGCACCACTGAGTACCCCTGGGCAAAAGGCTCCAACAACAGCCAAAAAATCGAAAAACACACAAAAATAACCACTATCCAAAGCCATCCATGCCCTCCATAATGTTTACATTAAAGAGACCCCACAGAAAGACTCAGTCCATGCACCACTGAGTACCCCTGGGCAAAAGGCTCCAACAACAGCCAAAAAATCGAAAAACACACAAAAATAACCACTATCCAAAGCCATCCATGCCCTCCATAATGTTTACATTAAAGAGACCCCACAGAAAGACTCAGTCCATGCACCACTGAGTACCCCTGGGCAAAAGGCCCTAACACCAGCCAAAAAATAAAAAAACACACAAAAATCACCACAATCCAATGCCATCCATGCCCTCAATCATGTTGAAATTCAAGACACCCCACAGATAGACTCGGTCCATGCACCACTGAGTACCCCTGGGCATAATGGATGAAAGCATGGCAGACTGGGTGCAGGTCTATGGCACAACAAAGCACACTGCCTGGCTTCAAAATGGCCCCTAGACCCTCACCCACATGGCCAGGCCCTGCCTGGACCAGGCCTCAAAATGGCCCCCACCCACATGGACAGGCCCCAACACCACCCCAACCAGTCGAAAAACACACAAAAATCACCACAATCCAATGCCATCCATGCCCTCCATGATGTTTACATTAAAGAGACTCCACAGAAACACTCAGTCCATTACCCACTGAGTACCCCTGGGCAAAAGGCCCCAACACCAACCCAAAAGTTCGAAAAACACAAACAAATCACCACAATCCAATGCCATCCATGCCCTACATGATATTTACATTAAAGAGACCCGACAGAAAGACTCAGTCTATGCACCACTGAGTACCCCTGGGCAAAAGGCCCCAACACCACCCCAAAAAGTACAAAAACACACAAAAATCACCACAATCCAATGCCATTCATGCCCTCCATAATGTTTACATTACAGAGACACCACAGAAAGACTCAGTCCATGCACCACTGAGTACCCCTGGGCAAAAGGCCCTAACAACAGCCACAAAATCGAAAAACACACAAAAATCACCACAATCCAATGCCATCCATGCCCTCAATCATGTTGAAATTCAAGACACCCCACAGAAAGACTCGGTCCATGCACCACTGAGTACCCCTGGGCATAATGGATTAAAGCATGGCAGACTGGGTGCAGGCCTATGGCACAACAAAACACACTGCCTGGCTTCAAAATGACCCCTAGACCCCCACCCACATGGCAGGGCCCTGCCTGGACCAGGCCTCAAAATGGCCCCCACCCACATGGACAGGCCCCAACACCACCCCAAAAAGTCAAAAAACACACAAAAATCACCACAATCCAATGCCATCCATGCCCTCCATGATGTTTACATTAAATAGACCCCACAGAAAGACTCAGTCCATGCACCACTGAGTACCCCTGGGCAAAAGGCCCCAACAACAGCCAAAAATCAAAAAAACACCCAAAAATCACCACAATCCAATGCCATCCATGCCCTCAATCGTGTTGAAATTCAAGACACCCCACAGAAAGACTCGGTCCATGCACCACTAAGCACCCCTGGGCATAATGGATTAAAGCATGGCAGACTGGGTGCAGGCCTATGGCACAACAAAGCACACTGTCTGGCTTCAAAATGACCCCTAGACCCCCACCCACATGGCAGGGCCCTGCCTGGACCAGGCCTCAAAATGGCCCCCACCCACATGGACAGGCCCCAACACCACCCCAAAAAGTCGAAAAACACACAAAAATCACCACAATCCAATGCCATCCATGCCCTCCATGATGTTTACATTAAATAGACCCCACAGAAAGACTCAGTCCATGCACCACTGAGTACCCCTGGGCAAAAGGCCCCAACAACAGCCAAAGATCAAAAAACACACAAAAATCACCACAATCCAATGCCATCCATGCCCTCAATCATGTTGAAATTCAAGACACGCCACAGAAAGACTCGGTCCATGCACTACTGAGTACCCCAGGGCATAATGGATGAAAGCATGGCAGACTGGGTATAGGCCTATGGCACAACAAACCACACTGCCTGCCTTCAAAATGGCCCCTAGACCCTCACCCACATGGCCAGGCCCTGCCTGGACCAGGCCTCAAAATGGCCCCCACCCACATGGATAGGCGCCAACACCACCCCAAAAAGTCGAAAAACAAACGAAAATCACCACAATCCAATGCCAGCTGTGCCCTGAATGATGTTTGCATTAAAGAGACCCCACAGAAAGACTCAGTCCATGCACCACTGAGTACCCCTGGGCAAAAGGCCCCAACAACAGCCAAAAATAAAAAAACACACAAAAATCACCACAATCCAATGCCATCCATGCCCTCCATCATGTTGAAATTCAAGACACCCCACAGAAAGACTCGGTCCATGCACCACTGAGTACCCCTGGGCATAATGGATGAAAGCATGGCAGACTGGGTGCGGGCCTATGGCACAACAAAGCACACTGCCTGGCTTCAAAATGGCCCCTAGACCCCCACCCACATGGCAGGGCCCTGCCTGGACCAGGCCTCAAAATGGCCCACACCCACATGGACAGGCCCCAACACCACCCCAAAAAGTCGAAAAACACACAAAAATCACCACAATCCAATGCCATCCATGCCCTACATGATATTTACATTAAAGTGACCCCACAGAAAGACTCAGTCCATGCACCACTGAGTACCCCTGGGCAAAAGGCCCCAACACCACCCCAAAAAGTAAAAAAACACACAAAAATCACCACAATCCAATGCCATCCATGCCCTCCATGATGTTTACATTAAAGAGACCCCACAGAAAGACTCAGTCCATGCACCACTGAGTACCCCTGGGCAAAAGGCCCCAACAACAGCCAAACAATCGAAAAACACACAAAAATCACCACAATCCAATGCCATCCATGCCCTCCATGATGTTTACATTAAAGTAAGGGTGGGCGTAGTTCGCGAAGTAGCGCTACGCGAAGTGCACTTCGCACTACGCGAACTTCACTTAGCACTACGTGAGCTGCGTAGTAGCATGTTCGCACTGTGCAAGATGCGTTTTCAATGATTGCACAGAGCGGACAAGCATTCGGTAATGTGCAAGCATTGAAAACGGCATCTTGCACAGTGCGAGCTGTAGTTTTCTGCTGCTCGAGTAGATTATTACTCGAGCGGCAGCTTTCTCAACGCGAACAGGTAGTTTCTCATTGAGAGCGGTCGCGAGCATGCGCAACCACTCACAATGAGAAACCTGACCGCCTCGCGTTGAGAATCTTGCCGGGATGTCATTTTGCTTGCTCGCGGTCGCGAACATGACGTTCAGGACCGCGAACAAGCAAAAAATTACCGCTGCACTACGCTACGCTGCACTACGCATGTTCGCACTGTGCTACGTGCAGCTCGCGTAGTGCGAAGTTGCGAAAACTTCGCAAACTCCACGAGCGTAGCATAGTGCTTCGCCCAGGGTTACATTAAAGAAACACCACAGAAAGACTCAGTCCATGCACCACTGAGTACCCCTGGGCAAAAGGCCCCAAAAACAGCCAAAAAATCGAAAAATACACAAAAATCACCACAATCCAATGCCATCCATGCCCTCAATCATGTTGAAATTCAAGACACCCCACAGAAAGGCTCGGTCCATGCACCACTGAGTACCCCTGGGCATAATGGATGAAAGCATGGCAGACTGGGTGCAGGCCTATGGCCCAACAAAGCACACTGCCTGGCTTCAAAATGGCCCCTAGACCCCCACCCACATGGCCAGGCCCTGCCTGGACCAGGCCTCAAAATGGCCCCCACCCACATGGACAGGCCCCAACACCACCCCAAAAATTTGAAAAACACACACAAATCTCCACAATCCAATGCCATCCATGCCCTACATGATATTTACAATAAAGAGACCCCACAGAAAGACTCAGTCCATGCACCACTGAGTACCCCTGGGCAAAAGGCACCAACACAACCCCAAAAAGTCGAAAAACACAAAAATCACCACCATCCAATGCCATCCATGCCCTCCATGATGTTTACATTAAAGAGACTCCACAGACAGACTCAGTCCATGCACCACTGAGTACCCCTGGGCAAAAGGCCCCAACAACAGCCAAAAAATCGAAAAACACACAAAAATCACCACAATCCAATGCCATCCATGCCCTCCATGATGTGTACATTAAAGAGACCCCAAAGAAAGACTCAGTCCATGCACCACTGAGTACCCCTGGGCAAAAGGCCCCAACAACAGCCAAATAAATCGAAAAACATACAACAATCACCACTATCCAAAGCCATCCATGCCCTCCATAATGTTTACATTAAAGAGACCCCACAGAAAGACTCAGTCCATGAACCACTGAGTACCCCTGGGCAAAAGGCCCTAACAACAGCCAAAAAATCAAAAAACACACAAACATCACCACAATCCAATGCCATCCATGCCTATGGCACAACAAAGCACACTGCCTGGCTTCAAAATGGCCCCTAGACCCCCACCCACATGGCCAGGCCCTGCCTGGACCAGGCCTCAAAATGGCACCCACCCACATGGATAGGTGCCAACACCACCCCAAAAAGTCGAAAAACACACACAAATCACCGCAATCCAATGCCATTCATGCCCTCCATGATGTTTACATTAAAGAGACTCCACAGAAACACTCAGTCCATGCACCACTGAGTACCCCTGGGCAAAAGGCCCCAACAACAGCCAAAAAATCGAAAAACACACAAAAATCACCACAATCCAATGCCATCCATGCCCTCAATCATGTTGAAATTCAAGACACCCCACAGAAGGACTCGGTCTATGTACGACTGAGTACCCCTGGGCATAATGGATGAAAGCATGGCAGACTGGGTGCAGGCCTATGGCGCAACAAAGCACACTGCCTGGCTTCAAAATGGCCCCTAGACCCCCACCCAGATGGCCAGGCCCTGCCTGGACCAGGCCTCAAAATGGCCCCCACTCACATAGATAGGCGCCAACACCACCCCAAAAAATCGAAAAACAAACGAAAATCACCACAATCCAATGCCATCTATGCCCTCCATGATGTTTACATTAAAGAGACCCCACAGAAAGACTCAGTCCGTGCACCACTGAGTACCCCTGGGCAAAAGGCCCCAACAACAGCCAAAAATCAAAAAAACACCCAAAAATCACCACAATCCAATGCCATCCATGCCCTCAATCGTGTTGAAATTCAAGACACCCCACAGAAAGACTCGGTCCATGCACCACTAAGCACCCCTGGGCATAATGGATTAAAGCATGGCAGACTGGGTGCAGGCCTATGGCACAACAAAGCACACTGTCTGGCTTCAAAATGACCCCTAGACCCCCACCCACATGGCAGGGCCCTGCCTGGACCAGGCCTCAAAATGGCCCCCACCCACATGGACAGGCCCCAACACCACCCCAAAAAGTCGAAAAACACACAAAAATCACCACAATCCAATGCCATCCATGCCCTCCATGATGTTTACATTAAATAGACCCCACAGAAAGACTCAGTCCATGCACCACTGAGTACCCCTGGGCAAAAGGCCCCAACAACAGCCAAAGATCAAAAAACACACAAAAATCACCACAATCCAATGCCATCCATGCCCTCAATCATGTTGAAATTCAAGACACGCCACAGAAAGACTCGGTCCATGCACTACTGAGTACCCCAGGGCATAATGGATGAAAGCATGGCAGACTGGGTATAGGCCTATGGCACAACAAACCACACTGCCTGCCTTCAAAATGGCCCCTAGACCCTCACCCACATGGCCAGGCCCTGCCTGGACCAGGCCTCAAAATGGCCCCCACCCACATGGATAGGCGCCAACACCACCCCAAAAAGTCGAAAAACAAACGAAAATCACCACAATCCAATGCCAGCTGTGCCCTGAATGATGTTTGCATTAAAGAGACCCCACAGAAAGACTCAGTCCATGCATCACTGAGTACCCCTGGGCAAAAGGCCCCAACAACAGCCAAAAATCAAAAAACACACAAAAATCACCACAATCCAATGCCATCCATGCCCTCCATCATGTTGAAATTCAAGACACCCCACAGAAAGACTCGGTCCATGCACCACTGAGTACCCATGGGCATAATGGATGAAAGCATGGCAGACTGGGTGCGGGCCTATGGCACAACAAAGCACACTGCCTGGCTTCAAAATGGCCCCTAGACCCCCACCCACATGGCAGGGCCCTGCCTGGACCAGGCCTCAAAATGGCCCACACCCACATGGACAGGCCCCAACACCACCCCAAAAAGTCGAAAAACACACAAAAATCACCACAATCCAATGCCATCCATGCCCTACATGATATTTACATTAAAGTGACCCCACAGAAAGACTCAGTCCATGCACCACTGAGTACCCCTGGGCAAAAGGCCCCAACACCACCCCAAAAAGTAAAAAAACACACAAAAATCACCACAATCCAATGCCATCCATGCCCTCCATGATGTTTACATTAAAGAGACCCCACAGAAAGACTCAGTCCATGCACCACTGAGTACCCCTGGGCAAAAGGCCCCAACAACAGCCAAACAATCGAAAAACACACAAAAATCACCACAATCCAATGCCATCCATGCCCTCCATGATGTTTACATTAAAGTAAGGGTGGGCGTAGTTCGCGAAGTAGCGCTACGCGAAGTGCACTTCGCACTACGCGAACTTCACTTAGCACTACGTGAGCTGCGTAGTAGCATGTTCGCACTGTGCAAGATGCGTTTTCAATGATTGCACAGAGCGGACAAGCATTCGGTAATGTGCAAGCATTGAAAACGGCATCTTGCACAGTGCGAGCTGTAGTTTTCTGCTGCTCGAGTAGATTATTACTCGAGCGGCAGCTTTCTCAACGCGAACAGGTAGTTTCTCATTGAGAGCGGTCGCGAGCATGCGCAACCACTCACAATGAGAAACCTGACCGCCTCGCGTTGAGAATCTTGCCGGGATGTCATTTTGCTTGCTCGCGGTCGCGAACATGACGTTCAGGACCGCGAACAAGCAAAAAATTACCGCTGCACTACGCTACGCTGCACTACGCATGTTCGCACTGTGCTACGTGCAGCTCGCGTAGTGCGAAGTTGCGAAAACTTCGCAAACTCCACAAGCGTAGCATAGTGCTTCGCCCAGGGTTACATTAAAGAAACACCACAGAAACACTCAGTCCATGCACCACTGAGTACCCCTGGGCAAAAGGCCCCAAAAACAGCCAAAAAATCGAAAAATACACAAAAATCACCACAATCCAATGCCATCCATGCCCTCAATCATGTTGAAATTCAAGACACCCCACAGAAAGGCTCGGTCCATGCACCACTGAGTACCCCTGGGCATAATGGATGAAAGCATGGCAGACTGGGTGCAGGCCTATGGCCCAACAAAGCACACTGCCTGGCTTCAAAATGGCCCCTAGACCCCCACCCACATGGCCAGGCCCTGCCTGGACCAGGCCTCAAAATGGCCCCCACCCACATGGACAGGCCCCAACACCACCCCAAAAATTTGAAAAACACACACAAATCTCCACAATCCAATGCCATCCATGCCCTACATGATATTTACAATAAAGAGACCCCACAGAAAGACTCAGTCCATGCACCACTGAGTACCCCTGGGCAAAAGGCACCAACACAACCCCAAAAAGTCGAAAAACACAAAAATCACCACCATCCAATGCCATCCATGCCCTCCATGATGTTTACATTAAAGAGACTCCACAGACAGACTCAGTCCATGCACCACTGAGTACCCCTGGGCAAAAGGCCCCAACAACAGCCAAAAAATCGAAAAACACACAAAAATCACCACAATCCAATGCCATCCATGCCCTCCATGATGTGTACATTAAAGAGACCCCAAAGAAAGACTCAGTCCATGCACCACTGAGTACCCCTGGGCAAAAGGCCCCAACAACAGCCAAATAAATCGAAAAACATACAACAATCACCACTATCCAAAGCCATCCATGCCCTCCATAATGTTTACATTAAAGAGACCCCACAGAAAGACTCAGTCCATGAACCACTGAGTACCCCTGGGCAAAAGGCCCTAACAACAGCCAAAAAATCGAAAAACACACAAACATCACCACAATCCAATGCCATCCAGGCCTATGGCACAACAAAGCACACTGCCTGGCTTCAAAATGGCCCCTAGACCCCCACCCACATGGCCAGGCCCTGCCTGGACCAGGCCTCAAAATGGCACCCACCCACATGGATAGGTGCCAACACCACCCCAAAAAGTCGAAAAACACACACAAATCACCGCAATCCAATGCCATTCATGCCCTCCATGATGTTTACATTAAAGAGACTCCACAGAAACACTCAGTCCATGCACCACTGAGTACCCCTGGGCAAAAGGCCCCAACAACAGCCAAAAAACTCGAAAAACACACAAAAATCACCACAATCCAATGCCATCCATGCCCTCAATCATGTTGAAATTCAAGACACCCCACAGAAAGACTCGGTCTATGTACGACTGAGTACCCCTGGGCATAATGGATGAAAGCATGGCAGACTGGGTGCAGGCCTATGGCGCAACAAAGCACACTGCCTGGCTTCAAAATGGCCCCTAGACCCCCACCCAGATGGCCAGGCCCTGCCTGGACCAGGCCTCAAAATGGCCCCCACTCACATAGATAGGCGCCAACACCACCCCAAAAAATCGAAAAACAAACGAAAATCACCACAATCCAATGCCATCTATGCCCTCCATGATGTTTACATTAAAGAGACCCCACAGAAAGACTCAGTCCGTGCACCACTGAGTACCCCTGGGTAAAAGGCCCCAACACCACCCCAAAAAGTTGAAAAACACACAACAATCACCACATTCTAATGCCATCCATGCCCTCCATGATGTTTACATTAAAGAGACCCCACAGAAAGACTCAGTCCATGCACCACTGAGTACCCCTGTGCAAAAGGCCCCAACAACAGCCAAACAATCGAAAAACACCCAAAAATCACCACAATCCAATGCCATTCATGCCCTCCATGATGTGTACATTAGAGACACCCCACAGAAAGACTCAGTCCATACACCACTGAGTACCCATGGGCAAAAGGCCCCAACAACAGCCAAAAAATAAAAAAACACACGAAAATCACCACAATCCAATGCCATCCATGCCCTCCATGATGTTTACATTAAAGAGACTCCAAAGAAAGACTCAGTCCATGCACCACTGAGTACCCCTGGGCAAAAGGCCCCAACAACAGCCAAAAAATCGAAAAACACACAAAAATCTCCACTATCCAAAGCCATCCATGCCCTCCATAATGTTTAAATTAAAGAGACCCCACAGAAAGACTCAGTCCATGCACCACTGAGTACCCCTGGGCAAAAGGCCCTAACAACAGCCAAAAAATCGAAAAACACACAAAAATCACCACAATCCAATGCCATCCATGCCCTCAATCATGTTGAAATTCAAGACACCCCACAGAAAGACTCGGTCCATGCACCACTGAGTACCCCTGGGCATAATGGATGAAAGCATGGCAGACTGGGTGCAGGCCTATGGCACAACAAGGCACACTGCCTGGCTTCAAAATGACCCCTAGACCCCCACCCACATGGCAGGGCCCTGCCTGGACCAGGCCTCAAAATGGCCCCCACCCACATGGACAGGCCCCTACACCACCCCAAAAAGTCGAAAAACACACAAAAATCACAACAATCCAATGCCATCCATGCCCTCCATTATGTTTACATTAAATAGACCCCACAGAAAGACTCAGTCCATGCACCACTGAGTACCCCTGGGCAAAAGGCCCCAACAACAGCCAAAGATAAAAAAAAACACACAAAAATCACCACAATCCATTGCCATCCATGCCCTCAATCATGTTGAAATTCAAGACACCCCACAGAAAGACTCGGTCCATGCACTACTGAGTACCCCAGGGCATAATGGATGAAAGCATGGCAGACTGGGTGCAGGCCTATGGCACAACAAACCACACTGCCTGGCTTCAAAATGGCCCCTAGACCCCCACCCACATGGCCAGGCCCTGCCTGGACCAGGCCTCAAAATGGCCCCCACCCACATGGATAGGCGCCAACACCACCCCAAAAATTCAAAAAACAAACGAAAATCACCACAATCCAATGCCAGCTGTGCCCTCCATGATGTTTACATTGAAGAGACCCCACAGAAAGACTCAGTCCGTGTACCACTGAGTACCCCTGGGTAAAAGGCCCCAACACCACCCCAAAAAGTTGAAAAACACACAAAAATCACCACAATCCAATGCCATCCATGCCCTCCATGATGTTTACATTAAAGAGACCCCACAGAAAGACTCAGTCCATGCACCACTGAGTACCCCTTGGCAAAAGGCCCCAACAACAGCCAAACAATCGAAAAACACCCAAAAATCACCACAATCCAATGCCATCCACGCCCTCCATGATGTTTACATTAAAGAGACCCCACAGAAAGACTCAGACCATGCACCACTGAGTACCCCTGGGCAAAAGGCCCCAACAACAGCCAAAAATCAAAAAACACACAAAAATCACCACAATCCAATGCCATCCATGCCCTCCATCATGTTGAAATTCAAGACACCCCACAGAAAGACTCGGTCCATGCACCACTGAGTACCCCTGGGCATAATGGATGAAAGCTTGGCAGTCTGGGTGCAGGCCTATGGTACAACAAAGCACACTGCCTGGCTTCAAAATGGCCCCTAGACCCCCACCCACATGGCAGGGCCCTGCCTGGACCAGGCCTCAAAATGGCCCCCACCCACATGGACAGGCCCCAACACCACCCCAAAAAGTCGAAAAACACACAAAAATCACCACAATCCAATGCCATCCATGCCCTACATGATATTTACATTAAAGTGACCCCACAGAAAGACTCAGTCCATGCACCACTGAGTACCCCTGGGCAAAAGGCCCCAACACCACCCCAAAAAGCCAAAAAAAACACAAAAATCACCACAATCCAATGCCATTCATGCCCTCCATGATGTTTACATTAGAGAGACCCCACAGAAAAACTCAGTCCATACACCACTGAGTACCCATGGGCAAAAGGCCCCAACAACAGCCACAAAATCAAAAAACACACAAAAATCACCACAATCCAATGCCATCCATGCCCTCCATGATGTTTATATTAAAGAGACCCCAAAGAAAGACTCAGTCCATGCACCACTGAGTCCCCCTGGGCAAAAGGCCCCAACAACAGCCAAAAAATCGAAAAACACACACAAATCTCCACTATCCAAAGCCCTCCATGCCCTCCATAATGTTTACATTAAAGAGACCCCACAGAAAGACTCAGTCCATGCATCACTGAGTACCCCTGGGCAAAAGGCCCTAACAACAGCCAAAACATCGAAGAACACACAAAAATCACCACAATCCAATGCCATCCATGCCCTCAATCATGTTGAAATTCAAGACACCCCACAGAAAGACTCGGTCCATGCACCACTGAGTACCCCTGGGCATAATGGATGAAAGCATGGCAGACTGAGTGCAGGCCTATGGCACAACAAAGCACACTGCCTGGCTTCAAAATGGCCCCTAGACCCCCACCCACATGGCCAGGCCCTGCCTGGACCAGGCCTCAAAATGGCCCCCACCCACATGGTGAGGGCCCAACACCACCCCAAACAGTCGAAAAACACAAACAAATCACCACAATCCAATGCCATCCATGCCCTACATGATATTTACATTAAAGAGACCCCACAGAAAAACTCAGTCCATGCACCACTGAGTACCCCTGGGCAAAAGGCCCCAACACCACCCCAAAAGTAAAAAAACACACAAAAATCACCACAATCCAATGCCATTCATACCCTCCATAATGTTTACATTACAGAGACACCACAGAAAGACTCAGTCCATGCACCACTGAGTACCCCTGGGCAAAAGGCCCTAACAACAGCCAAAAAATCGAAAAACACACAAAACTCACCACAATCCAATGCCATCCATGCCCTCAATCATGTTGAAATTCAAGACACCCCACAGAAAGACTCGGTCCATGCACCACTGAGTACCCCTGGGCATAATGGATGAAAGCATGGCAGACTGGGTGCAGGCCTATGGCACAACAAAGCACACTGCCTGGCTTCAAAATGGCCCCTAGACCCCCACCCACATGGCCAGGCCCTGCCTGGACCAGGCTTCAAAATGGCCCCCACCCACATGGACAGGCCCCAACACCACCCCAAACATTCGAAAAACACACAAAAATCACCAAGATCCAATGCCATCCATGCCCTCCATGATGTTTACATTAAAGAGACTCCACAGAAAGACTCAGTCCATGTACCACTGAGTACCCCTGGGCAAAAGGCCCCAACACCACCCCAAACAGTGGAAAAACACACAAAAATCACCACAATCTAATGCCATCCATGCCCTCCATGATGTTTACATTAAAGAGACTCCACAGAAACACTCAGTCCATGCACCACTGAGTACCCCTGGGCAAAAGGCCCCAACAACAGACAAAAAATCGAAAAACACACACAAATCACCACAATCCAATGCCATCCATGCCCTCAATCATGTTGAAATTCAAGACACCCCACAGAAAGACTCGGTCTATGTACGACTGAGTACCCCTGGGCATAATGGATGTAAGCATGGCAGACTGGGTGCAGGCCTATGGCACAACAAAGCACACTGCCTGGCTTCAAAATGGCCCCTAGACCCCCACCCACATGGCCAGGCCCTGCCTGGACCAGGCCTCAAAATGGCCCCCACCCACATGGTCAGGCCCCAACACCACCCCAAACAGTCGAAAAACACACAAAAATCACGACAATCTAATGCCATCCATGCCCTCCATGATGTTTACATTAAAGAGACTCCACAGAAACACTCAGTCCATTACCCACTGAGTACCCCTGGGCAAAAGGCCCCAACACCACCCCAAAAAGTCAAAAAACAAACAAAAATCACCACAATCCAATGCCATCCATGCCCTCCATGATGTTTACATTAAAGAGACCCCACAGAAAGACTCAGTCCATGCACCACTGAGTACCCCTGGGCAAAAGGCCCCAACAACAGCCAATCAATCTAAAAACACCCAAAAATCACCACAATCCAATGCCATCCATGCCCTCCATAATGTTTACATTAAAGAGACCCCACAGAAAGACTCAGTCCATGCACCACTGAGTACCCCTGGGCAAAAGGCCCCAACAACAGCCAAAAATCAAAAAACACACAAAAATCACCACAATCCAATGCCATCCATGCCCTCAATCATGTTGAAATTCAAGACACCCCACAGAAAGACTCGGTCCATGCACCACTGAGTACCCCTGGGCATAATGGATGAAAGCATGGCAGACTGGGTGCAGGCCTATGGCACAACAAAGCACACTGCCTGGCTTCAAAATGACCCCTAGACCCCCCCCCCACATGGCAGGGCCCTGCCTGGACCAGGCCTCAAAATGGCCCACACCCACATGGACAGGCCCCAACACCACCCCAAAAAGTCGAAAAACACACAAAAATCACCACAATTCAATGCCATCCATGCCCTACATGATATTTTTACATTAAAGAGACCCCACAGAAAGACTCAGTCCATGCACCACTGAGTACCCCTGGGCAAAAGGCCCCAACACCACCCCAAAAAGCCAAAAAACACAAAACAAATCACCACAATCCAATGCCATTCATGCCCTCCATGATGTTTACATTAGAGAGACCTCACAGAAAGACTCAGTCCATACACCACTGAGTACCCATGGGCAAAAGGCCCCAACAACAGCCAAAAAATCAAAAAACACACAAAAATCTCCACAATCCAATGCCATCCATGCCCTCCATGATGTTTACATTAAAGAGACCCCAAAGAAAGACTCAGTCCATGCACCACTGAGTACCCCTGGGCAAAAGGCCCCAACAACAGCCCAAAAAATCGAAAAACACACAAAAATCTCCACTATTCAAAGCCATCCATGCCCTCCATAATGTTTACATTAAAGAGACCCCACAGAAAGACTCTGTCCATGCACCACTGAGTACCCCTGGGCAAAAGGCCCTAACAACAGCCAAAAAATCGAAAAACACACATAAATCACCACAATCCAATGCCATCCATGCCCTCAATCATGTTGAAATTCAAGACACCCCACAGAAAGACTCAGTCCATGCACCACTGAGTACCCCTGGGCATAATGGATGAAAGCATGGCAGACTGGGTGCAGGCCTATGGCACAACAAAGCACACTGCCTGGCTTTAAAATGGCCCCTAGACCCCCACCCACATGGCCAGTCCCTGCCTGGACCAGGCCTCAAAATGGCCCCCACCCACATGGTCATGCCCCAACACCACCCCAAACAGTCGAAAAACACGCAAAAATCACGACAATCTAATGCCATCCATGCCCTCCATGATGTTTACATTAAAGAGACCCCACAGAAAGACTCAGTCCAAGCACCGCTGAGTACCCCTGGGCAAAAGGCCCCAACAACAGCCAAACAATCGAAAAACACAAAAATCACCACAATCCAATGCCATCCATGCCCTCCATGATGTTTACATTAAAGAGACCCCAAAGAAAGACTCAGTCCATGCACCACTGAGTACCCCTGGGCAAAAGGCCCCAACACCACCCCAAAAAGTTGAAAAACACACAAAAATCACCACAATCCAATGCCATCCATGCCCTCCATGATGTTTACATTAAAGAGACCCCACAGAAAGACTCAGTCCATGCACCACTGAGTACCCCTGGGTAAAAGGCCCCAACAACAGCCAAACAATCGAAAAACACACAAAAATCACCACAATCCAATGCCATCCATGCCTTCCATGATGTTTACATTAAAGAGACCCGACAGAAAGACTCAGTCCATGCACCACTGAGTACCCCTGGGCAAAAGGCCCCAACAACAGCCAAAAATCAAAAAACACACAAAAATCACCACAATCCAATGCCATCCATGCCCTCAATCATGTTGAAATTCAAGACACCCCACAGAAAGACTCGGTCCATGCACCACTGAGTACCCCGGGGCATAATGGATGAAAGCTTGACAGACTGGGTGCAGGCCTGTGGCACGACAAAGCACACTGCCTGGCTTCAAAATGGCCCCTAGACCCCCACCCACATGGCCAGGCCCTGCCTGGACCAGGCCTCAAAATGGCCCCCACCCACATGGTCAGGCCCCAACACCACCCCAAACAGTCGAAAAACACACAAAAATCACGACAATCTAATGCCATCCATGCCCTCCATGATGTTTACATTAAAGAGACTCCACAGAAACACTCAGTCCATTACCCACTGAGTACCCCTGGGCAAAAGGCCCCAACACCACCCCAAAAAGTCAAAAACCACACAAAAATCACCACAATCCAATGCCATCCATGCCCTCCATGATGTTTACATTAAAGAGATCCCACAGAAAGACTCAGTCCATGCTCCACTGAGTACCCCTGGGCAAAAGGCCCCAACAACAGCCAAACAATCGAAAAACACCCAAAAATCACCACAATCCAATGCCATCCATGCCCTCCATAATGTTTACATTAAAGAGACCCCACAGAAAGACTCAGTCCATGCACCACTGAGTACCCCTGGGCAAAAGGCCCCAACAACAGCCAAAAATAAAAAAACACACAAAAATCACCACAATCCAATGCCATCCATGCCCTCAATCATGTTGAAATTCAAGACATCCCACAGAAAGACTCGGTCCATGCACCACTGAGTACCCCTGGGCATAATGGATGAAAGCATGGCAGACTGGGTGCAGGCCTATGGCACAACAAAGCACACTGCCTGGCTTCAAATTTACCCCTAGACCCCCACCCACATGGCAGGGCCCTGCCTGGACCAGGCCTCAAAATGGCCCACACCCACATGGACAGGCCCCAACACCACCCCAAAAAGTCGAAAAACACACAAAAATCACCACAATCCAATGCCATCCATGCCCTCCATGATGTTTACATTAAAGAGACTCCACAGAAACACTCAGTCCATTACCCACTGAGTACCCCTGGGCAAAAGGCCCCAACACCAACCCAAAAGTTCGAAAAACACAAACAAATCACCACAATCCAATGCCATCCATGCCCTACATGATATTTACATTAAAGAGACCCCACAGAAAGACTCAGTCCATGCACCACTGAGTACCCCTGGGCAAAAGGCCCCAACACCACCCTAAAAAGTAAAAAAACACACAAAAATCACCACAATGCAATGCCATTCATGCCCTCCATAATGTTTACATTACAGAGACACCACAGAAAGACTCAGTCCATGCACCACTGAGTACCCCTGGGCAAAAGGCCCTAACAACAGCCAAAAAATCGAAAAACACACAAAAATCACCTTAATCCAATGCCATCCATGCCCTCAATCATGTTGAAATTCAAGACACCCCACAGAAAGACTCGGTCCATGCACCACTGAGTACCCCTGGGCATAATGGATGAAAGCATGGAAGACTGGGTGCAGGCCTATGGCACAACAAAGCACACTGCCTGGCTTCAAAATGGCCCCTAGACCCCCACCCACATGGCCAGGCCCTGCCTGGGGCTATACTTAACAAAGAGGGGAGGTAGAGTATAAAGTAGGATTCCTACTCCACGGGCACTAGTAACTAAACAAGAAGAATCCTACTACCTGTGTAAAAGGGAGAAACAGGGGGGGGGAAACACACAGTGTTGTGTAAAATACCCCTCACACACCAACAGGCTCCTTGGTGTCATGCTTCATCATCGGGGTCTTCGCACCCCGCTGAAGGGATGCGGCACGCTTCGACCTGCGACTACGCGGGAGCGTTGACAAATCAGACTATGTGTGGTGTGTGTTGAGTGCAAGTGAAGGGTTTTGGATGTGAGTGGGAGGTGTAGTGATAAGTTTAAAAAGTACCTGGCTAGTGGGTGAAGTAAAAAGATTTTTATTAAATACCCCTAGCTGGTGCTGTTAAAAAATGTGCAAAGGGACGAGGTTTTCTGTCTTAATTAGGGACAGAACCTCTGGTGTGCGTCGACATGTTTCGGTACGGGTGTACCTTCTTCAGGACGGGGCACAACTCCCAACCCTACTCACGTTTTTCTAAAGAAAATGGGTTTCCATTTATTTATAAAATGATTACCTTCATTAAAGGTGGCTATAATGTGCCTACAGCGGTTATCTGGTACATGTATTTACATGTCCTGAAAAAAAGAAAAAACCATTAGGTTTGGTTACCATCTATGGTTGGCTCAGACAGGTGCAGTCACCTGGAGCCCCAAACAGTTCATTAAACCTGTAAAGAAAAAAATGACATACAACATGTAACACATACAGACACATAAGACACACTTAGGATTTTTTGGTTTTTTGTTTTGTGAACATACTTGTGATCTTGGTTGGCTATTACCTCATGAGCAAAACTCTGGCATCAAGGTAGGTAGGTGGATCCACAATCTATAAGAATAGAGGGGTGGATTTCAGTGTTGTCGTTTTTACTCACTTTTCAGCTCCTACTGAGGCCCGGTTTTTGTTTTAGAGAAATACTCACGAAATCCGCCTATATTGGCCTCCTTCTACCACCTTGTGCTGCTCCGCCGTGAATGGATTGCGGATGACCCAGGCGGTATAAATAAGGGGTTAAGGCATGTTCTTATTGGTTAATAGGCGGAAATGGTAAATGACCATGTACGGGCGATACCTGTGCGGCCCTCCCCCTCCACGTATGTGGTCGGGTCACATGTAGCATGTACATCTCTCTTATTCGTTTATTACCGGGTTCTGGTAAGTCCAAATAAGGACTTTCCGTTTGTTGTCCACTTACTGGCTGCCCCGTGGCTCGCGCTGATCGGTAGCCCATGTGACACCTCTGCCGTGTAATTCTCTTCCCTTCGTGCATGCGCATTTGCTGGTTCTACGGTGTTCTCTAGCGCATGCGCACGGACCGGAAGTAGCGCATGCGCAATGTCTGGTACTCCGGGACTCTCTAGCGCATGCGCATTGGCCGGATGTTAACTGAGTGTGCGCGCTGGAGTTGTAAACCGGCGCTGGTCACTGAGGAAGATTGTGATCATTCCGCCTGAAGTGTATCCTTACTCCTGGTGCAACTGGTCACTAATTATGGCAGATGATTAAAAACATTGGTTTCAATCAGCAGAAAACCGTGTCTGCTTGTAATTTATAAGCATTCTGTGCGTTTCAAAATTTATAATAATGATACAGAGAGTGTTACATGTGGTGGCCCAATGATTAACTATGATCAATCAATGGGGAGGGTTCTTTAGGTGTCAAATAACTGGTCCTTTTTTTTGTGGGTTATCTGGAGATTTGGCTCCATGGTATGTCATCATTGAGTCCAGTGACATGAGTTGCCAGACGGAACACCCAGCGTTGTTCCTTTTGGAACAGGCCTGTCTCTGACGGTAATCTTTCGATTACGGTCCACCGTAGATCGTTGATGCAGTGCTGGTACGACAGGAAATGTGCTGCCATCTTGGTTGTTGTTTTTTTGCAGCGTATGTTACTTTTGTGTTCCCCTATCCTAATCTTGACGGGACGGGTGGTCATGCCCACATACTCTAGTCCACATGGGCAGTTTATTAAGTAGATCACGTTCCTTGTATTGCAGTTTGAGAATTGGCGTTGTTCCCATCTCGTGCCATTTCTGAAGGTTAGATTTTTACTCTTCTGGGTTTGGTGGCAACAGCTGCAATCGCCACATGGGAAGTGACCCTGTATGCCTGTAACATTGTGTCTCATTGTCTTGCTTTCCTGTGGTCTGGTGTGGACCACGATGTCTTTTATGTTTTTGCCCCTCCGATGCGCATGCATCGGTTTCTCAAAGCTCAGATCTCCACAGTTCAGGATACCCCAATGCTTATCAATGACCTTTGACACTTGGTTTGATATGGTCGAGTAGGTTGTCACACAGATTGGTCTTTTATTTGTTTCTTTTTCATGGGGGTTTTCTTGTATAAGTGCCTCCCTGTGATTGTTTCTTGCACGCTTCATCGCTTTCTCGATGGTTCTGGTGGGATACTGCCTCTGGATGAGTTTAGTTCTCAAGTCTTTCGCTTGTTGGTTGAATTCACTCAGTTCTGTGCAGTTTCTCCGCAGTCTCAGGAATTGCCCATAGGGCAGATTCTCCCTTAGGTGTCTGGGATGGAAGCTATCATAGCGTAGTAGGCAATTCCTGGACGTCGGTTTGAAGTGGGTGGTGCTTTTCAGCCTCCCGTCCTCGCTGTAAATGTTCAGATCTAGGAAGACCATCGATGTGTTTGAGACGGTACTTGTGAATTTTAGATATTCATTCTGGTTATTAAGCCAGGTAACAAAATTCAAGGCGCTGTTGACATCGCCGTTCCAGATGATAAAAATGTCATCAATGTACCGTTTCCAGGTGCCAATCTGTAAATGGTAGGGGTTGCTTTCATGTAGGATCTTTTGTTCCTCTAAGTGGTAGACGTATAGTCCTGCTAAGCTTGGGGCAAAGGTACTTCCCATACTCGTTCCATGGGATTGTAGATATAGTGTCTCCTTGTACTGAAAAAAATTCTCTTTCAGGGCCATGGTGATACACTCTAGGACCAGGTTTCTTGGTGTCTGGTATTTCCAAGTGTGACTGAAGAGTACCTCTTCAATGATCTCTAGTGTCTCTTCGTGGGGCAGACTCGTGTATAGGCTCTCCACGTCGAGGCTTACCAAGAGCTGTGTGGTTGGATCAAAAGTTGTGGTTTCCAACAGTTGTAGGACCGATTTGGTATCCTTCAGGTACGTTTTCGTTGCTTGTACCATCGGTCTAAGGAAGGCGTCTGAGAATTTCGATAGAGGTTCCAGGATAGACCCAATCCCAGAGACTATTGGTCTTCCGGGTGGGTTGTCGATGTCCTTATGTATCTTAGGGATACAATAAAAGTATGGTATCCTTGGGGTGGGTTGTTGCAGGAAGTCAGCTTCCTTTTTACTGATCCAGTCATGGGCTAGTCCTTCCTCCACCATACCTCCAATCCTTGTTCGAAGTCGTTCTGTTGGATCACTTTCCAAAACTTTGTAGTTCCGTTCGTCCGACAGGAGACGTTGACATTCTTCATCATATTTCTCAAGGGTTTGCAATACTATTGCTCCCCCTTTATCAGCAGGTTTGATAACAAGCTCCCGGTTGGCAGTTAGATCTCGTAGGGCTTGTTGTTCTTCTCCACTGGTATTGTGGAAGATCTTTCTCCCTTGCGTGTCCAGTTTATTGACTTCTGTGGTTACTGCCTTTTCAAAAGTTAGTATTTCTACGGGGATGCCTGAGTCTGGAGGGGTGAAGGTAGATTTCAGCCTCAGACCCGTATCTGTCTTTTCTTCTGGTAAAGGTTTGTCTTTGAAGAAAGCCTGCAGTTTTAGTTTCCTAAAGAAGTCATGGAGTTCCATGTTGAGTTTGAAAACATCAGGTTTCTGGGTGGGTACATACCCTAATCCCTTGTTCAGGATTTTCTTCTGCATCACTGTTAACGTGATGGGTGTGAGGTTTACCACTAGGTCCCCCTCTTGCTGGTTGTTGGTTGATTGGGTAGTGATCCCGTCATGCTTCGTGTTGTTCGGGCATCGGGCTGCTCCTGGTCTTCCCACACCACATTGTTCCCTTTCCGGTTCCTCCCCCGTGTGTTCTGGCGTGCCCCTAAAAAAGGCTGTTGTTGCCCTCCATAGGGTTGTTGTTGTTGCCCATAGTAGCCATCATTATATTCCTGGTTCCACACTGGTCCAAACTGGAAGGGGGTGAATTGCGGTGGACCCATGAATTGTTGGAAATGATTTGGTGGTTGATATCCCCGCCAACCTCTTTGTCTGGGGAACTGTTGGCGTCTCTGTCGCCATCCTCCTCTACGTTGTCTGTTGCCTTTGTTTCCACTTGAATTGGAACCTGACGAGCCTGTGTCTGAAGTATCGCCGTCAGCGTCGCTGTAGTTGTTTTTTGGGACATAGTCCGCTTTGGTGTAAGGGTATGCACGCTCCGGAGTGAATTTCGCCACATCTTTTGTCAATTTGTTGGTTTTGCTCTGTTTTAGGTTAAACTCGAAGTCGGTCATTTGTTGATTAAGTTCCTCGAGTCTCGTTTTCAGGTCTTCCGGTGACATGTATGTTTTCAATTGGACCTCAATTTTATTTATTTTGATTTTGAGTTCCTGTGTAATCCTGGCAGCTGTTTTGATTATAAGGACTAACCAATCTCTTGAACAGTGCCAAGAGATTAATGACCACTCTTTCTTGAAAATCAAATCTTGTTGAAAAATCAGTGGTTCGTTCTTAACAATCAGGCCTGGAGGAGCCATTTTGTTACGCAGGTATTGGGTCATGAATAGCCCATGCAGTGCTGCTTTTATTTGGTTGCGCCTAAGGTTCAGCAGTTCATTCCAATCATTGGTTTGTGGGCCTGTATCCTGATTACACAAGCCCTCAAAAAGGTTGCTGTCTGCTAGAATCCTATCAATCTCGTCCTCAGCAAAGGTGAGGCCATGTTCATCTTCCATTGTGGGTGGACCGCTGGCTTCTTTTCTATACCTGGGTGTGTGTCTTTTTATGTGTGTGTTACAAAATATGTCAGAGGGACAAGCTCCCGCAGCTGCGCGCTGCCTATAGACTATACTTAACAAAGAGGGGAGGTAGAGTATAAAGTAGGATTCCTACTCCACGGGCACTAGTAACTAAACAAGAAGAATCCTACTACCTGTGTAAAAGGGAGAAACAGGGGGGGGGAAGTCATCCCCGTAGAAATACTAACTTTTGAAAAGGCAGTAACCACAGAAGTCAATAAACTGGACACGCAAGGGAGAAAGATCTTCCACAATACCAGTGGAGAAGAACAACAAGCCCTACGAGATCTAACTGCCAACCGGGAGCTTGTTATCAAACCTGCTGATAAAGGGGGAGCAATAGTATTGCAAACCCTTGAGAAATATGATGAAGAATGTCAACGTCTCCTGTCGGACGAACGGAACTACAAAGTTTTGGAAAGTGATCCAACAGAACGACTTCGAACAAGGATTGGAGGTATGGTGGAGGAAGGACTAGCCCATGACTGGATCAGTAAAAAGGAAGCTGACTTCCTGCAACAACCCACCCCAAGGATACCATACTTTTATTGTATCCCTAAGATACATAAGGACATCGACAACCCACCCGGAAGACCAATAGTCTCTGGGATTGGGTCTATCCTGGAACCTCTATCGAAATTCTCAGACGCCTTCCTTAGACCGATGGTACAAGCAACGAAAACGTACCTGAAGGATACCAAATCGGTCCTACAACTGTTGGAAACCACAACTTTTGATCCAACAACACAGCTCTTGGTAAGCCTCGACGTGGAGAGCCTATACACGAGTCTGCCCCACGAAGAGACACTAGAGATCATTGAAGAGGTACTCTTCAGTCACACTTGGAAATACCAGACACCAAGAAACCTGGTCCTAGAGTGTATCACCATGGCCCTGAAAGAGAATTTTTTTCAGTACAAGGAGACACTATATCTACAATCCCATGGAACGAGTATGGGAAGTACCTTTGCCCCAAGCTTAGCAGGACTATACGTCTACCACTTAGAGGAACAAAAGATCCTACATGAAAGCAACCCCTACCATTTACAGATTGGCACCTGGAAACGGTACATTGATGACATTTTTATCATCTGGAACGGCGATGTCAACAGCGCCTTGAATTTTGTTACCTGGCTTAATAACCAGAATGAATATCTAAAATTCACAAGTACCGTCTCAAACACATCGATGGTCTTCCTAGATCTGAACATTTACAGCGAGGACGGGAGGCTGAAAAGCACCACCCACTTCAAACCGACGTCCAGGAATTGCCTACTACGCTATGATAGCTTCCATCCCAGACACCTAAGGGAGAATCTGCCCTATGGGCAATTCCTGAGACTGCGGAGAAACTGCACAGAACTGAGTGAATTCAACCAACAAGCGAAAGACTTGAGAACTAAACTCATCCAGAGGCAGTATCCCACCAGAACCATCGAGAAAGCGATGAAGCGTGCAAGAAACAATCACAGGGAGGCACTTATACAAGAAAACCCCCATGAAAAAGAAACAAATAAAAGACCAATCTGTGTGACAACCTACTCAACCATATCAAACCAAGTGTCAAAGGTCATTGATAAGCATTGGGGTATCCTGAACTGTGGAGATCTGAGCTTTGAGAAACCGATGCATGCGCATCGGAGGGGCAAAAACATAAAAGACATCGTGGTCCACACCAGACCACAGGAAAGCAAGACAATGAGACACAATGTTACAGGCATACAGGGTCACTTCCCATGTGGCGATTGCAGCTGTTGCCACCAAACCCAGAAGAGTAAAAATCTAACCTTCAGAAATGGCACGAGATGGGAACAACGCCAATTCTCAAACTGCAATACAAGGAACGTGATCTACTTAATAAACTGCCCATGTGGACTAGAGTATGTGGGCATGACCACCCGTCCCGTCAAGATTAGGATAGGGGAACACAAAAGTAACATACGCTGCAAAAAAACAACAACCAAGATGGCAGCACATTTCCTGTCGTACCAGCACTGCATCAACGATCTACGGTGGACCGTAATCGAAAGATTACCGTCAGAGACAGGCCTGTTCCAAAAGGAACAACGCTGGGTGTTCCGTCTGGCAACTCATGTCACTGGACTCAATGATGACATACCATGGAGCCAAATCTCCAGATAACCCACAAAAAAAAGGACCAGTTATTTGACACCTAAAGAACCCTCCCCATTGATTGATCATAGTTAATCATTGGGCCACCACATGTAACACTCTCTGTATCATTATTATAAATTTTGAAACGCACAGAATGCTTATAAATTACAAGCAGACACGGTTTTCTGCTGATTGAAACCAATGTTTTTAATCATCTGCCATAATTAGTGACCAGTTGCACCAGGAGTAAGGATACACTTCAGGCGGAATGATCACAATCTTCCTCAGTGACCAGCGCCGGTTTACAACTCCAGCGCGCACACTCAGTTAACATCCGGCCAATGCGCATGCGCTAGAGAGTCCCGGAGTACCAGACATTGCGCATGCGCTACTTCCGGTCCGTGCGCATGCGCTAGAGAACACCGTAGAACCAGCAAATGCGCATGCACGAAGGGAAGAGAATTACACGGCAGAGGTGTCACATGGGCTACCGATCAGCGCGAGCCACGGGGCAGCCAGTAAGTGGACAACAAACGGAAAGTCCTTATTTGGACTTACCAGAACCCGGTAATAAACGAATAAGAGAGATGTACATGCTACATGTGACCCGACCACATACGTGGAGGGGGAGGGCCGCACAGGTATCGCCCGTACATGGTCATTTACCATTTCCGCCTATTAACCAATAAGAACATGCCTTAACCCCTTATTTATACCGCCTGGGTCATCCGCAATCCATTCACGGCGGAGCAGCACAAGGTGGTAGAAGGAGGCCAATATAGGCGGATTTCGTGAGTATTTCTCTAAAACAAAAACCGGGCCTCAGTAGGAGCTGAAAAGTGAGTAAAAACGACAACACTGAAATCCACCCCTCTATTCTTATAGATTGTGGATCCACCTACCTACCTTGATGCCAGAGTTTTGCTCATGAGGTAATAGCCAACCAAGATCACAAGTATGTTCACAAAACAAAAAACCAAAAAATCCTAAGTGTGTCTTATGTGTCTGTATGTGTTACATGTTGTATGTCATTTTTTTCTTTACAGGTTTAATGAACTGTTTGGGGCTCCAGGTGACTGCACCTGTCTGAGCCAACCATAGATGGTAACCAAACCTAATGGTTTTTTCTTTTTTTCAGGACATGTAAATACATGTACCAGATAACCGCTGTAGGCACATTATAGCCACCTTTAATGAAGGTAATCATTTTATAAATAAATGGAAACCCATTTTCTTTAGAAAAACGTGAGTAGGGTTGGGAGTTGTGCCCCGTCCTGAAGAAGGTACACCCGTACCGAAACATGTCGACGCACACCAGAGGTTCTGTCCCTAATTAAGACAGAAAACCTCGTCCCTTTGCACATTTTTTAACAGCACCAGCTAGGGGTATTTAATAAAAATCTTTTTACTTCACCCACTAGCCAGGTACTTTTTAAACTTATCACTACACCTCCCACTCACATCCAAAACCCTTCACTTGCACTCAACACACACCACACATAGTCTGATATGTCAACGCTCCCGCGTAGTCGCAGGTCGAAGCGTGCCGCATCCCTTCAGCGGGGTGCGAAGACCCCGATGATGAAGCATGACACCAAGGGGCCTGTTGGTGTGTGAGGGGTATTTTACACAACACTGTGTGTTTCCCCCCCCCCTGTTTCTCCCTTTTACACAGGTAGTAGGATTCTTCTTGTTTAGTTACCAGGCCCTGCCTGGACCAGGCCTCAAAATGGCCCACACCCACATGGACAGGCCCCAACACCACCCCAAAAAGTCGAAAAACACACAAAAATCACCACAATTCAATGCCATCCATGCCCTACATGATATTTTTACATTAAAGAGACCCCACAGAAAGACTCAGTCCATGCACCACTGAGTACCCCTGGGCAAAAGGCCCCAACAACAGCCAATCAATCTAAAAACACCCAAAAATCACCACAATCCAATGCCATCCATGCCCTCCATAATGTTTACATTAAAGAGACCCCACAGAAAGACTCAGTCCATGCACCACTGAGTACCCCTGGGCAAAAGGCCCCAACAACAGCCAAAAATCAAAAAACACACAAAAATCACCACAATCCAATGCCATCCATGCCCTCAATCATGTTGAAATTCAAGACACCCCACAGAAAGACTCGGTCCATGCACCACTGAGTACCCCTGGGCATAATGGATTAAAGCATGGCAGACTGGGTGCAGGCCTATGGCACAACAAAGCACACTGCCTGGCTTCAAAATGACCCCTAGACCCCCACCCACATGGCAGGGCCCTGCCTGGACCAGGCCTCAAAATGGCCCCCACCCACATGGACAGGCCCCTACACCACCCCAAAAAGTCGAAAAACACACAAAAATCACAACAATCCAATGCCATCCATGCCCTCCATGATGTTTACATTAAATAGACCCCACAGAAAGACTCAGTCCATGCACCACTGAGTACCCCTGGGCAAAAGGCCCCAACAACAGCCAAAGATAAAAAAACACACAAAAATCACCACAATCCAATGCCATCCATGCCCTCAATCATGTTGAAATTCAAGACACCCCACAGAAAGACTCGGTCCATGCACTACTGAGTACCCCAGGGCATAATGGATGAAAGCATGGCAGACTGGGTGCAGGCCTATGGCACAACAAACCACACTGCCTGGCTTCAAAATGGCCCCTAGACCCCCACCCACATGGCCAGGCCCTGCCTGGACCAGGCCTCAAAATGGCCCCCACCCACATGGATAGGCGCCAACACCACCCCAAAAAGTCAAAAAACAAACGAAAATCACCACAATCCAATGCCAGCTGTGCCCTCCATGATGTTTACATTAAAGAGACCCCACAGAAAGACTCAGTCCGTGTACCACTGAGTACCCCTGGGTAAAAGGCCCCAACACCACCCCAAAAAGTTGAAAAACACACAAAAATCACCACAATCCAATGCCATCCATGCCCTCCATGATGTTTACATTAAAGAGACCCCACAGAAAGACTCAGTCCATGCACCACTGAGTACCCCTTGGCAAAAGGCCCCAACAACAGCCAAACAATCGAAAAACACCCAAAAATCACCACAATCCAATGCCATCCACGCCCTCCATGATGTTTACATTAAAGAGACCCCACAGAAAGACTCAGACCATGCACCACTGAGTACCCCTGGGCAAAAGGCCCCAACAACAGCCAAAAATCAAAAAACACACAAAAATCACCACAATCCAATGCCATCCATGCCCTCCATCATGTTGAAATTCAAGACACCCCACAGAAAGACTCGGTCCATGCACCACTGAGTACCCCTGGGCATAATGGATGAAAGCTTGGCAGACTGGGTGCAGGCCTATGGTACAACAAAGCACACTGCCTGGCTTCAAAATGGCCCCTAGACCCCCACCCACATGGCAGGGCCCTGCCTGGACCAGGCCTCAAAATGGCCCCCACCCACATGGACAGGCCCCAACACCACCCCAAAAAGTCGAAAAACACACAAAAATCAACACAATCCAATGCCATCCATGCCCTCAATCATGTTAAAATTCAAGACTCCCCACAGAAAGACTCGGTCCATGCACCACTGAGTACCCCTGGGCATAATGGATGAAAGCATGGCAGACTGGGTGCAGGCCTATGGCACAACAAAGCACATTGCCTGGCTTCAAAATGGCCCCTAGACCCCCACCCATATGGCCAGGCCCTGCCTGTACCAGGCCTCAAAATGGCCCCCACCCACATGGACAGGCCCCAACACCACCCCAAACAGTCATAAAACACACAAAAATCACCACAATCCAATGCCATCCATGCCCTCCATGATGTTTACATTAAAGAGACCCCACAGAAAGACTCAGTCCATGCACCGCTGAGTACCCCTGGGCAAAAGGCCCCAACAACAGCCAAACAATCGAAAAACACAAAAATCACCACAATCCAATGCCATCCATGCCCTCCATGATGTTTACATTAAAGAGACCCCACAGAAAGACTCAGTCCATGCACCACTGAGTACCCCTGGGCAAAAGGCCCCAACACCACCCCAAAAAGCCAAAAAAACACAAAAATCACCACAATCCAATGCCATTCATGCCCTCCATGATGTTTACATTAGAGAGACCCCACAGAAAAACTCAGTCCATACACCACTGAGTACCCATGGGCAAAAGGCCCCAACAACAGCCACACAATCAAAAAACACACAAAAATCACCACAATCCAATGCCATCCATGCCCTCCATGATGTTTTTATTAAAGAGACCCCAAAGAAAGACTCAGTCCATGCACCACTGAGTTCCCCTGGGCAAAAGGCCCCAACAACAGCCAAAAAATCGAAAAACACACACAAATCTCCACTATCCAAAGCCCTCCATGCCCTCCATAATGTTTACATTAAAGAGACCCCACAGAAAGACTCAGTCCATGCATCACTGAGTACCCCTGGGCAAAAGGCCCTAACAACAGCCAAAACATCGAAGAACACACAAAAATCACCACAATCCAATGCCATCCATGCCCTCAATCATGTTGAAATTCAAGACACCCCACAGAAAGACTCGGTCCATGCACCACTGAGTACCCCTGGGCATAATGGATGAAAGCATGGCAGACTGAGTGCAGGCCTATGGCACAACAAAGCACACTGCCTGGCTTCAAAATGGCCCCTAGACCCCCACCCACATGGCCAGGCCCTGCCTGGACCAGGCCTCAAAATGGCCCCCACCCACATGGTCAGGGCCCAACACCACCCCAAACAGTCGAAAAACACAAACAAATCACCACAATCCAATGCCATCCATGCCCTACATGATATTTACATTAAAGAGACCCCACAGAAAAACTCAGTCCATGCACCACTGAGTACCCCTGGGCAAAAGGCCCCAACACCACCCCAAAAGTAAAAAAACACACAAAAATCACCACAATCCAATGCCATTCATACCCTCCATAATGTTTACATTACAGAGACACCACAGAAAGACTCAGTCCATGCACCACTGAGTACCCCTGGGCAAAAGGCCCTAACAACAGCCAAAAAATCGAAAAACAAACAAAACTCACCACAATCCAATGCCATCCATGCCCTCAATCATGTTGAAATTCAAGACACCCCACAGAAAGACTCGGTCCATGCACCACTGAGTACCCCTGGGCATAATGGATGAAAGCATGGCAGACTGGGTGCAGGCCTATGGCACAACAAAGCACACTGCCTGGCTTCAAAATGGCCCCTAGACCCCCACCCACATGGCCAGGCCCTGCCTGGACCAGGCTTCAAAATGGCCCCCACCCACATGGACAGGCCCCAACACCAACCCAAACATTCGAAAAACACACAAAAATCACCAAGATCCAATGCCATCCATGCCCTCCATGATGTTTACATTAAAGAGACTCCACAGAAAGACTCAGTCCATGCACCACTGAGTACCCCTGGGCAAAAGGCCCCAACACCACCCCAAATAGTGGAAAAACACACAAAAATCACCACAATCTAATGCCATCCATGCCCTCCATGATGTTTACATTAAAGAGACTCCACAGAAACACTCAGTCCATGCACCACTGAGTACCCCTGGGCAAAAGGCCCCAACAACAGACAAAAAATCGAAAAACACACACAAATCACCACAATCCAATGCCATCCATGCCCTCAATCATGTTGAAATTCAAGACACCCCACAGAAAGACTCGGTCTATGTACGACTGAGTACCCCTGGGCATAATGGATGTAAGCATGGCAGACTGGGTGCAGGCCTATGGCACAACAAAGCACACTGCCTGGCTTCAAAATGGCCCCTAGACCCCCACCCACATGGCCAGGCCCTGCCTGGACCAGGCCTCAAAATGGCCCCCACCCACATGGTCAGGCCCCAACACCACCCCAAACAGTCGAAAAACACACAAAAATCACGACAATCTAATGCCATCCATGCCCTCCATGATGTTTACATTAAAGAGACTCCACAGAAACACTCAGTCCATTACCCACTGAGTACCCCTGGGCAAAAGGCCCCAACACCACCCCAAAAAGTCAAAAAAACACACAAAAATCACCACAATCCAATGCCATCCATGCCCTCCATGATGTTTACATTAAAGAGACCCCACAGAAAGACTCAGTCCATGCACCACTGAGTACCCCTGGGCAAAAGGCCCCAACAACAGCCAATCAATCTAAAAACACCCAAAAATCACCACAATCCAATGCCATCCATGCCCTCCATAATGTTTACATTAAAGAGACCCCACAGAAAGACTCAGTCCATGCACCACTGAGTACCCCTGGGCAAAAGGCCCCAACAACAGCCAAAAATCAAAAAACACACAAAAATCACCACAATCCAATGCCATCCATGCCCTCAATCATGTTGAAATTCAAGACACCCCACAGAAAGACTCGGTCCATGCACGACTGAGTACCCCTGGGCATAATGGATGAAAGCATGGCAGACTGGGTGCAGGCCTATGGCACAACAAAGCACACTGCCTGGCTTCAAAATGACCCCTAGACCCCCCCCCCCCACATGGCAGGGCCCTGCCTGGACCAGGCCTCAAAATGGCCCACACCCACATGGACAGGCCCCAACACCACCCCAAAAAGTTGAAAAACACACAAAAATCACCACAATTCAATGCCATCCATGCCCTACATGATATTTTTACATTAAAGAGACCCCACAGAAAGACTCAGTCCATGCACCACTGAGTACCCCTGGGCAAAAGGCCCCAACACCACCCCAAAAAGCCAAAAAACACAAAACAAATCACCACAATCCAATGCCATTCATGCCCTCCATGATGTTTACATTAGAGAGACCTCACAGAAAGACTCAGTCCATACACCACTGAGTACCCATGGGCAAAAGGCCCCAACAACAGCCAAAAAATCAAAAAACACACAAAAATCTCCACAATCCAATGCCATCCATGCCCTCCATGATGTTTACATTAAAGAGACCCCAAAGAAAGACTCAGTCCATGCACCACTGAGTACCCCTGGGCAAAAGGCCCCAACAACAGCCCAAAAAATCGAAAAACACACAAAAATCTCCACTATCCAAAGCCATCCATGCCCTCCATAATGTTTACATTAAAGAGACCCCACAGAAAGACTCAGTCCATGCACCACTGAGTACCCCTGGGCAAAAGGCCCTAACAACAGCCAAAAAATCGAAAAACACACATAAATCACCACAATCCAATGCCATCCATGCCCTCAATCATGTTGAAATTCAAGACACCCCACAGAAAGACTCAGTCCATGCACCACTGAGTACCCCTGGGCATAATGGATGAAAGCATGGCAGACTGGGTGCAGGCCTATGGCACAACAAAGCACACTGCCTGGCTTTAAAATGGCCCCTAGACCCCCACCCACATGGCCAGTCCCTGCCTGGACCAGGCCTCAAAATGGCCCCCACCCACATGGTCATGCCCAAACACCACCCCAAACAGTCGAAAAACACGCAAAAATCACGACAATCTAATGCCATCCATGCCCTCCATGATGTTTACATTAAAGAGACCCCACAGAAAGACTCAGTCCAAGCACCGCTGAGTACCCCTGGGCAAAAGGCCCCAACAACAGCCAAACAATCGAAAAACACAAAAATCACCACAATCCAATGCCATCCATGCCCTCCATGATGTTTACATTAAAGAGACCCCACAGAAAGACTCAGTCCATGCACCACTGAGTACCCCTGGATAAAAGGCCCCAACAACAGCCAAACAATCGAAAAACACACAAAAATCACCACAATCCAATGCCATCCATGCCCTCCATGATGTTTACATTAAAGAGACCCCACAGAAAGACTCAGTCCATGCACCACTGAGTACCCCTGGGCAAAAGGCCCCAACAACAGCCAAAAATCAAAAAACACACAAAAATCACCACAATCCAATGCCATCCATGCCCTCAATCATGTTGAAATTCAAGACACCCCACAGAAAGACTCGGTCCATGCACCACTGAGTACCCCGGGGCATAATGGATGAAAGCTTGACAGACTGGGTGCAGGCCTATGGCACAACAAAGCACACTGCCTGGCTTCAAAATGGCCCCTAGACCCCTACCCACATGGCCAGGCCCTGCCTGGACCAGGCCTCAAAATGGCCCTCACCCACATAGACAGGCCCCAACACCACTCCAAAAAGTCGGAAAACACACAAAAATAACCACAATCCAATGCCATCCATGCCCTACATGATATTTACATTAAAGAGACCCCACAGAAAGCCTCAGTCCATGCACCACTGAGTACCCCTGGGCAAAAGGCCCCAACACCACCCCAAAAAGTCAAAAAAGACACACAAAAATCACCACAATCAAATGCCATTCATGCCCTCCATGATGTTTAAATTAAAGAGACCCCACAGAAATACTCAGTCCATGCACCACTAAGTACCCCTGGGCAAAAGGCTCCAACAACAGCCAAAAAATCGAAAAACACACAAAAATAACCACTATCCAAAGCCATCCATGCCCTCCATAATGTTTACATTAAAGAGACCCCACAGAAAGACTCAGTCCATGCACCACTGAGTACCCCTGGGCAAAAGGCTCCAACAACAGCCAAAAAATCGAAAAACACACAAAAATAACCACTATCCAAAGCCATCCATGCCCTCCATAATGTTTACATTAAAGAGACCCCACAGAAAGACTCAGTCCATGCACCACTGAGTACCCCTGGGCAAAAGGCCCTAACACCAGCCAAAAAATAAAAAAACACACAAAAATCACCACAATCCAATGCCATCCATGCCCTCAATCATGTTGAAATTCAAGACACCCCACAGATAGACTCGGTCCATGCACCACTGAGTACCCCTGGGCATAATGGATGAAAGCATGGCAGACTGGGTGCAGGCCTATGGCACAACAAAGCACACTGCCTGGCTTCAAAATGACCCCTAGACCCCCACCCACATGGCCAGGCCCTGCCTGGACCAGGCCTCAAAATAGCCCCCACCCACATGGACAGGCCCCAACACCACCCCAACCAGTCGAAAAACACACAAAAATCACCACAATCCAATGCCATCCATGCCCTCCATGATGTTTACATTAAAGAGACTCCACAGAAACACTCAGTCCATTACCCACTGAGTACCCCTGGGCAAAAGGCCCCAACACCAACCCAAAAGTTCGAAAAACACAAACAAATCACCACAATCCAATGCCATCCATGCCCTACATGATATTTACATTAAAGAGACCCCACAGAAAGACTCAGTCCATGCACCACTGAGTACCCCTGGGCAAAAGGCCCCAACACCACCCCAAAAAGTAAAAAAACACACAAAAATCACCACAATCCAATGCCATTCATGCCCTCCATAATGGTTACATTACAGAGACACCACAGAAAGACTCAGTCCATGCACCACTGAGTACCCCTGGGCAAAAGGCCCTAACAACAGCCAAAAAAATCGAAAAATACACAAAAATCACCACAATCCAATGCCATCCATGCCCTCAATCATGTTGAAATTCAAGACACCCCACAGAAAGACTCGGTCCATGCACCACTGAGTACCCCTGGGCATAATGGATGAAAGCATGGCAGACTGGGTGCAGGCCTATGGCACAACAAAGCACACTGCCTGGCTTCAAAATGGCCCCTAGACCCCCACCCACATGGCCAGGCCCTGCCTGGACCAGGCTTCAAAATGGCCCCCACCCACATGGACAGGCCCCAACACCACCCCAAACAGTCGAAAAACACACAAAAATCACCAAGATCCAATGCCATCATGCCCTCCATGATGTTTACATTAAAGAGACTCCACAGAAAGACTCAGTCCATGCACCACTGAGTACCCCTGGGCAAAAGGCCCCAACACCACCCCAAACAGTGGAAAAACACACAAAAATCACCACAATCTAATGACATCCATGCCCTCCATTATGTTTACATTAAAGAGACTCCACAGAAACACTCAGTCCATGCAACACTGAGTACCCCTGGGCAAAAGGCCCCAACAACAGCCAAAAAATTGAAAAACACACAAAAATCACCACAATCCAATGCCATCCATGCCCTCAATCATGTTGAAATTCAAAACACCCCACAGAAAGACTCGGTCTATGTACGACTGAGTACCCCTGGGCATAATGGGTGAAAGCATGGCAGACTGGGTGCAGGCCTATGGCACAACAAAGCACACTGCCTGGCTTCACAAAGGCCCCTAGACCCCCACCCACATGGCCAGGCGCTGCCTGGACCAGGCCTCAAAATGGCCCCCACCCACATGGTCAGGCCCCAACACCACCCCAAACAGTCGAAAAACACACAAAAATCACGACTATCTAATGCCATCCATACCCTCCATGATGTTTACATTAAAGAGACTCCACAGAAACACTCAGTCTATTACCCACTGAGTACCCCTGGGCAAAAGGCCCCAACACCACCCCAAAAAGTAAAAAAACACACAAAAATCACCACAATCCAATGCCATCCATGCCCTCCATGATGTGTACATTAAAGAGACCCGACAGAAAGACTCAGTCCATGCACCACTGAGTACCCCTGGGCAAAAGGCCCCAACAACAGCCAAACAATCGAAAAACACCCAAAAATCATCACAATCCAATGCCATCCATGCCCTCCATAATGTTTACATTAAAGAGACCCCACAGAAAGACTCAGTCCATGCACCACTGAGTACCCCTGGGCAAAAGGCCCCATCAACAGCCAAAAATCAAAAAACACACAAAAATCACCACAATCCAATGCCATCCATGCCCTCAATCATGTTGAAATGCAAGACACCCCACAGAAAGACTCGGTCCATGCACCACTGAGTACCCCTGGGCATAATGGATGAAAGCATGGCAGACTGGGTGCAGGCCTATGGCACAACAAAGCACACTGCCTGGCTTCAAAATGACCCCTAGACCCCCACCCACATGGCAGGGCCCTGCCTGGACCAGGCCTCAAAATGGCCCACACCCACATGGACAGGCCCCAACACCACCCCAAAAAGTCGAAAAACACACAAAAATCACCACAATCCAATGCCATCCATGCCCTACATGATATTTACATTAAAGAGACCCCACAGAAAGACTCAGTCCATGCACCACTGAGTACCCCTGGGCAAAAGGCCCCAACACCACCCCAAAAAGCCAAAAAACACAAAACAAATCACCACAATCCAATGCCATTCATGCCCTCCATGATGTTTATATTAGAGAGACCTCACAGAAAGACTCAGTCCATACACCACTGAGTACCCATGGGCAAAAGGCCCCAACAACAGCCAAAAAATCAAAAAACACACAAAAATCTCCACAATCCAATGCCATCCATGCCCTCCATGATGTTTACATTAAAGAGACCCCAAAGAAAGACTCAGTCCATGCACCACTGAGTACCCCTGGGCAAAAGGCCCCAACAACAGCCCAAAAAATCGAAAAACACACAAAAAGCACCTCAATCCAATGCCATCCATGCCCTCAATCATGTTGAAATTCAAGACACCCCACAGAAAGACTCGGTCCATGCACCACTGAGTACCCCTGGGCATAATGGATGAAAGCATGGCAGACTGGGTGCAGGCCTATGGCACAACAAAGCACACTGCCTGGCTTCAAAATGGCCCCTAGACCCCCACCCACATGGCCAGTCCCTGCCTGGACCAGGCCTCAAAATGGCCCCCACCCACATGGTCATGCCCCAACACCACCCCAAACAGTCGAAAAACACACAAAAATCACGACAATCTAATGCCATCCATGCCCTCCATGATGTTTACATTAAAGAGACCCCACAGAAAGACTCAGTCCATGCACCACTGAGTACCCCTGGGTAAAAGGCCTCAACAACAGCCAAACAATCGAAAAACACACAAAAATCACCACAATCCAATGCCATCCATGCCTTCCATGATGTTTACATTAAAGAGACCCGACAGAAAGACTCAGTCCATGCACCACTGAGTACCCCTCGGCAAAAGGCCCCAACAACAGCCAAAAATCAAAAAACACACAAAAATCACCACAATCCAATGCCATCCATGCCCTCAATCATGTTGAAATTCAAGACACCCCACAGAAAGACTCGGTCCATGCACCACTGAGTACCCTGGGGCATAATGGATGAAAGCTTGACAGACTGGGTGCAGGCCTATGGCACAACAAAGCACACTGCCTGGCTTCAAAATGGCCCCTAGACCCCTACCCACATGGCCAGGCCCTGCCTGGACCAGGCCTCAAAATGGCCCTCACCCACATAGACAGGCCCCAACACCACTCCAAAAAGTCGGAAAACACACAAAAATAACCACAATCCAATGCCATCCATGCCCTACATGATATTTACATTAAAGAGACCCCACAGAAAGACTCAGTCCATACACCACTGAGTACCCATGGGCAAAAGGCCCCAACAACAGCCAAAAAATCAAAAAACACACAAAAATCTCCACAATCCAATGCCATCCATGCCCTCCATGATGTTTACATTAAAGAGACCCCAAAGAAAGACTCAGTCCATGCACCACTGAGTACCCCTGGGCAAAAGGCCCAAACAACAGTGAGGTTCCGTGACGATTTGAACTCGTGTTTTTAACATTGTCACAAATACATAATTTTGGTATCAGTGAACCGCAAATGATCCATTTAGTATATCCTGGTGTTTTCGCTATGCTACGAGCAAGAGCACTCCTGTTACAAACACATTTCTGTTCTTCCCATGGCATCCATCTTAGAACACGGAAGCCATTTTGTATTCTTTGCCCTCACATAGTCAATGAGCACGCAATAACCTCTTTCAATTAAGGACACGTAGGCTTTAGCCGGCAATTCACCTTGCTAGTGACACATGCACCTTAGGCAAGCAAAGCTGTGGCAGCATGACTCAGCAAGAGCTGCCTCCCTAGCCTGAGGCCAGTCCTGCTATACTGGTTCTTGTGTCCGTTGGCCTGATCATGATTAGGCGGCCGAAGCTGGTAACCTTGCCCATTTACGACCCACAAACATCTCTTATCCTACTGTTCTATCTTCTGCACCTGGCTCTGCTCCTTTCCTTCTGGGCCTTTATTAGGGGGAGGTAACGAAATTTACGATGAGGCGGTCCGGGTCTTGAATGAGAAATTGACATGGGATTATGATGGAATAGTGGGAACCCCTCGTTCGTAATGTTTTGACATCAGATATTGTTGACGATTCCTGTGCAACGCCAAATATTTATTGTTTAAGATACAAAGGTTTTGGAATGTGCTAACATGTAAAGAATTTGCCTGAAGCCCAATATTCAGTATATAAGGAGCAACCCATTTTGTACAAATTGAACAGGCTCCTAGATACTGCCCATGTGTAGTTTCTGTGACTTCTGTGTCCCTGCAGTAATAAACCTTTGGTCTTTGACGCCACCATCGAGAAGCCCGTGTTTCTGTTTGTTTGTGCACCGAGGCAGGTTGAACTCCGGGGTCTTCGGGTGTTATCCCTGACACCTCTGGACGGAACCAAAAAGTCCAGAACTCCAATTGGCGCCCAACGTGGGGCGACGTCATTCGGTACCGGTCCAAAAGCCTGAAGAGTTCGAGAAGCTTCGTGTGAAGATTCCAGAGGGAGGCGCCCCACTTCATCGATCCCGGCATATCGCAAAAGTGGCCCGACGTTCTCTTCCACGAGGGTTCCCGTTCGGATGGCTACAGTGGTCCGTTGCTTTGACCGTCGCCCTGTCTTGGACCCGAGGTGCAGTCCTTAGTACGGCGAGACGTGACGGGTTTCTCTTTGGTGACGTCTTCAGTGCCTCAGTTAAGTATTAAGTGGTTGCTAGTTGGTTACTTCGTAAGGGTTGCTCCTGTTTGGATAATCCTTTTAGTTTTTGGTTTGGTTTGGTTTCGTAAGATTATCACTGGTTGTTCTGGTTAAGATAATCATTTGGTTTAGTTTGGGTATCGATACATTTGTTCGCTTTGGTAGGCCTAAGTTCTTGGTTCGAGTGCGCACCTTTTTGTTTGTGTTTTGTCTGTTCTGTGTTCCGGATTATAAAATGGTAAGTCGGAAAAATTGTATGTTGTCTTGTTTTAGTTGCAACAGTGATTCCCAGTTGGAGGACTCGTGTTCGGTTCCTCCGATTGGAACTCCCCTTTATGATCTATATTGCAAATTTGGTGTGGGCCCTATCTCTTATAACGAGGTATGGATCCACTATACAGAGAAAGATGGTGTCCTTAGTTGGCCACTGCATGGTAGTTTCGAACCTCAAGTTCTTGATAATTTAGAAACGAAATTGTTCAAGAAGAAAGCCCGGCCGGCAATGTTTGATTCTTTCCGTTATTGGCGAAAAGAATCTAAACAGAGAGAAATTAAAAAGTTGAAGAAAGAACAGAAAGACCAAGAGTTGACTTTAGAACAGTCTGCTAAGCAGCTGCAACTCAACGAGTCTGAGAAAGCGATGGAGGTGGCCAATAGAGAGCGTAATTTAGCGATAGACAAGTGCTATCCTGTTTTGCCATCGAGTACAGCTAAGATAGTAGAGGACCCCGAAAAGGATCCCCTGTTGTCTTACTTGTTACGATCACCCCCACCGTATGCACAGGGTGCTACGGCTCCACCTATACCGAATGTTCAATTACCGGTTGCTGGACAACCTGGTGTTCCTGCTCCTCTGAATCAAGTTCCTGTACCTCCTGTGGTCAATATTAATGTTCCTTCGACACCCCCTCTTCCAGGGTTGCCGGCTTCTTTACCTATACCTGTATCGCTCACACCTGCTAGTTCACAGGCTATTTTGCCCGCTACTCCTACTGTTCCTGATCTATCTGTTCCAACTGCTACTCTATTTACTGCTTCTGCTAATATTATGACTCCACTTTCTGTTCGTCGGAGAATCACTGATTCTGTCTCTAATATTCTATCTCCCTTCTATAAAACTCTGATTAAGACTCCTACCTCTGACTCTGTGCAGAGACGTAGTCAGCTTCCCAGTACTGAAGAGCGAGGAATATTAGATTCCACTGCTCTTAGATGGGTTTCGAAAGTTGGAAGATATAATGTACAAGATGTATTAGATACATTTATGCAATGGAACGAACCGACACAACGATATGTGTTCGATGAAATTTGCTTCCTTCTACGTGAGGAATTGGAAAAGGATGACCCTGAATCAAATCTAGAAGAATTAATTAATGTTCAGAAAGAGTTTGCTGCAGGTATGATAGTTGGACAAAATATAAAAGAAGCGATGGAACTGATTTTAAGTTATAGGAATGACCCATCCCTTCGTTCACCGAGGGAGTTAGAGAAACGTAGTACGAAACAAAATCGTCAATACCCAATGAGGGAGGTTCCACCAATTTGGCGTGAAGCTGTGCAAGCTAATGTAAACCTTGGTATTGCAGCCGCTCCAGCCCAATTCCAGAGAGTATGGATACATATTCCATGGAAGCGAGCTGAAGTATTAGCAGTGAAACAGGCCTTGCCAGATCCGCGTAAAAATCCTGCAGGATACTACAAAGAGTTGGCTCAGACAGTTGACGCTTGTGTATTAAATCTAGCTGACATAGATCTGCTATTTGGTAATGTAGTACCGCAACCAATTTGGGCTAAAATTCGTAAAGAGAATCATCCAGTTGCCCTAGGTGGTGATTGGGCAGCTATAATTGCGGCGGATGGTCAGCAAACAGGTGGTTCCAAACCTGAACCCTTAATTGCTAATTTGCCTGGTAGAATAATCGATTTAATGAAAACCCTAATGCCAGCATTACGCGTTAACTGGGAAAAATTGTCCGCGTGCAAACAGAAGAAAGACGAAAGTGTCTCCGACTTTTTCACAAGATTCGAGGAGACTTTCGTGGATCATAGTGGTCAGGATATGAGCACAGAAGGAGGCCAGAGATTATTTGTTGATAAATTTGTGCACAATCTGTTGCCAGAACTTAGTGGTAAATTAAAGAATTCTGAAAGTGCGTGGGCTGTCTCTACGACTGCGCAAATACTTGCGACTGCCCAGTACTATGAAAATAGGGATAAAGAGGAGAAAGAAAAATCAGATAAAAAGACGAAAGATTTAAAAACTAAAGTTCTTTTACAGCAAGCATATCCGCCTCGCACGAATCAGACTAATACACAGCAAGGGTCATATCAAAGGACGGAGTATAATTCTCAGAGGCCACAGTACCAATGGAATCAGTGTGCTTATTGCAAAATGGAAGGCCATTATAAGACTGAATGTCCAGTCTTAGCGCAAAATAATGCTGCAACAGCTCAGAGAGGTCGTGGTAGTTCTATACAAAACTCTAGAGGTCGAGGACGAGGTACTATGCCTCCACAGACAAGTGATCGCCCTTCTAATCATTTCGATCAGCGAAATGGACAATCTGCCCAACAAAATAGGTCTCAACAGTATCATGTTGAAGACTACTATGAAGCTAGTGAGGAAGTTCAGCCAAGGGAGTACTAGGACAGCCATGGACAAAGAGAGGGAGTAGTATCAGTTCCAGTAGATCAGAGTGGGCCTTATGTCGCAGTAGCAACATCAGGTATAGTCGAACCGTTTCTGTTGGATACTGGTGCAGCAAAAAGTTCTATCATACATGCGAAACTCCCTGGCGCACCTTTGTCTGGCTCAACAAATGTTTCAGTAGGTTTTTCAGGCGCCCCTGTTCACAACCCTGTTTCTGGTCCTTTGTCTATTTCTGTTGGACCCCGCCACTTGAAAGCTCCCCTGATTTTGACGACAGGTTGTAATGAAAATCTGCTTGGTTTAGACTTATTAAAACGCCTGTACGCGACATTGTACTGTTCTCCGGCAGGAGTACAGCTTACGTTAGGTAAAAGAATAATTTCTCCGATGTACTTGTCGATGGATGCGCTCCCACCAGAGCTGCGTTCTCTCCCTGATACTCTTTGGGCGACTGGTCCTAATGATGTAGGTCTTTTAGAAATTCCACCATATGTAGTAACTTTGAAAGCGAATGTAAAACTTCCACGAATTCCACAATACAGAATCTCTAGTGAAGGTGAACGCGCACTTTTATTAATTGTGCAAGATTTGATCGAGAAAGACGTTGTAGAAGAAACTAGAGGTAATGTCTGTAATAGTCCTGTACTGCCTATTCTGAAACGAACTGACCCAACAAAACCTCCAGTATATAGGTTTGTAATTGATCTTAGAGAGGTTAATAAAATTGTGATTCCACAGTTTCCTGTGGTTCCAGACATTACTGCATTGTTAACGTTGATTCCTGCTACAGCAACATGGTTTTCGGTTATCGACTTGAAAAATGCCTTTTTCAGCATTCCGATAGCCGAGGAAAGCAGAGATATCTTCGGTTTCTCTCTAGGAGGACGAAGCTTCAGGTTTAAACGTGCTCCACAAGGTTATTGTGAAAGCCCATCCATTTACAGTCAAGCATTAAAAAGCCAGTTAGATTCCTTTGTACTTCCTCCTGGTTCTGCTTTAGTACAATATGTCGATGATCTTCTAGTGGCTGCCGATGACAAGGAAACTTGCAAAACAGCTACAATTTCTTTATTGCGTCATTTGTCAAATTTGAATCACAAGGTGTCACCTTCAAAAATGCAATACTGTTGCCAAGAAGTGACCTACCTAGGTCATCTCTTGTCAAAGGAGGGAAGGAAGTTGACCCCAGAGAGAATAAAAGCAATTACACAGATGAATGTTCCTAGCACTCAGAGAGAAGTACGTGCCTTTTTAGGTATCACCTCATATTGTAGGCAATGGATCCCAAATTTTTCTCTTTTGGCAAAACCATTGGTAGCTTTGACTGGGAAAAATGTTCCGAGTCCAGTGCCATGGTCTGCCGAATGTCAGCAGAGTTTTTCTGAGTTACAAAATGCACTGTGTTCAGCTCCTGTATTGGGTACACCCGATTACAGTAAGCCATTCACGCTCTATGTCCATGAGAGAGAAGGTTGTGCGTTGAGTGTTTTGACACAGAAATTTGGTGATAAACAACGCCCTTGTGCGTATTTTTCATCAACGTTAGATCCGGTGGCTAGAGCGTTGCCTAGTTGCTTGAGAGCTACAGCCGCAGCTGCAGCCTCCATTCGACAATCTGCTGGTTTAGTAATGAACAACATGCTAGTGGTTATGGTTCCTCATGCTGTGGATACACTCATGAACCGAACCAAGACGCAGCACCTGACCAGTGCTAGATTATCAGGTTACGAACTGACATTGCTAGCGAGTCATATTCAGATCAAAAGATGCAATGTATTGAATCCAGCAACATTGTTGCCGACTAGTCAAGAGTCGAGTGATTCCGAACCACACGACTGTTGTTTCAGAACTGAGGAAGAAACAAAAGGACGAATTGATTTAAAAGACACTCCATTATCAGATCCAGATGGCACGTTGTATGTTGATGGGTCTTGTTTCAAATTGGAGAATGGTGACGTGACTGCTGCCTATGCAGTAACGACTTTGAGTACGATTGTGGAGACTGCAAGAGTGAGTCAGAATTCTGCCCAGGCTGCAGAATTGATCGCGCTAACAAGAGCGTGCGTTTTAGCTAAGGGAAAGAGAGTGAATGTGTTCACAGATAGTCAGTACGCGTTCGGCGTGGCCCATAGTTTTGGCCGTTTGTGGAAAGAGAGAGGTTTCATTACGTCCCATGGGACTAAGATTCAACATGGTCAGCTAGTTAATGACTTGTTGGAATCTCTAACCTTGCCGACTGAAGTTGCGATTGTGAAATGCAGTGCTCATAAAGCAATCACGGATGATGTTGGTCGTGGGAATGCTTTTGCTGATGAGACTGCAAAACAGACAGCCAGAAATATGATGAGTAGAATGTATGTTGCAACGTCTGCAAGATGGATTTTTGAGTCTGGAATGTGTGAGGACACAGTGGAAAGTGTGAAAGAAATTCAGAAAGAGGCGACTGAGGAGGAAAAGCTTGCATGGAAAGAGAGCACGGGTAAATTGGACTCGAGTGGGTGTTGGATTGACTTGTCGGAACAACAGCGTTGGATGTTGCCTGATGCGTATGTGCTTGCAGTAGTAACGATGGCACATGGAGCAGCGCACATCAGTTCTAAAGGGATTTGTAAGATGTTGGCTCCAGTTTGGAAGAATGATGGGATTAGTAAGTGTGCAGAGAGAGTGGTGAGAAATTGTATGGTATGCTTGATGCATAATCCTGGCAAGGGAATCCCCACACCTGCAGGTCACTTCGCTCCTCCTTCCTGCCCCTTTGAAGTGATTCAGTTAGACTTCATTCATATGGATCGTTGCAACAATCTAAAGTACGTCCTAGTGGTAGTTTGTGCGTTCTCTAGATGGATCGAAGCATACCCACTGAAGGACAATACTGCTTTGTCCACTGCAAAAATCCTTCTTAAAGAATACTTCCCCAGATTCGGAATGCCACGGATTGTATGGTCAGATAACGGAAGTGAGTTCGTAGGGAAAGTTATGCAGAGTGTGTGTGCCGGCCTAGGGATTAGACAAAAGTTTCACAGTGCGAATCATCCCCAGTCCGCGGGTTTAGTTGAGGGTTACAATGGCACCCTTAAACTGAAACTTGCTAAGATACAAGCATCCACGGGTTTGCCCTGGCCAGATGCACTGCCTTTGGCTTTGTTATCAACAAGAGCAACTGTACATTCTAGAGTAGGGCTTAGTCCATATGAAATAATTTTTGGTCGTCCTGCAAATGTTTGGGGGGTACCTAGACCGAAAGAATTTAAGCAGCTGGAATACCCAATGTTAATTGATTACCTTTTCGACTTGACTGCTAAATTGAGCCTTATTCACCAACAGGTTTTCGATGCATTGCCAAAGCCACAGGAGAGTCCAGGTCATCAGCTGAAACCTGGGGATCAAGTAGTCATTAGAAATTTTGCAAGAACAAAAAATCTTCAGCCCAGATTCGTTGGCCCCTTCCAAGTCTTATTGGCGACGAGAACTGCTATTCGTGTGGCCGGACGGAAGAATTGGATCCACACGACACACATCAAACGTGTGCCTCTGCCACTTCCTTACGACAACTGGGTAAAGAAAGGAATCAGCACCTCTGAAGCAGAACAAATACCCAGTTTCATTCCTTTCAGTGATGCAGAACTGATCACTGATACATCAAACTCTGGCTCTCCTCCTGAAACTGCTCTTTTGAACCCTGAACATTTGCCATCTGCACCAAAAGAACATTTGTCATCTACAAACGTGAACATTGCAACGTCGGCTGAAAATACATTGTTTCCAGATCAGACAGCTCCTGCAAAACTGAGATACAATTTGCGACCTCGTAATATGGACAAATAAAGCAGGAAACTGCCTATTTTCACATTTGAATTTTTGATACATTGCCTCCAGCCAGGAAGTTTGCTATTATTTTGTTGTTTTAAATTTTGCCTTGCCGTCTGGGTAGCCGTAGGGTCGTGGCTGTGTGCTTAGTTGAATCTGCGGGGGTCAGACACAAGGTCGATCTTTCTGTTAGTTCTGGGAACTCCCAGGGCTGATAGAGGCATTTTCATCTACGTACACATCATCAGTGGTCACGAGCGGATTGTAGAAGATGGAGCTTCCTGAGCTGCAACGAAAGAATGTAATTTATGTTCGCAGAAATAGACTGTACAGAATACTTCACAGCAAATGCTTTCTAACGCAATGTGCAGTTACGTTTTTAATTGTTTTAATAACGTTGGTGGGTGGAATCATCTTTGGTGTGCATTTGATTTTTATGCCGGTAACTACAGTACCTCCCCTTGATCCTACTACTTCTACGGTTTCTCCTATGCATTCTTTTCACTCATTTCCTGAACACGAGCAAGCTCGACGCTCAGAATTTATTAACAATACATTTGTACAGCTCTTGCATCAACACCAACTGGTAGTTAATACTACAGACTGCTGGGTGTGTGGCTTGATACCTCACACTATGGATAAAGGCATTCCCTATCTAGTCTTGCCTTTTAGCTACAATGGATCATTTCAGGCCTTTCAGACCATTTTTTCCTATGCCCTTGAGACCTATCCTCCGCGTCCACCACGGTCCACTAAATACAACTCAGCCAACAAAGCTTTAGTCCAGGGAATTATTGACATGATTAAAGACGTCAATAATACTCCATCTTACCCTAGAGATGAATTACGGGTGTATTTGAGTTGGAACTCTACAGAGTATCGCCTTAGTTTGGGAGAAAGCAAGCGTAAAAGCTCCACTTCAGTCTGGGTCGTGCCTCACCGAGGTCAGGTCTGTTTGCAAGGAAATGGGAGAAATCTGAGAGGTCAGCTAGGGAGGAGTGAGTGCATTGAGACTTACGTATTTCCGTCTAACTCCTCCCCTGCCTTCCTTACTGCTAGGGGTACTTACTTCATCTGTCAAGACAGAGCGTATACATGGCTGCCTGCTGACTTCTCAGGTTCATGTTATATTGCTCGATTGTTACCTCCGACATACACTGCTTCTTCAGATTATCACAAGACCAGAGTAGCAAGAGGTGTCTTCAGCAAGGAAGATACCGCTGGTCAGGAAGCTGGAGACTTCTTCAAAGGTTTCCTTCCGTTTTGGGGGCCTATGGCCAATAGTAGAAATCTACGTCAACTAACACGGGTAGTTGAATCTACTATTACAGAAACTGCTGGTGCCCTTAGTAACTTAACAGCTGAGCTTCAGGCGGATCGTCTCATGACGTTGCAGAACCGTATGGTTCTAGACGTAATACTTGCAGATCGAGGTGGGGTATGCAGAATGATCCAATCGAGCTGCTGTGTTTTTATTCCCAATAATGCTCCAACCGTTTATGAAGCGATCTCTAAGCTACACAAGATATCCGACTCTATACACGTAGACAAGGGAAACTGGTCCTTCATGGAGTGGTTTTGGACTCTGGTATCAGCGTGGGGATGGAAGGTTCTGATGGTCATTAGTGTCATCCTAGTATTTCTGTTCTCGTGCTGCCTGATTATCCAATGTGGTCCCGCTTTGTGTAGTCTCTGTGCTGCAACCTGTTTCAGAAAACCACCTACATTTGGAGAGAAGGTACGAGACAAGATGATGATGCAACAACATGTCACTGACCTAATGAGCATAGAGTTAGATTCTGACATAGACTGAGTAATTGCCTATGTAAGGGCAAAAGGAGGGTCTGAGGTTCCGTGACGATTTGAACTCGTGTTTTTAACATTGTCGCAAATACATAATTTTGGTATCAGTGAACCGCAAATGATCCATTTAGTATATCCTGGTGTTTTCGCTGTGCTACGAGCAAGAGCACTCCTGTTACAAACACATTTCTGTTCTTCCCATGGCATCCATCTTAGAACACAGAAGCCATTTTGTATTCTTTGCCCTCACATAGTCAATGAACACGCAATAACCTCTTTCAATTAAGGACACGTAGGCTTTAGCCGGCAATTCACCTTGCTAGTGACACATGCACCTTAGGCAAGCAACGCTGTGGCAGCATGACTCAGCAAGAGCTGCCTCCCTAGCCTGAGGCCAGTCCTGCTATACTGGTTCTTGTGTCCGTTGGCCTGATCATGATTAGGCGGCCGAAGCTGGTAACCTTGCCCATTTACGACCCACAAACATCTCTTATCCTACTGTTCTATTTTCTGCACCTGGCTCTGCTCCTTTCCTTCTGGGCCTTTATTAGGGGGAGGTAACGAAATTTACGATGAGGCGGTCCGGGTCTTGAATGAGAAATTGACATGGGATTATGATGGAATAGTGGGAACCCCTCGTTCGTAATGTTTTGACATCAGATATTGTTGACGATTCCTGTGCAACGCCAAATATTTATTGTTTAAGATACAAAGGTTTTGGAATGTGCTAACATGTAAAGAATTTGCCTGAAGCCCAATATTCAGTATATAAGGAGCAACCCATTTTGTACAAATTGAACAGGCTCCTAGATACTGCCCATGTGTAGTTTCTGTGACTTCTGTGTCCCTGCAGTAATAAACCTTTGGTCTTTGACGCCACCATCGAGAAGCCCGTGTTTCTGTTTGTTTGTGCACCGAGGCAGGTTGAACTCCGGGGTCTTCGGGTGTTATCCCTGACACCTCTGGACGGAACCAAAAAGTCCAGAACTCCAACAGCCAAAAAATCGAAAAACACACATAAATCACCACAATCCAATGCCATCCATGCCCTCAATCATGTTGAAATTCAAGACACCCCACAGAAAGACTCGGTCCATGCACCACTGAGTACCCCTGGGCATAATGGATGAAAGCATGGCAGACTGGGTGCAGGCCTATGGCACAACAAAGCACACTGCCTAGCTTCAAAATGGCCCCTAGACCCCCACCCACATGGCCAGTCCCTGCCTGGACCAGGCCTCAAAATGGCCCCCACCCACATGGTCATGCCCCAACACCACCCCAAACAGTCGAAAAACACACAAAAATCACGACAATCTAATGCCATCCATGCCCTCCATGATGTTTACATTAAAGAGACCCCACAGAAAGACTCAGTCTAAGCACCGCTGAGTACCCCTGGGCAAAAGGCCCCAACAACAGCCAAACAATCGAAAAACACAAAAATCACCACAATCCAATGCCATCCATGCCCAACATGATGTTTACATTAAAGAGACCCCACAGAAAGACTCAGTCCATGCACCGCTGAGTACCCCTGGGCAAAAGGCCCCATCAACAGCCAAACAATCGAAAAACACAAAAATCACCACAATCCAATGCCATCCATGCCCTCCATGATGTTTACATTAAAGAGACCCCACAGAAAGACTCAGTCCATGCACCACTGAGTACCCCTGGGTAAAAGGCCCCAACAACAGCCAAACAATCGAAAAACACACAAAAATCACCACAATCCAATGCCATCCATGCCTTCCATGATGTTTACATTAAAGAGACCCGACAGAAAGACTCAGTCCATGCACCACTGAGTACCCCTGGGCAAAAGGCCCCAACAACAGCCAAAAATCAAAAAACACACAAAAATCACCACAATCCAATGCCATCCATGCCCTCAATCATGTTGAAATTCAAGACACCCCACAGAAAGACTCGGTCCATGCACAACTGAGTACCCCGGGGCATAATGGAAGAAAGCTTGACAGACTGGGTGCAGGCCTATGGCACAACAAAGCACACTGCCTGGCTTCAAAATGGCCCCTAGACCCCTACCCACATGGCCAGGCCCTGCCTGGACCAGGCCTCAAAATGGCCCTCACCCACATAGACAGGCCCCAACACCACTCCAAAAAGTCGGAAAACACACAAAAATAACCACAATCCAATGCCATCCATGCCCTACATGATATTTACATTAAAGAGACCCCACAGAAAGACTCAGTTCATGCACCACTGAGTACCCCTGGGCAAAAGGCCCCAACACCACCCCAAAAAGTCAAAAAAACACACAAAAATCACCACAATCAAATGCCATTCATGCCCTCCATGATGTTTAAATTAAAGAGACCCCACAGAAAGACTCAGTCCAAGCACCGCTGAGTACCCCTGGGCAAAAGGCCCCAACAACAGCCAAACAATCAAAAAACACAAAAATCACCACAATCCAATGCCATCCATGCCCAACATGATGTTTACATTAAAGAGACCCCACAGAAAGACTCAGTCCATGCACCGCTGAGTACCCCTGGGCAAAAGGCCCCAACAACAGCCAAACAATCGAAAAACACAAAAATCACCACAATCCAATGCCATCCATGCCCTCCATGATGTTTACATTAAAGAGACCCCACAGAAAGACTCAGTCCATGCACCACTGAGTACCCCTGGGTAAAAGGCCCCAACAACAGCCAAACAATCGAAAAACACACAAAAATCACCACAATCCAATGCCATCCATGCCTTCCATGATGTTTACATTAAAGAGACCCGACAGAAAGACTCAGTCCATGCACCACTGAGTACCCCTGGGCAAAAGGCCCCAAAAACAGCCAAAAATCAAAAAACACACAAAAATCACCACAATCCAATGCCATCCATGCCCTCAATCATGTTGAAATTCAAGACACCCCACAGAAAGACTCGGTCCATGCACAACTGAGTACCCCGGGGCATAATGGATGAAAGCTTGACAGACTGGGTGCAGGCCTATGGCACAACAAAGCACACTGCCTGGCTTCAAAATGGCCCCTAGACCCCTACCCACATGGCCAGGCCCTGCCTGGACCAGGCCTCAAAATGGCCCTCACCCACATAGACAGGCCCCAACACCACTCCAAAAAGTCGGAAAACACACAAAAATAACCACAATCCAATGCCATCCATGCCCTACATGATATTTACATTAAAGAGACCCCACAGAAAGACTCAGTTCATGCACCACTGAGTACCCCTGGGCAAAAGGCCCCAACACCACCCCAAAAAGTCAAAAAAACACACAAAAATCACCACAATCAAATGCCATTCATGCCCTCCATGATGTTTAAATTAAAGAGACCCCACAGAAATACTCAGTCCATGCACCACTGAGTACCCCTGGGCAAAAGGCTCCAACAACAGCCAAAAAATCGAAAAACACACAAAAATAACCACTATCCAAAGCCATCCATGCCCTCCATAATGTTTACATTAAAGAGACCCCACAGAAAGACTCAGTCCATGCACCACTGAGTACCCCTGGGCAAAAGGCTCCAACAACAGCCAAAAAAATCGAAAAACACACAAAAATAACCACTATCCAAAGCCATCCATGCCCTCCATAATGTTTCCATTAAAGAGACCCCACAGAAAGACTCAGTCCATGCACCACTGAGTACCCCTGGGCAAAAGGCCCTAACACCAGCCAAAAAATAAAAAACACACAAAAATCACCACAATCCAATGCCATCCATGCCCTCAATCATGTTGAAATTCAAGACACCCCACAGATAGACTCGGTCCATGCACCACTGAGTACCCCTGGGCATAATGGATGAAAGCATGGCAGACTGGGTACAGGTCTATGGCACAACAAAGCACACTGCCTGGCTTCAAAATGGCCCCTAGACCCCCACCCACATGGCCCTGCCTGGACCAGGCCTCAAAATGGCCCCCACCCAGATGGACAGGCCCCAACACCACCCCAACCAGTCGAAAAACACACAAAAATCACCAAAAACCAATGCCATCCATGCCCTCCATGATGTTTACATTAAAGAGACTCCAGAGAAAGACTCAGTCCATGCACCACTGAGTACCCCTGGGCAAAAGGCCCCAACACCACCCCAAGAAGTAAAAAAACACACAAAAATCACCACAATCCAATGCCATCCATGCCTTCCATGATGTTTACATTAAAGAGACCCCGCAGAAAGACTCAGTCCATGCACCACTGAGTACCCCGGGGCATAATGGATGAAAGCTTGGCAGACTGGGTGCAGGCCTATGGCACAACAAAGCACACTGCCTGGCTTCAAAATGGCCCCTAGACCCCCACCCACATGGCCAGGCCCTGCCTGGACCCGGCCTCAAAATGGCCCTCACCCACATGGACAGGCCCCAACACCACCCCAAAAAGTCGAAAAACACACAAAAAACCCACAATCCAATGCAATCCATGCCCTACATGATATTTACATTAAAGAGACCCCACAGAAAGACTCAGTCCATGCACCACTGAGTACCCCTGGGCAAAAGGCCCCAACACCACCCCAAAAAGTCAAAAAACACACAAAAATCACCACAATCCAATGCCATTCATGCCCTCCATGATGTTTACATTAAGGAGACCCCACAGAAAGACTCAGTCCATGCACCACTGAGTACCCCTGGCAAAAGGCCCCAACAACAGCCAAAAAATGGAAAAACACACAAAAATCACCACTATCCAAAGCCATCCATGCCCTCCATAATGTTTACATTAAAGAGACCCCACAGAAAGACTCAGTCCATGCACCACTGAGTACCCCTGGGCAAAAGGCCCCAACACCACCCCAAAAAGTCAAAAAAACACACAAAAATCACCACAATCAAATGCCATTCATGCCCTCCATGATGTTTAAATTAAAGAGACCCCACAGAAATACTCAGTCCATGCACCACTGAGTACCCCTGGGCAAAAGGCTCCAACAACAGCCAAAAAATCGAAAAACACACAAAAATAACCACTATCCAAAGCCATCCATGCCCTCCATAATGTTTACATTAAAGAGACCCAACAGAAAGACTCAGTCCATGCACCACTGAGTACCCCTGGGCAAAAGGCTCCAACAACAGCCAAAAAATCGAAAAACACACAAAAATAACCACTATCCAAAGCCATCCATGCCCTCCATAATGTTTCCATTAAAGAGACCCCACAGAAAGACTCAGTTCATGCACCACTGAGTACCCCTGGGCAAAAGGCCCTAACACCAGCCAAAAAATAAAAAAACACACAAAAATCACCACAATCCAATGCCATCCATGCCCTCAATCATGTTGAAATTCAAGACACCCCACAGATAGACTCGGTCCATGCACCACTGAGTACCCCTGGGCATAATGGATGAAAGCATGGCAGACTGGGTGCAGGTCTATGGCACAACAAAGCACACTGCCTGGCTTCAAAATGGCCCCTAGACCCCCACCCACATGGCCCTGCCTGGACCAGGCCTCAAAATGGCCCCCACCCACATGGACAGGCCCCAACACCACCCCAACCAGTCGAAAAACACACAAAAATCACCAAAAACCAATGCCATCCATGCCCTCCATGATGTTTACATTAAAGAGACTCCAGAGAAAGACTCAGTCCATGCACCACTGAGTACCCCTGGGCAAAAGGCCCCAACACCACCCCAAACAGTCGTAAAACACACAAAAATCACCACAATCCAATGCCATCCATGCCCTCCATGATGTTTACATTAAAGAGACTCCACAGAAAGACTCAGTCCATGCACCACTGAGTACCCCTGGGCAAAAGGCCCCAACACCACCCCAAGAAGTAAAAAAACACACAAAAATCACCACAATCCAATGCCAGCCATGCCTTCCATGATGTTTACATTAAAGAGACCCCGCAGAAAGACTCAGTCCATGCACCACTGAGTACCCCGGGGCATAATGGTTGAAAGCTTGGCAGACTGGGTGCAGGCCTATGGCACAACAAAGCACACTGCCTGGCTTCAAAATGGCCCCTAGACCCCCACCCACATGGCCAGGCCCTGCCTGGACCAGGCCTCAAAATGGCCCTCACCCACATGGACAGGCCCCAACACCACCCCAAAAAGTCGAAAAACACACAAAAAAACCCCACAATCCAATGCAATCCATGCCCTACATGATATTTACATTAAAGAGACCCCACAGAAAGACTCAGTCCATGCACCACTGAGTACCCCTGGGCAAAAGGCCCCAACACCACCCCAAAAAGTCAAAAAACACACAAAAATCACCACAATCCAATGCCATTCATGCCCTCCAAGATGTTTATATTAAGGAGACCCCACAGAAAGACTCAGTCCATGCACCACTGAGTACCGCTGGGCAAAAGGCCCCAACACCACTCCAAAAAGTAAAAAAACACACAAAAATCACCTCAATCCAATGCCATCCATGCCCTCCATGATGTTTACATTAAAGAGACTAATGTAGTAGAAATGGCGACGTGCACAGCAAGTTTGATGATAAGTTCAATAAAGATGGATATTTAGATTTAAGAATTTTGGGTGCAGTGGACAGGTGGCGTAACCGTCCTGGTACGCTGTTGAACTGTATGTGAATAGCGCAATAAACACAGTTAATGCATCCCTGTTGAATATGCACTCCGTGGTGGTTCGTCTGGGTTAGACTGACTCCAAATATATTTGACCAAAATTTGTTCAATTCATATGATTTTTATTTTGAAAATGAAATCACTCGATCAATGTAGGTTCATTTGAGTTTAAACATGATTCTTCCTATATGTACAACTGCTCCAATGCATTTCGGGCGTTGCCCTTTTTCCAGGAGCTCTGTTGGTGAAAGCAACAGTCTTAAGAAATAATAATGTACTTGGTATCTTTACATGATACATCAACAAATAGGTTATTCAATGCATTATAATGATGCTCAGGACAGTAGTTCTTTGAGATTGGGTGCTCTGGTGTACGCAAAAATCGGTTGAACCCTGTTACCTCGGGACCACGAACTTTATCAGACGACTTCGTTTTCGTCAAATAGTAAGTTTAACAGCGTCTTTTTCACCCTCGACGCACCACCGCATCAACTTGTCACCCACCCGGTCCATATTTCTAACAGCCCATCTTTCTCGTTTCCAAACAGACCCCTACATCAACCCCGACCACCGAGCAAAACCACACATGGTATGTCTCACTTGTTTTTTGTTCTCCCATTTTGACCGTGTTTATGACTGTTATTTCTATACGATTTGGATCTCATTAATGTTTAAACTGAGCATCATTATAATGCATTGAATAACCTATTTGTTGATGTATCATGTAAAGATACCAAGTACATTATTATTTCTTAAGACTGTTGCTTTCACCAACAGAGCTCCTGGAAAAAGGGCAAAAGCCCGAAATGCATTGGAGCAGTTGTACATATAGGAAGAATCATGTTTAAACTCAAATGAACCTACATTGATCGAGTGATTTCATTTTCAAAATAAAAATTCATATGAATTGAACAAATTTTGGTCAAATATATTTGGAGTCAGTCTAACCCAGACGAACCTTCAGGGAGTGCGTATTCAACAGGGACGCATTAACGGTGTTTATTGTGCTATTCACATACATTAAAGAGACCCCACAGAAAGACTCATTCCATGCACCACTGAGTACCCCTGGGCAAAAGGCCCCAACAACAGAAAAAAAATCGAAAAACACACAAAAATCAACACAATCCAATGCCATCCATGCCCTCAATCATGTTGAAATTAAAGACTCCCCACAGAAAGACTCGGTCCATGCACCACTGAGTACCCCTGGGCATAATGGATGAAAGCATGGCAGACTGGGTGCAGGTCTATGGCGCAACAAAGCACACTGCCTGGCTTCAAAATGGCCCCTAGACCCCCACCCAGATGGCCAGGCCCTGCCTGGACCAGGCCTCAAAATGGCCCCCACCCACATGGATAGGCGCCAACACCACCCCAAAAAGTCGAAAAACAAACGAAAATCAAAAAATTCAATGCCATCTATGCCCTCCATGATGTTTAAATTAAAGAGACCCCACAGAAAGACTCAGTCCGTGCACCACTGAGTACCCCTGGGTAAAAGGCCCCAACACCACCCCAAAAAGTTGAAAAACACACACAAATCACCACAATCCAATGCCATCCAAACCCTCCATGATGTTTACATTAAAGAGACCCCACAGACAGACTCAGTCCATGCACCACTGAGTACCCCTGGGCAAATGGCCCCAACAACAGCCAAACAATCGAAAAACACCCAAAAATCACCACAATCCAATGCCATCCATGCCCTCCATGATATTTACATTAAAGAGACCCCACATAAAGACTCAGTCCATGCACCACTGAGTACCCCTGGGCAAAAGGCCCCAACAACAGCCAAAAATCAAAAAACACACAAAAATCACCACAATCCAATGCCATCCATGCCCTACATGATGTTTACATTAAAGAGACCACACAGAAAGACTCAGTCCATGCACCACTGAGTACCCCTGGGCAAAAGGCCCCAACAACAGAAAAAAAATCGAAAAACACATAAAAATCACCACAATCCAATGCCATCCATGCCCTCAATCATGTTGAAACTCAAGACACCCCACAGAAAGATTCGGTCCATGCACCACTGAGTACCCGGGGCATAATGAATGAAAGCTTGGCAGACTGGGTGCAGGCCTATAGCACAACAAAGCACACTGCCTGGCTTCAAAATGGCCTCTAGACCCCCACCCACTAGGCCAGGCCCTGCCTGGACCAGGCCTCAAAATGGCCCTCACCCACATGGACAGGCCCCAACACCACCCCAAAAAGTAGAAAAAAACACAAAAATCACCACAATCCAATGCCATCCATGCCCTACATGATATTTACATTAAAGAGACCCCACAGAAAGACTCAGTCCATGCACCACTGAGTACCCCTGGGCAAAAGGCCCTAACAACAGCCAAAAATTCGAAAAACACACAAAAATCACCACTATCCAAAGCCATCCATGCCCTCCATAATGTTTACATTAAAGAGACCCCACAGAAAGACTCAGTCCATGCACCACTGAGTACCCCTGGGCAAAAGGCCCTAACACCAGCCAAAAAATAAAAAAACACAAAAATCACCACAATCCAATGCCATCCAAACCCTCAATCATGTTGAAATTCAAGACACCCCACAGAAAGACTCGGTCCATGCACCAATGAGTACCCCTGGGCATAATGGATGAAAGCATGGCAGACTGGGTGCAGTCCTATGGCACAACAAAGCACACTGCCTGGCTTCAAAATGGCCCCTAGACCCCCACCCACATGGCCAGGCCCTGCCTGGACCAGGCCTCAAAATGGCCCCACCCACATGGACTGGCCCCAACCCCACCCCAACCAGTCGAAAAACACACAAAAATCACCACAATCCAATGCCATCCATGCCCTCCATGATGTTTACATTAAAGAGACTCCAGAGAAAGACTTAGTCCAAGCACCACTGAGTACCCCTGGGCAAAAGGCCCTAACACCACCCCAAACAGTCGAAAAACACACAAAAATCACCACAATCCAATGCCATCCATGCCCTCCATGATGTTTACATTAACGAGACTCCACAGAAAGACTCAGTCCATGCACCACTGAGTACCCCTGGGCAAAAGGCCCCAACACCAGCCCAAAAAGTAAAAAAAACATACACAAATCACCACAATCCAATGCCATCCATGCCCTCCATGATGTTTACATTAAAGAGACTAATGTAGTAGAAATGGCGAAGTGCACAGCAAGTTTGATGATAAGTTCAATAAAGATGGATATTTAGATTTAAGAATTTTGGGTGCAGTGGACAGGTGGCGTAACCGTCCTGGTACGCTGTTGAACTGTATGTGAATAGCGCAATAAACACCGTTAATGCGTCCCTGTTGAATATGCACTCCATGGTGGTTCGTCTGGGTTAGACTGACTCCAAATATATTTGACCAAAATGTGTTCAATTCATATGATTTTTACTTTGAAAATGAAATCACTCGATCAATGTAGGTTAATTTGAGTTTAAACATGATTCTTCCTATATGTACAACTGCTCCAATGCATTTCGGGCGTTGCCCTTTTTCCAGGAGCTCTGTTGGTGAAAGCAACAGTCTTAAGAAATAATAATGTACTTGGTATCTTTACATGATACATCAACAAATAGGTTATTCAATGCATTATAATGATGCTCAGGACAGTAGTTCTTTGAGATTGGGTGCTCTGGTGTACGCAAAAATCGGTTGAACCCTGTTACCTCGGGACCACAAACTTTATCAGACGACTTCGTTTTCGTCAAATAGTAAGTTTAACAGCGTCTTTTTCACCCTCGACGCACCACCGCATCAACTTGTCACCCACCCGGTCCATATTTCTAACAGCCCATCTTTCTCGTTTCCAAACAGACCCCTTCATCAACCCCGACCACCGAGCAAAACCACACATGGTATGTCTCACTTGTTTTTTGTTCTCCCATTTTGACCGTGTTTATGACTGTTATTTCTATACGATTTGGATCTCATTAATGTTTAAACTGAGCATCATTATAATGCATTGAATAACCTATTTGTTGATGTATCATGTAAAGTTACCAAGTACATTATTATTTCTTAAGACTGTTGCTTTCACCAACAGAGCTCCTGGAAAAAGGGCAAAAGCCCGAAATGCATTGGAGCAGTTGTACATATAGGAAGAATCATGTTTAAACTCAAATGAACCTACATTGATCGAGTGATTTCATTTTCAAAATAAAAATCATATGAATTGAACAAATTTTGGTCAAATATATTTGGAGTCAGTCTAACCCAGACGCACCACCATGGAGTGCGTATTCAACAGGGACGCATTAACGGTGTTTATTGCGCTATTCACATACATTAAAGAGACCCCACAGAAAGACTCAGTCCATGCACCACTGAATACCCCTGGGCAAAAGGCCCCAACAACAGAAAAAAAAATCGAAAAACACACAAAAATCAACACAATCCAATGCCATCCATGCCCTCAATCATGTTGAAATTCAAGACTCCCCACAGAAAGACTCGGTCCATGCACCACTGAGTACCCCTGGGCATAATGGATGAAAGCATGGCAGACTGGGTGCAGGCCTATGGCACAACAAAGCACATTGCCTGGCTTCAAAATGGCCCCTAGACCCCCACCCATATGGCCAGGCCCTGCCTGTACCAGGCCTCAAAATGGCCCCCACCCACATGGACAGGCCCCAACACCACCCCAAACAGTCAAAAAACACACAAAAATCACCACAATCCAATGCCATCCATGCCCTCCATGATGTTTACATTAAAGAGACCCCACAGAAAGACTCAGTCCATGCACTGCTGAGTACCCCTGGGCAAAAGGCCCCAACAACAGCCAAACAATCGAAAAACACAAAAATCACCACAATCCAATGCCATCCATGCCCTCCATGATGTTTACATTAAAGAGACCCCACAGAAAGACTCAGTCCATGCACCACTGAGTACCCCTGGGCAAAAGGCCCCAACAACAGCCAAACAATCGAAAAACACACAAAAATCACCACAATCCAATGCCATCCATGCCTTCCATGATGTTTACATTAAAGAGACCCGACAGAAAGACTCAGTCCATGCACCACTGAGTACCCCTGGGCAAAAGGCCCCAACAACAGCCAAAAATCAAAAGACACACAAAAATCACCACAATCCAATGCCATCCATGCCCTCAATCATGTTGAAATTCAAGACACCCCACAGAAAGACTCGGTCCATGCACCACTGAGTACCCCGGGGCATAATGGATGAAAGCTTGGCAGACTGGGTGCAGGCCTGTGGCACAACAAAGCACACTGCCTGGCTTCAAAATGGCCCCTAGACCCCTACCCACATGGCCAGGCCCTGCCTGGACCAGGCCTCAAAATGGCCCTCACCCACATAGACAGGCCCCAACACCACTCCAAAAAGTCGGAAAACACACAAAAATCACCACAATCCAATGCCATCCATGCCCTACATGATATTTACATTAAAGAGACCCCACAGAAAGACTCAGTCCATGCACCACTGAGTACCCCTGGGCAAAAGGCCCCAACAACAGCCAAAAATCGAAAAACACACAAAAATAACCACAATCCAATGCCATCCATGCCCTCCATTATGTTTACATTAAAGAGACCCGAAAGAAAGACTCAGTCAATGCACCACTGAGTACCCCTGGGCAAAAGGCCCCAACAACAGCCAAAAAATCGAAAAACACACACAAATAACCACTATCCAAAGCCATCCATGCCCTCCATAATGTTTACATTAAAGAGACCCCACAGAAAGACTCAGTCCATGCACCACTGAGTACCCCTGGGCAAAAGGCCCTAACACCAGCCAAAAAATAAAAAAACACACAAAAATCACCACAATCCAATGCCATCCATGCCCTCAATCATGTTGAAATTCAAGACACCCCACAGATAGACTCGGTCCATGCACCACTGAGTACCCCTGGGCATAATGGATGAAAGCATGGCAGACTGGGTGCAGGTCTATGGCACAACAAAGCACACTGCCTGGCTTCAAAATGGCCCCTAGACCCCCACCCACATGGCCAGGCCCTGCCTGGACCAGGCCTCAAAATGGCCCCCACCCACATGGACAGGCCCCAACACCACCCCAATCAGTTGAAAAACACACAAAAATCACCACAATCCAATGCCATCCATGCCCTCCATGATGTTTACATTAAAGAGACTCCAGAGAAAGACTCAGTCCATGCACCACTGAGTACCCCTGGGCAAAAGGCCCCAACACCACCCCAAACAGTCGAAAAACACACAAAAATCACCACAATCCAATGCCATCCATGCCCTCCATGATGTTTACATTAAAGAGACTCCACAGAAAGACTCAGTCCATGCACCACTGAGTACCCCTGGGCAAAAGGCCCCAACACCACCCCAAGAAGTAAAAAAACACACAAAAATCACCACAATCCAATGCCTTCCATGCCCTCCATGATGTTTACATTAAAGAGACCCCACAGAAAGACTCAGTCCATGCACCACTGAGTACCCCTGGGCAAAAGGCCCCAACAACAGGAAAAAAAATCGAAAAACACACAAAAATCACCACAATCCAATGCCATCCATGCCCTCAATCATGTTGAAACTCAAGACACCCCACAGAAAGACTTGGTCCATGCACCACTGAGTACCCGGGGCATAATGGATGAAAGCTTGGCAGACTGGGTGCAGGCCTATAGCACAACAAAGCACACTGCCTGGCTTCAAAATCGCCCCTAGACCCCCACCCACATGGCCAGGCCCTGCCTGGACCAGGCCTCAAAATGGCCGACACCCACATGGACAGGCCCCAACACCACCCCAAAAAGTAGAAAAACACACAAAAATCACCACAATCCAATGCCATCCATGCCCTACATGATATTTACATTAAAGAGACACCACAGAAAGACTCAGTCCATGCACCACTGAGTACCCCTGGGCAAAAGGCCCCAACACCACCCCAAAAAGTAAAAAAAAACACAATAATCACCACAATCCAATGCCATTCATGCCCTCCATGATGTTTACATTAAGGAGACCCAACAGAAAGACTCAGTCCATGCACCACTGAGTACCCCTGGGCAAAAGGCCCTAACAACAGCCAAAAAATCGAAAAACACACAAAAATCACCACTATCCAAAGCCATCCATGCCCTCCATAATGTTTACATTAAAGAGACCCCACAGAAAGACTCAGTCCATGCACCACTGAGTACCCCTGGGCAAAAGGCCCTAACACCAGCGAAAAAATTAAAAAACACACAAAAATCACCACAATCCAATGCCATCCAAACACTCAATCATGTTGAAATTCAAGACACCCCACAGAAAGACTCGGTCCATGCACCACTGAGTACCCCTGGGCATAATGGATGAACGCATGGCAGACTGGGTGCAGGCCTATGGCACAACAAAGCACACTGCCTGGCTTCAAAATGGCCCCTAGACCCCCACCCACATGGCCAGGCCCTGCCTGGACCAGGCCTCAAAATGGCCCCCACCCACATGGACAGGCCCCAACACCACCCCAACCAGTCGAAAAACACACAAAAATCACCACAATCCAATGCCATCCATGCCCTCCATGATGTTTACATTAAAGAGACTCCAGAGAAAGACTCAGTCCAAGCACCACTGAGTACCCCTGGGCAAAAGGCCCCAACACCACCCCAAACAGTCGAAAAACACACAAAAATCACCACAATCCAATGCCATCCATGCCCTCCATGATGTTTACATTAACGAGACTCCACAGAAAGACTCAGTCCATGCACCACTGAGTACCCCTGGGCAAAATGCCCCAACACCACCCCAAAAAGTAAAAAAACACACAAAAATCACCACAATCCAATGCCATCCATGCCCTCCATGATGTTTACATTAAAGAGACTAATGTAGTAGAAATGGCGAAGTGCACAGCAAGTTTGATGATAAGTTCAATAAAGATGGATATTTAGATTTAAGAATTTTGGACGCAGTGGACAGGTGGCGTAACCGTCCTGGTACGCTGTTGAACTGTATGTGAATAGCGCAATAAACACCGTTAATGCGTCCCTGTTGAAAACGCACACCGTGGTGGTTCGTCTGGGTTAGACTGACTCCAAATATATTTGACCAAAATTTGTTCAATTCATATGATTTTTATTTTGAAAATGAAATCACTCGATCAATGTAGGTTCATTTGAGTTTAAACATGATTCTTCCTATATGTACAACTGCTCCAATGCATTTCGGGCGTTGCCCTTTTTCCAGGAGCTCTGTTGGTGAAAGCAACAGTCTTAAGAAATAATAATGTACTTGGTATCTTTACATGATACATCAACAAATAGGTTATTCAATGCATTATAATGATGCTCAGGACAGTAGTACTTTGAGATTGGGTGCTCTGGTGTACGCAAAAATCGGTTGAACCCTGTTACCTCGGGACCACGAACTTTATCAGACGACTTCGTTTTCATCAAATAGTAAGTTTAACAGCGTCTTTTTCACCCTCGACGCACCACCGCATCAACTTGTCACCCACCCGGTCCATATTTCTAACAGCCCATCTTTCTCGTTTCCAAACAGACCCCTTCATCAACCCCGACCACCGAGCAAAACCACACATGGTATGTCTCACTTGTTTTTTGTTCTCCCATTTTGACCGTGTTTATGACTGTTATTTCTATATGATTTGGATCTCATTAATGTTTAAACTGAGCATCATTATAATGCATTGAATAACCTATTTGTTGATGTATCATGTAAAGATACCAAGTACATTATTATTTCTTAAGACTGTTGCTTTCACCAACAGAGCTCCTGGAAAAAGGGCAACGCCCGAAATGCATTGGAGCAGTTGTACATATAGGAAGAATCATGTTTAAACTCAAATGAACCTACATTGATCGAGTGATTTCATTTTCAAAATAAAAAGTCATATGAATTGAACAAATTTTAGTCAAATATATTTGGAGTCAGTCTAACCCAGACGAACCACCACGGAGTGCGTATTCAACAGGGACGCATTAACAGTGTTTATTGCGCTATTCACATACATTAAAGAGACCCCACAGAAAGACTCAGTCCATGCACCACTGAGTACCCCTGGGCAAAAGGCCCCAACAACAGAAAATAAAATCGAAAAACACACAAAAATCAACACAATCCAATGCCATCCATGCCCTCAATCATGTTGAAATTCAAGACTCCCCACAGAAAGACTCGGTCCATGCACCACTGAGTACCCCTGGGCATAATGGATGAAAGCATGGCAGACTGGGTGCAGGCCTATGGCACAACAAACCACATTGCCTGGCTTCAAAATGGCCCCTAGACCCCCACCCATATGGCCAGGCCCTGCCTGTACCAGGCCTCAAAATGGCCCCCACCCACATGGACAGGCCCCAACACCACCCCAAACAGTCAAAAAACACACAAAAATCACCACAATCCAATGCCATCCATGCCCTCCATGATGCTTACATTAAAGAGACCCCACAGAAAGACTCAGTCCATGCACCACTGAGTACCCCTGGGCAAAAGGCCCCAACAACAGCCAAAAAATCAAAAAACACACAAAAATCACCACAATCCAATGCCATCCATGCCCTCCATGATGTTTACATTAAAGAGACCCCAAAGAAAGACTCAGTTCATTCACCACTGAGTATCTGTGGGCAAAAGGCCCCAACAACAGCCAAAAAGTCAAAAAACACACAAAAATCACCACAATCCAATGCCATCCATGCCCTCTATGATGTTTACATTAAAGAGACCCCACAGAAAGACTCAGTCCATGCACCACTGAGTACCCCTGGGCAAAAGGCCCCAACAACAGCCAAAAATCAAAAAACACACAAAAATCACCACAATCCAATGCCATCCATGCCCTCAATCATGTTGAAATTCAAGACACCCCACAGAAAGACTCGGTCCATGCACCACTGAGTACCCCGGGGCATAATGGATGAAAGCTTGGCAGACTGGGTGCAGGCCTATGGCACAACAAAGCAAACTGCCTGTCTTCAAAATGGCCCCTAGACCCCCACCCACATGGCCAGGCCCTGCCTGGACCAGGCCTCAAAATGGCCCTCACCCACATAGACAGGCCCCAACACCACCCCAAAAAGTCGAAAAACACACAAAAATAACCACAATCCAATGCCATCCATGCCCTACATGATATTTACATTAAAGAGACCCCACAGAAAGACTCAGTCCATGCACCACTGAGTACCCCTGGGAAAAAGGCCCCAACACCACCCCAAAAAGTCAAAATACACACAAAAATCACCACAATCCAATGCCATTCATGCCCTCCATGATGTTTACATTAAAAAGACCCCACAGAAAGACTCAGTCCATGCACCACTGAGCACCCCTGGGCAAAAGGCCCCAACAACAGCCAAAAAATAGAAAAACACACAAAAATAACCACAAACCAATGCCATCCATGCCCTCCATGATGTTTACATTAAAGAGACCCCAAAGAAAGACTCAGTCCATGCACCACTGAGTACCCCTGGGCAAAAGGCCCTAACACCAGCCAAAAAATAAAAAAACACACAAAAATCACCACAATCCAATGCCATCCATGCCCTCAATCATGTTGAAATTCAAGACACCCCACAGAAAGACTCGGTCCATGCACCACTGAGTACCCCTGGGCAAAAGGCCCCAACAACAGCCAAAAAGTCGAAAAACACACAAAAATCACCACAATCCAATGCCATCCATGCCCTCCATGATGTTTACATTAAAGAGACCCCAAAGAAAGACTCAGTCCATGCACCACTGAGTACCCCTGGGCAAAAGGCCCTAACACCAGCCAAAAAATCAAAAAACACACAAAAATCACCACAATCCAATGCCATCCATGCCCTCAATCATGTTGAAATTCAAGACACCCCACATAAAGACTCGGTCCATGCACCACTGAGTACCCCTGGGCATAATGGATGAAAGCATGGCAGACTGGGTGCAGGTCTATGGCACAACAAAGCACACTTCCTGGCTTCAAAATGGCCCCTAGACCCCCACCCACATGGCCAGGCCCTGCCTGGACGAGGCCTCAAAATGGCCCCCACCCACATGGACAGGCCCAAACACCACCCCAACCAGTCAAAAAAAACACACAAAAATCACCACAATCCAATGCCATCCATGCCCTACATGATATTTACATTAAAGAGACCCCACAGAAAGACTCAGTCCATGCACCACTGAGTACCCCTGGGCAAAAGGCCCCAACAACAGCCAAAAAATCAAAAAACACACAAAAATCACCACAATCCAATGCCATCCATGCCCTCCATGGTGTTTACATTAAAGAGACCCCAAAGAAAGACTCAGTTCATGCACCACTGAATATCCGTGGGCAAAAGGCCCCAACAACAGCCAAAAAGTCAAAAAAACACACAAAAATCACCACAATCCAATGCCATCCATGCCCTCTATGATGTTTACATTAAAGAGACCCCACAGAAAGACTCAGTCCATGCACCACTGAGTACCCCTGGGCAAAAGGCCCCAACAACAGCCAAAAATAAAAAAACACACAAAAATCAACACAATCCAATGCCATCCATGCCCTCAATCATGTTGAAATTCAAGACACCCCACAGAAAGACTCGGTCCATGCACCACTGAGTACCCCGGGGCATAATGGATGAAAGCTTGGCAGACTGGGTGCAGGCCTATGGCACAACAAAGCACACTGCCTGTCTTCAAAATGGCCCCTAGACCCCCAACCACATGGCCAGGCCCTGCCTGGACCAGGCCTCAAAATGGCCCTCACCCACATAGACAGGCCCCAACACCACCCCAAAAAGTCGAAAAACACACAAAAATAACCACAATCCAATGCCATCTATGCCCTACATGATATTTACATTAAAGAGACCCCACAGAAAGACTCAGTCCATGCACCACTGAGTACCCCTGGGAAAAAGGCCCCAACACCACCCCAAAAAGTCAAAATACACACAAAAATCACCACAATCCAATGCCATTCATGCCCTCCATGATGTTTACATTAAAGAGACCCCAAAGAAAGACTCAGTCCATGAACCACTGAGTACCCCTGGGCAAAAGGCCCTAACACCAGCCAAAAAATCAAAAAATACACAAAAATCACCACAATCCAATGCCATCCATGCCCTCAATCATGTTGAAATTCAAGACACCCCACAGAAAGACTCGGTCCATGCACCACTGAGTACCCCTGGGCAAAAGGCCCCAACAACAGCCAAAAAATCGAAAAACACACAAAAATCACCACAATCCAATGCCATCCATGCCCTCCATGATGTTTACATTAAAGAGACCCCAAAGAAAGACTCAGTCCATGCACCACTGAGTACCCCTGGGCAAAAGGCCCTAACACCAGCCAAAAAATCAAAAAACACACAAAAATCACCACAATCCAATGCCATCCATGCCCTCAATCATGTTGAAATTCAAGACACCCCACAGAAAGACTCGGTCCATGCACCACTGAGTACCCCTGGGCATAATGGATGAAAGCATGGCAGACTGGGTGCAGGTCTATGGCACAACAAAGCACACTGCCTGGCTTCAAAATGGCCCCTAGACCCCCACCCACATGGCCAGGCCCTGCCTGGACCAGGCCTCAAAATGGCCCCCACCCACATGGACAGTCCCCAACACCACCCCAACCAGTCGAAAAACACACAAAAATCACCACAATCCAATGCCATCCATGCCCTCCATGATGTTTACATTAAAGAGACTCCACAGAAAGACTCAGTCCATGCACCACTGAGTACCCCTGGGCAAAAGGCCCCAACACCACCCCAAGAAGTAAAAAAACACACAAAAATCACCACAATCCAATGCCATCCATGCCCTACATGATATTTACATTAAAGAGACCCCACAGAAAGACTCAGTCCATGCACCACTGGGTACCCCTGGGCAAAAGGCCCCAACACCACCCCAAAAAGTCAAAAAATACACAAAAATCACCACAATCCAATGCCATCCATGCCCTCAATCATGTTGAAACTCAAGACACCCCACAGAAAGACTCGGTCCATGCACCACTGAGTACCCCTGGGCAAAAGGCCCCAACAACTGCCAAAAAATCGAAAAACACACAAAAATCACCACAATCCAATGCCATCCATGCCCTCCATGATGTTTACATTAAAGAGACCCCAAAGAAAGACTCAGTCCATGCACCACTGAGTACCCCTGGGCAAAAGGCCCCAACAACAGCCAAACAATCGAAAAACACACAAAAATCACCACAATCCAATGCCATCCATGCCTTCCATGATGTTTACATTAAAGAGACCCCACAGAAAGACTCAGTCCATGCACCACTGAGTACCCCTGGGCAAAAGGCCCCAACAACAGCCAAAAATCAAAAGACACACAAAAATCACCACAATCCAATGCCATCCATGCCCTCAATCATGTTGAAATTCAAGACACCCCACAGAAAGACTCGGTCCATGCACCACTGAGTACCCCGGGGCATAATGGATGAAAGCTTGGCAGACTGGGTGCAGGCCTATGGCACAACAAAGCACACTGCTTGGCTTCAAAATGGCCCCTAGACCCCTACCCACATGGCCAGGCCCTGCCTGGACCAGGCCTCAAAATGGCCCTCACCCACATAGACAGGCCCCAACACCACTCCAAAAAGTCGGAAAACACACAAGAATAACCACAATCCAATGCCATCCATGCCCTACATGATATTTACATTAAAGAGACCCCACAGAAAGACTCAGTCCATGCACCACTGAGTACCCATGGGCAAAAGGCCCCAACAACAGCCACAAAATCAAAAAACACACAAAAATCACCACAATCCAATGCCATCCATGCCCTCCGTGATGTTTACATTAAAGAGACCCCAAAGAAAGACTCAGTCCATGCACCACTGAGTACCCCTGGGCAAAAGGCCCCAACAACAGCCACAAAATCAAAAAACACACACAAATAACCACTATCCAAAGCCATCCATGCCCTCCATAATGTTTACATTAAAGAGACCCCACAGAAAGACTCAGTCCATGCACCACTGAGTACCCCTGGGCAAAAGGCCCTAACACCAGCCAGAAAATTAAAAAAACACACAAAAATCACCACAATCCAATGCCATCCATGCCCTCAATCATGTTGAAATTCAAGACACCCCACAGATAGACTCGGTCCATGCACCACTGAGTACCCCTGGGCATAATGGATGAAAGCATGGCAGACTGGGTGCAGGTCTATGGCACAACAAAGCACACTGCCTGGCTTCAAAATGGCCCCTAGACCCCCACCCACATGGCCAGGCCCTGCCTGGACCAGGCCTCAAAATGGCCCCCACCCACATGGACAGGCCCCAACACCACCCCAACCAGTTGAAAAACACACACAAATCACCACAATCCAATGTGATCCATGCCCTCCATAATGTTCACATTAAAGAGACTCCAGAGAAAGACTCAGTCCATGCACCACTGAGTACCCCTGGGTAAAAGGCCCCAACACCACCCCAAACAGTCGAAAAACACACAAAAATCACCACAATCCAATGCCACCCATGCCCTCCATGATGTTTACATTAAAGAGACCCCACAGAAAGACTCAGTCCATGCACCACTGAGTACCCCTGGGCAAAAGGCCCCAACAACAGAAAAGAAAATCGAAAAACACACAAAAATCACCACAATCCAATGCCATCCATGCCCTCAATCATGTTGAAACTCAAGACACCCCACAGGAAGACTCGGTCCATGCACCACTGAGTACCCGGGGCATAATGGATGAAAGCTTGGCAGACTGGGTGCAGGCCTATAGCACAACAAAGCACACTGCCTGGCTTCAAAATGGCCCCTATACCCCACCCACATGGCCAGGCCCTGCCTGGACCAGGCCTCAAAATGGCCGTCACCCACATGGACAGGCCCCAACACCACCCCAAAAAGTAGAAAAACACACAAAAATCACCACAATCCAATGCCATCCATGCCCTACATGATATTTACATTAAAGAGACCCCACAGAAAGACTCAGTCCATGCACCACTGAGTACCCCTGGGCAAAAGGCCCCAACACCACCCCAAAAAGTCACAAAACACACAAAAATCACCACAATCCAATGCCATTCATGCCCTCCATGATGTTTACATTAAGGAGACCCCACAGAAAGACTCAGTCCATGCACCACTGAGTACCCCCGGGGCAAAAGGCCCTAACAACAGCCAAAAAATCGAAAAACACACAAAAATCACCACTATCCAAAGCCATCCATGCCCTCCATAATGTTTACATTAAAGAGACCCCACAGAAAGACTCAGTCCATGCACCACTGAGTACCCCTAGGCAAACGGCCCTAACACCAGCCAAAAAATAAAAAAACACACAAAAATCACCACAATCCAATGCCATCCAAACACTCAATCATGTTGAAATTCAAGACACCCCACAGATAGACTCGGTCCATGCACCACTGAGTACCCCTGGGCATAATGGATGAAAGCATGGCAGACTGGGTGCAGGTCTATGGCACAACAAAGCACACTGCCTGGCTTCAAAATGGCCCCTAGACCCCCACCCACATGGCCAGGCCCTGCCTGGACCAGGCCTCAAAATGGCCCCCACCCACATGGACAGGCCCCAACACCACCCCAACCAGTTGAAAAACACACACAAATCACCACAATCCAATGCGATCCATGCCCTCCATAATGTTCACATTAAAGAGACTCCAGAGAAAGACTCAGTCCATGCACCACTGAGTACCCCTGGGTAAAAGGCCCCAACACCACCCCAAACAGTCGAAAAACACACAAAAATCACCACAATCCAATGCCATCCATGCCCTCCATGATGTTTACATTAAAGAGACTCCACAGAAAGACTCAGTCCATGCATCACTGAGTACCCCTGGGCAAAAGGCCCCAACACCACCCCAAGAAGTAAAAAAACACACAAAAATCACCACAATCCAATGCCACCCATGCCCTCCATGATGTTTACATTAAAGAGACCCCACAGAAAGACTCAGTCCATGCACCACTGAGTACCCCTGGGCAAAAGGCCCCAACAACAGAAAAAAAAATCGAAAAACACACAAAAATCACCACAATCCAATGCCATCCATGCCCTCAATCATGTTGAAACTCAAGACACCCCACAGAAAGACTCGGTCCATGCACCACTGAGTACCCGGGGCATAATGGATGAAAGCTTGGCAGACTGGGTGCAGGCCTATAGCACAACAAAGCACACTGCCTGGCTTCAAAATGGCCCCTATACCCCACCCACATGGCCAGGCCCTGCCTGGACCAGGCCTCAAAATGGCTGTCACCCACATGGACAGGCCCCAACACCACCCCAAAAAGTAGAAAAACACACAAAAATCACCACAATCCAATGCCATCCATGCCCTACATGATATTTACATTAAAGAGACCCCACAGAAAGACTCAGTCCATGCACCACTGAGTACCCCTGGGCAAAAGGCCCCAACACCACCCCAAAAAGTCAAATAACACACAAAAATCACCACAATCCAATGCCATTCATGCCCTCCATGATGTTTACATTAAGGAGACCCCACAGAAAGACTCAGTCCATGCACCACTGAGTACCCCTGGGCAAAAGGCCCTAACAACAGCCAAAAAATCGAAAAACACACAAAAATCACCACTATCCAAAGCCATCCATGCCCTCCATAATGTTTACATTAAAGAGACCCCACAGAAAGACTCAGTCCATGCACCACTGAGTACCCCTGGGCAAACGGCCCTAACACCAGCCAAAAAATAAAAAAACACACAAAAATCACCACAATCCAATGCCATCCAAACACTCAATCATGTTGAAATTCAAGACACCCCACAGAAAGACTCGGTCCATGCACCACTGAGTACCCCTGGGCATAATGGATGAACGCATGGCAGACTGGGTGCAGGCCTATGGCACAACAAAGCACACTGCCTGGCTTAAAAATGTCCCCTAGACCCCCACCCACATGGCCAGGCCCTGCCTGGACCAGGCCTCAAAATGGCCCCCACCCACATGGACAGGCCCCAACACCACCCCAACCAGTCGAAAAACACACAAAAATCACCACAATCCAATGCCATCCATGCCCTCCATGATGTTTACATTAAAGAGACTCCAGAGAAAGACTCAGTCCAAGCACCACTGAGTACCCCTGGGCAAAAGGCCCCAACACCACCCCAAACAGTCGAAAAACACACAAAAATCACCACAATCCAATGCCATCCATGCCCTCCATGATGTTTACATTAACGAGACTCCACAGAAAGACTCAGTCCATGCACCACTGAGTACCCCTGGGCAAAAGGCCCCAACACCACCCCAAAAAGTAAAAAAACACACAAAAATCACCACAATCCAATGCCATCCATGCCCTCCATGATGTTTTCATTAAAGAGACTAATGTAGTAGAAATGGCGAAGTGCACAGCAAGTTTGATGATAAGTTCATAAAAGATGGATATTTAGATTTAAGAATTTTGGGTGCAGTGGACAGGTGGCGTAACCGTCCTGGTACGCTGTTGAACTGTATGAGAATAGCGCAATAAACACCGTTAATGCGTCCCTGTTGAATACGCACACCGTGGTGGTTCGTCTGGGTTAGACTGACTCCAAATATATTTGACCAAAATTTGTTCAATTCATATGATTTTTATTTTGAAAATGAAATCACTCGATCAATGTAGGTTCATTTGAGTTTAAACATGATTCTTCCTATATGTACAACTGCTCCAATGCATTTCGGGTGTTGCCCTTTTTCCAGGAGCTCTGTTGGTGAAAGCAACAGTCTTAAGAAATAATAATGTACTTGGTATCTTTACATGATACATCAACAAATAGGTTATTCAATGCCTTATATTGATGCTCAGGACAGTAGTTCTTTGAGATTGGGTGCTCTGGTGTACGCAAAAATCGGTTGAACCCTGTTACCTCGGGACCACGAACTTTATCAGACGACTTCGTTTTCCTCAAATAGTAAGTTTAACAGCGTCTTTTTCACCCTCGACGCACCACCGCATCAACTTGTCACCCACCCGGTCCATATTTCTAACAGCCCATCTTTCTCGTTTCCAAACAGACTCCTTCATCAACCCCGACCACCGAGCAAAACCACACATGGTTTGTCTCACTTGTTTTTTGTTCTCCCATTTTGACCGTGTTTATGACTGTTATTTCTATACGATTTGGATCTCATTAATGTTTAAACTGAGCATCATTATAATGCATTGAATAACCTATTTGTTGATGTATCATGTAAAGATACCAAGTACATTATTATTTCTTAAGACTGTTGCTTTCACCAACAGAGCTCCTGGAAAAAGGGCAACGCCCGAAATGCATTGGAGCAGTTGTACATATAGGAAGAATCATGTTTAAACTCAAATGAACCTACATTGATCGAGTGATTTCATTTTCAAAATAAAAAGTCATATGAATTGAACAAATTTTGGTCAAATATATTTGGAGTCAGTCTAACCCAGACGAACCACCACGGAGTGCGTATTCAACAGAGACGCATTAACGGTGTTTATTGCGCTATTCACATACATTAAAGAGACCCCACAGAAAGACTCAGTCCATGCACCACTGAGTACCCCTGGGCAAAAGGCCCCAACAACAGAAAAAAAAAACGAAAAACACACAAAAATCAACACAATCCAATGCCATCCATGCCCTCAATCATGTTGAAATTCAAGACTCCCCACAGAAAGACTCGGTCCATGCACCACTTAGTACCCCTGGGCATAATGGATGAAAGCATGGCAGACTGGGTGCAGGCCTATGGCACAACAAAGCACATTGCCTGGCTTCAAAATGGCCCCTAGACCCCCACCCATATGGCCAGGCCCTGCCTGTACCAGGCCTCAAAATGGCCCCCACCCACATGGACAGGCCCCAACACCACCCCAAACAGTCAAAAAACACACAAAATCACCACAATCCAATGCCATCCATGCCCTCCATGATGTTTACATTAAAGAGACCCCAAAGAAAGACTCAGTTCATTCACCACTGAGTATCTGTGGGCAAAAGGCCCCAACAACAGCCAAAAAGTCAAAAAACACACAAAAATCACCACAATCCAATGCCATCCATGCCCTCTATGATGTTTACATTAAAGAGACCCCACAGAAAGACTCAGTCCATGCACCACTGAGTACCCCTGGGCAAAAGGCCCCAACAACAGCCAAAAATCAAAAAACACACAAAAATCACCACAATCCAATGCCATCCATGCCCTCAATCATGTTGAAATTCAAGACACCCCACAGAAAGACTCGGTCCATGCACCACTGAGTACCCCGGGGCATAATGGATGAAAGCTTGGCAGACTGGGTGCAGGCCTATGGCACAACAAAGCAAACTGCCTGTCTTCAAAATGGCCCCTAGACCCCCACCCACATGGCCAGGCCCTGCCTGGACCAGGCCTCAAAATGGCCCTCACCCACATAGACAGGCCCCAACACCACCCCAAAAAGTCGAAAAACACACAAAAATAACCACAATCCAATGCCATCCATGCCCTACATGATATTTACATTAAAGAGACCCCACAGAAAGACTCAGTCCATGCACCACTGAGTACCCCTGGGAAAAAGGCCCCAACACCACCCCAAAAAGTCAAAATACACACAAAAATCACCACAATCCAATGCCATTCATGCCCTCCATGATGTTTACATTAAAAAGACCCCACAGAAAGACTCAGTCCATGCACCACTGAGCACCCCTGGGCAAAAGGCCCCAACAACAGCCAAAAAATAGAAAAACACACAAAAATAACCACAAACCAATGCCATCCATGCCCTCCATGATGTTTACATTAAAGAGACCCCAAAGAAAGACTCAGTCCATGCACCACTGAGTACCCCTGGGCAAAAGGCCCTAACACCAGCCAAAAAATAAAAAAACACACAAAAATCACCACAATCCAATGCCATCCATGCCCTCAATCATGTTGAAATTCAAGACACCCCACATAAAGACTCGGTCCATGCACCACTGAGTACCCCTGGGCATAATGGATGAAAGCATGGCAGACTGGGTGCAGGTCTATGGCACAACAAAGCACACTTCCTGGCTTCAAAATGGCCCCTAGACCCCCACCCACATGGCCAGGCCCTGCCTGGACGAGGCCTCAAAATGGCCCCCACCCACATGGACAGGCCCCAACACCACCCCAACCAGTCAAAAAAAACACACAAAAATCACCACAATCCAATGCCATCCATGCCCTACATGATATTTACATTAAAGAGACCCCACAGAAAGACTCAGTCCATGCACCACTGAGTACCCCTGGGCAAAAGGCCCCAACAACAGCCAAAAAATCAAAAAACACACAAAAATCACCACAATCCAATGCCATCCATGCCCTCCATGGTGTTTACATTAAAGAGACCCCAAAGAAAGACTCAGTTCATGCACCACTGAATATCCGTGGGCAAAAGGCCCCAACAACAGCCAAAAAGTCAAAAAAACACACAAAAATCACCACAATCCAATGCCATCCATGCCCTCTATGATGTTTACATTAAAGAGACCCCACAGAAAGACTCAGTCCATGCACCACTGAGTACCCCTGGGCAAAAGGCCCCAACAACAGCCAAAAATAAAAAAACACACAAAAATCAACACAATCCAATGCCATCCATGCCCTCAATCATGTTGAAATTCAAGACACCCCACAGAAAGACTCGGTCCATGCACCACTGAGTACCCCGGGGCATAATGGATGAAAGCTTGGCAGACTGGGTGCAGGCCTATGGCACAACAAAGCACACTGCCTGTCTTCAAAATGGCCCCTAGACCCCCAACCACATGGCCAGGCCCTGCCTGGACCAGGCCTCAAAATGGCCCTCACCCACATAGACAGGCCCCAACACCACCCCAAAAAGTCGAAAAACACACAAAAATAACCACAATCCAATGCCATCTATGCCCTACATGATATTTACATTAAAGAGACCCCACAGAAAGACTCAGTCCATGCACCACTGAGTACCCCTGGGAAAAAGGCCCCAACACCACCCCAAAAAGTCAAAATACACACAAAAATCACCACAATCCAATGCCATTCATGCCCTCCATGATGTTTACATTAAAGAGACCCCAAAGAAAGACTCAGTCCATGAACCACTGAGTACCCCTGGGCAAAAGGCCCTAACACCAGCCAAAAAATCAAAAAATACACAAAAATCACCACAATCCAATGCCATCCATGCCCTCAATCATGTTGAAATTCAAGACACCCCACAGAAAGACTCGGTCCATGCACCACTGAGTACCCCTGGGCAAAAGGCCCCAACAACAGCCAAAAAATCGAAAAACACACAAAAATCACCACAATCCAATGCCATCCATGCCCTCCATGATGTTTACATTAAAGAGACCCCAAAGAAAGACTCAGTCCATGCACCACTGAGTACCCCTGGGCAAAAGGCCCTAACACCAGCCAAAAAATCAAAAAACACACAAAAATCACCACAATCCAATGCCATCCATGCCCTCAATCATGTTGAAATTCAAGACACCCCACAGAAAGACTCGGTCCATGCACCACTGAGTACCCCTGGGCATAATGGATGAAAGCATGGCAGACTGGGTGCAGGTCTATGGCACAACAAAGCACACTGCCTGGCTTCAAAATGGCCCCTAGACCCCCACCCACATGGCCAGGCCCTGCCTGGACCAGGCCTCAAAATGGCCCCCACCCACATGGACAGTCCCCAACACCACCCCAACCAGTCGAAAAACACACAAAAATCACCACAATCCAATGCCATCCATGCCCTCCATGATGTTTACATTAAAGAGACTCCACAGAAAGACTCAGTCCATGCACCACTGAGTACCCCTGGGCAAAAGGCCCCAACACCACCCCAAGAAGTAAAAAAACACACAAAAATCACCACAATCCAATGCCATCCATGCCCTACATGATATTTACATTAAAGAGACCCCACAGAAAGACTCAGTCCATGCACCACTGGGTACCCCTGGGCAAAAGGCCCCAACACCACCCCAAAAAGTCAAAAAATACACAAAAATCACCACAATCCAATGCCATCCATGCCCTCAATCATGTTGAAACTCAAGACACCCCACAGAAAGACTCGGTCCATGCACCACTGAGTACCCCTGGGCAAAAGGCCCCAACAACTGCCAAAAAATCGAAAAACACACAAAAATCACCACAATCCAATGCCATCCATGCCCTCCATGATGTTTACATTAAAGAGACCCCAAAGAAAGACTCAGTCCATGCACCACTGAGTACCCCTGGGCAAAAGGCCCCAACAACAGCCAAACAATCGAAAAACACACAAAAATCACCACAATCCAATGCCATCCATGCCTTCCATGATGTTTACATTAAAGAGACCCCACAGAAAGACTCAGTCCATGCACCACTGAGTACCCCTGGGCAAAAGGCCCCAACAACAGCCAAAAATCAAAAGACACACAAAAATCACCACAATCCAATGCCATCCATGCCCTCAATCATGTTGAAATTCAAGACACCCCACAGAAAGACTCGGTCCATGCACCACTGAGTACCCCGGGGCATAATGGATGAAAGCTTGGCAGACTGGGTGCAGGCCTATGGCACAACAAAGCACACTGCTTGGCTTCAAAATGGCCCCTAGACCCCTACCCACATGGCCAGGCCCTGCCTGGACCAGGCCTCAAAATGGCCCTCACCCACATAGACAGGCCCCAACACCACTCCAAAAAGTCGGAAAACACACAAGAATAACCACAATCCAATGCCATCCATGCCCTACATGATATTTACATTAAAGAGACCCCACAGAAAGACTCAGTCCATGCACCACTGAGTACCCATGGGCAAAAGGCCCCAACAACAGCCACAAAATCAAAAAACACACAAAAATCACCACAATCCAATGCCATCCATGCCCTCCGTGATGTTTACATTAAAGAGACCCCAAAGAAAGACTCAGTCCATGCACCACTGAGTACCCCTGGGCAAAAGGCCCCAACAACAGCCACAAAATCAAAAAACACACACAAATAACCACTATCCAAAGCCATCCATGCCCTCCATAATGTTTACATTAAAGAGACCCCACAGAAAGACTCAGTCCATGCACCACTGAGTACCCCTGGGCAAAAGGCCCTAACACCAGCCAGAAAATTAAAAAAACACACAAAAATCACCACAATCCAATGCCATCCATGCCCTCAATCATGTTGAAATTCAAGACACCCCACAGATAGACTCGGTCCATGCACCACTGAGTACCCCTGGGCATAATGGATGAAAGCATGGCAGACTGGGTGCAGGTCTATGGCACAACAAAGCACACTGCCTGGCTTCAAAATGGCCCCTAGACCCCCACCCACATGGCCAGGCCCTGCCTGGACCAGGCCTCAAAATGGCCCCCACCCACATGGACAGGCCCCAACACCACCCCAACCAGTTGAAAAACACACACAAATCACCACAATCCAATGTGATCCATGCCCTCCATAATGTTCACATTAAAGAGACTCCAGAGAAAGACTCAGTCCATGCACCACTGAGTACCCCTGGGTAAAAGGCCCCAACACCACCCCAAACAGTCGAAAAACACACAAAAATCACCACAATCCAATGCCACCCATGCCCTCCATGATGTTTACATTAAAGAGACCCCACAGAAAGACTCAGTCCATGCACCACTGAGTACCCCTGGGCAAAAGGCCCCAACAACAGAAAAGAAAATCGAAAAACACACAAAAATCACCACAATCCAATGCCATCCATGCCCTCAATCATGTTGAAACTCAAGACACCCCACAGGAAGACTCGGTCCATGCACCACTGAGTACCCGGGGCATAATGGATGAAAGCTTGGCAGACTGGGTGCAGGCCTATAGCACAACAAAGCACACTGCCTGGCTTCAAAATGGCCCCTATACCCCACCCACATGGCCAGGCCCTGCCTGGACCAGGCCTCAAAATGGCCGTCACCCACATGGACAGGCCCCAACACCACCCCAAAAAGTAGAAAAACACACAAAAATCACCACAATCCAATGCCATCCATGCCCTACATGATATTTACATTAAAGAGACCCCACAGAAAGACTCAGTCCATGCACCACTGAGTACCCCTGGGCAAAAGGCCCCAACACCACCCCAAAAAGTCACAAAACACACAAAAATCACCACAATCCAATGCCATTCATGCCCTCCATGATGTTTACATTAAGGAGACCCCACAGAAAGACTCAGTCCATGCACCACTGAGTACCCCCGGGGCAAAAGGCCCTAACAACAGCCAAAAAATCGAAAAACACACAAAAATCACCACTATCCAAAGCCATCCATGCCCTCCATAATGTTTACATTAAAGAGACCCCACAGAAAGACTCAGTCCATGCACCACTGAGTACCCCTAGGCAAACGGCCCTAACACCAGCCAAAAAATAAAAAAACACACAAAAATCACCACAATCCAATGCCATCCAAACACTCAATCATGTTGAAATTCAAGACACCCCACAGATAGACTCGGTCCATGCACCACTGAGTACCCCTGGGCATAATGGATGAAAGCATGGCAGACTGGGTGCAGGTCTATGGCACAACAAAGCACACTGCCTGGCTTCAAAATGGCCCCTAGACCCCCACCCACATGGCCAGGCCCTGCCTGGACCAGGCCTCAAAATGGCCCCCACCCACATGGACAGGCCCCAACACCACCCCAACCAGTTGAAAAACACACACAAATCACCACAATCCAATGCGATCCATGCCCTCCATAATGTTCACATTAAAGAGACTCCAGAGAAAGACTCAGTCCATGCACCACTGAGTACCCCTGGGTAAAAGGCCCCAACACCACCCCAAACAGTCGAAAAACACACAAAAATCACCACAATCCAATGCCATCCATGCCCTCCATGATGTTTACATTAAAGAGACTCCACAGAAAGACTCAGTCCATGCATCACTGAGTACCCCTGGGCAAAAGGCCCCAACACCACCCCAAGAAGTAAAAAAACACACAAAAATCACCACAATCCAATGCCACCCATGCCCTCCATGATGTTTACATTAAAGAGACCCCACAGAAAGACTCAGTCCATGCACCACTGAGTACCCCTGGGCAAAAGGCCCCAACAACAGAAAAAAAAATCGAAAAACACACAAAAATCACCACAATCCAATGCCATCCATGCCCTCAATCATGTTGAAACTCAAGACACCCCACAGAAAGACTCGGTCCATGCACCACTGAGTACCCGGGGCATAATGGATGAAAGCTTGGCAGACTGGGTGCAGGCCTATAGCACAACAAAGCACACTGCCTGGCTTCAAAATGGCCCCTATACCCCACCCACATGGCCAGGCCCTGCCTGGACCAGGCCTCAAAATGGCTGTCACCCACATGGACAGGCCCCAACACCACCCCAAAAAGTAGAAAAACACACAAAAATCACCACAATCCAATGCCATCCATGCCCTACATGATATTTACATTAAAGAGACCCCACAGAAAGACTCAGTCCATGCACCACTGAGTACCCCTGGGCAAAAGGCCCCAACACCACCCCAAAAAGTCAAATAACACACAAAAATCACCACAATCCAATGCCATTCATGCCCTCCATGATGTTTACATTAAGGAGACCCCACAGAAAGACTCAGTCCATGCACCACTGAGTACCCCTGGGCAAAAGGCCCTAACAACAGCCAAAAAATCGAAAAACACACAAAAATCACCACTATCCAAAGCCATCCATGCCCTCCATAATGTTTACATTAAAGAGACCCCACAGAAAGACTCAGTCCATGCACCACTGAGTACCCCTGGGCAAACGGCCCTAACACCAGCCAAAAAATAAAAAAACACACAAAAATCACCACAATCCAATGCCATCCAAACACTCAATCATGTTGAAATTCAAGACACCCCACAGAAAGACTCGGTCCATGCACCACTGAGTACCCCTGGGCATAATGGATGAACGCATGGCAGACTGGGTGCAGGCCTATGGCACAACAAAGCACACTGCCTGGCTTAAAAATGTCCCCTAGACCCCCACCCACATGGCCAGGCCCTGCCTGGACCAGGCCTCAAAATGGCCCCCACCCACATGGACAGGCCCCAACACCACCCCAACCAGTCGAAAAACACACAAAAATCACCACAATCCAATGCCATCCATGCCCTCCATGATGTTTACATTAAAGAGACTCCAGAGAAAGACTCAGTCCAAGCACCACTGAGTACCCCTGGGCAAAAGGCCCCAACACCACCCCAAACAGTCGAAAAACACACAAAAATCACCACAATCCAATGCCATCCATGCCCTCCATGATGTTTACATTAACGAGACTCCACAGAAAGACTCAGTCCATGCACCACTGAGTACCCCTGGGCAAAAGGCCCCAACACCACCCCAAAAAGTAAAAAAACACACAAAAATCACCACAATCCAATGCCATCCATGCCCTCCATGATGTTTTCATTAAAGAGACTAATGTAGTAGAAATGGCGAAGTGCACAGCAAGTTTGATGATAAGTTAATAAAAGATGGATATTTAGATTTAAGAATTTTGGGTGCAGTGGACAGGTGGCGTAACCGTCCTGGTACGCTGTTGAACTGTATGAGAATAGCGCAATAAACACCGTTAATGCGTCCCTGTTGAATACGCACACCGTGGTGGTTCGTCTGGGTTAGACTGACTCCAAATATATTTGACCAAAATTTGTTCAATTCATATGATTTTTATTTTGAAAATGAAATCACTCGATCAATGTAGGTTCATTTGAGTTTAAACATGATTCTTCCTATATGTACAACTGCTCCAATGCATTTCGGGTGTTGCCCTTTTTCCAGGAGCTCTGTTGGTGAAAGCAACAGTCTTAAGAAATAATAATGTACTTGGTATCTTTACATGATACATCAACAAATAGGTTATTCAATGCCTTATATTGATGCTCAGGACAGTAGTTCTTTGAGATTGGGTGCTCTGGTGTACGCAAAAATCGGTTGAACCCTGTTACCTCGGGACCACGAACTTTATCAGACGACTTCGTTTTCCTCAAATAGTAAGTTTAACAGCGTCTTTTTCACCCTCGACGCACCACCGCATCAACTTGTCACCCACCCGGTCCATATTTCTAACAGCCCATCTTTCTCGTTTCCAAACAGACTCCTTCATCAACCCCGACCACCGAGCAAAACCACACATGGTTTGTCTCACTTGTTTTTTGTTCTCCCATTTTGACCGTGTTTATGACTGTTATTTCTATACGATTTGGATCTCATTAATGTTTAAACTGAGCATCATTATAATGCATTGAATAACCTATTTGTTGATGTATCATGTAAAGATACCAAGTACATTATTATTTCTTAAGACTGTTGCTTTCACCAACAGAGCTCCTGGAAAAAGGGCAACGCCCGAAATGCATTGGAGCAGTTGTACATATAGGAAGAATCATGTTTAAACTCAAATGAACCTACATTGATCGAGTGATTTCATTTTCAAAATAAAAAGTCATATGAATTGAACAAATTTTGGTCAAATATATTTGGAGTCAGTCTAACCCAGACGAACCACCACGGAGTGCGTATTCAACAGAGACGCATTAACGGTGTTTATTGCGCTATTCACATACATTAAAGAGACCCCACAGAAAGACTCAGTCCATGCACCACTGAGTACCCCTGGGCAAAAGGCCCCAACAACAGAAAAAAAAAACGAAAAACACACAAAAATCAACACAATCCAATGCCATCCATGCCCTCAATCATGTTGAAATTCAAGACTCCCCACAGAAAGACTCGGTCCATGCACCACTTAGTACCCCTGGGCATAATGGATGAAAGCATGGCAGACTGGGTGCAGGCCTATGGCACAACAAAGCACATTGCCTGGCTTCAAAATGGCCCCTAGACCCCCACCCATATGGCCAGGCCCTGCCTGTACCAGGCCTCAAAATGGCCCCCACCCACATGGACAGGCCCCAACACCACCCCAAACAGTCAAAAAACACACAAAATCACCACAATCCAATGCCATCCATGCCCTCCATGATGTTTACATTAAAGAGACCCCAAAGAAAGACTCAGTTCATTCACCACTGAGTATCTGTGGGCAAAAGGCCCCAACAACAGCCAAAAAGTCAAAAAACACACAAAAATCACCACAATCCAATGCCATCCATGCCCTCTATGATGTTTACATTAAAGAGACCCCACAGAAAGACTCAGTCCATGCACCACTGAGTACCCCTGGGCAAAAGGCCCCAACAACAGCCAAAAATCAAAAAACACACAAAAATCACCACAATCCAATGCCATCCATGCCCTCAATCATGTTGAAATTCAAGACACCCCACAGAAAGACTCGGTCCATGCACCACTGAGTACCCCGGGGCATAATGGATGAAAGCTTGGCAGACTGGGTGCAGGCCTATGGCACAACAAAGCAAACTGCCTGTCTTCAAAATGGCCCCTAGACCCCCACCCACATGGCCAGGCCCTGCCTGGACCAGGCCTCAAAATGGCCCTCACCCACATAGACAGGCCCCAACACCACCCCAAAAAGTCGAAAAACACACAAAAATAACCACAATCCAATGCCATCCATGCCCTACATGATATTTACATTAAAGAGACCCCACAGAAAGACTCAGTCCATGCACCACTGAGTACCCCTGGGAAAAAGGCCCCAACACCACCCCAAAAAGTCAAAATACACACAAAAATCACCACAATCCAATGCCATTCATGCCCTCCATGATGTTTACATTAAAAAGACCCCACAGAAAGACTCAGTCCATGCACCACTGAGCACCCCTGGGCAAAAGGCCCCAACAACAGCCAAAAAATAGAAAAACACACAAAAATAACCACAAACCAATGCCATCCATGCCCTCCATGATGTTTACATTAAAGAGACCCCAAAGAAAGACTCAGTCCATGCACCACTGAGTACCCCTGGGCAAAAGGCCCTAACACCAGCCAAAAAATAAAAAAACACACAAAAATCACCACAATCCAATGCCATCCATGCCCTCAATCATGTTGAAATTCAAGACACCCCACAGATAGACTCGGTCCATGCACCACTGAGTACCCCTGGGCATAATGGATGAAAGCATGGCAGACTGGGTGCAGGTCTATGGCACAACAAAGCACACTGCCTGGCTTCAAAATGGCCCCTAGACCCCCACCCACATGGCCAGGCCCTGCCTGGACCAGGCCTCAAAATGGCCCCCACCCACATGGACAGGCCCCAACACCACCCCAACCAGTTGAAAAACACACACAAATCACCACAATCCAATGTGATCCATGCCCTCCATAATGTTCACATTAAAGAGACTCCAGAGAAAGACTCAGTCCATGCACCACTGAGTACCCCTGGGTAAAAGGCCCCAACACCACCCCAAACAGTCGAAAAACACACAAAAATCACCACAATCCAATGCCACCCATGCCCTCCATGATGTTTACATTAAAGAGACCCCACAGAAAGACTCAGTCCATGCACCACTGAGTACCCCTGGGCAAAAGGCCCCAACAACAGAAAAGAAAATCGAAAAACACACAAAAATCACCACAATCCAATGCCATCCATGCCCTCAATCATGTTGAAACTCAAGACACCCCACAGGAAGACTCGGTCCATGCACCACTGAGTACCCGGGGCATAATGGATGAAAGCTTGGCAGACTGGGTGCAGGCCTATAGCACAACAAAGCACACTGCCTGGCTTCAAAATGGCCCCTATACCCCACCCACATGGCCAGGCCCTGCCTGGACCAGGCCTCAAAATGGCCGTCACCCACATGGACAGGCCCCAACACCACCCCAAAAAGTAGAAAAACACACAAAAATCACCACAATCCAATGCCATCCATGCCCTACATGATATTTACATTAAAGAGACCCCACAGAAAGACTCAGTCCATGCACCACTGAGTACCCCTGGGCAAAAGGCCCCAACACCACCCCAAAAAGTCACAAAACACACAAAAATCACCACAATCCAATGCCATTCATGCCCTCCATGATGTTTACATTAAGGAGACCCCACAGAAAGACTCAGTCCATGCACCACTGAGTACCCCCGGGGCAAAAGGCCCTAACAACAGCCAAAAAATCGAAAAACACACAAAAATCACCACTATCCAAAGCCATCCATGCCCTCCATAATGTTTACATTAAAGAGACCCCACAGAAAGACTCAGTCCATGCACCACTGAGTACCCCTAGGCAAACGGCCCTAACACCAGCCAAAAAATAAAAAAACACACAAAAATCACCACAATCCAATGCCATCCAAACACTCAATCATGTTGAAATTCAAGACACCCCACAGATAGACTCGGTCCATGCACCACTGAGTACCCCTGGGCATAATGGATGAAAGCATGGCAGACTGGGTGCAGGTCTATGGCACAACAAAGCACACTGCCTGGCTTCAAAATGGCCCCTAGACCCCCACCCACATGGCCAGGCCCTGCCTGGACCAGGCCTCAAAATGGCCCCCACCCACATGGACAGGCCCCAACACCACCCCAACCAGTTGAAAAACACACACAAATCACCACAATCCAATGCGATCCATGCCCTCCATAATGTTCACATTAAAGAGACTCCAGAGAAAGACTCAGTCCATGCACCACTGAGTACCCCTGGGTAAAAGGCCCCAACACCACCCCAAACAGTCGAAAAACACACAAAAATCACCACAATCCAATGCCATCCATGCCCTCCATGATGTTTACATTAAAGAGACTCCACAGAAAGACTCAGTCCATGCATCACTGAGTACCCCTGGGCAAAAGGCCCCAACACCACCCCAAGAAGTAAAAAAACACACAAAAATCACCACAATCCAATGCCACCCATGCCCTCCATGATGTTTACATTAAAGAGACCCCACAGAAAGACTCAGTCCATGCACCACTGAGTACCCCTGGGCAAAAGGCCCCAACAACAGAAAAAAAAATCGAAAAACACACAAAAATCACCACAATCCAATGCCATCCATGCCCTCAATCATGTTGAAACTCAAGACACCCCACAGAAAGACTCGGTCCATGCACCACTGAGTACCCGGGGCATAATGGATGAAAGCTTGGCAGACTGGGTGCAGGCCTATAGCACAACAAAGCACACTGCCTGGCTTCAAAATGGCCCCTATACCCCACCCACATGGCCAGGCCCTGCCTGGACCAGGCCTCAAAATGGCTGTCACCCACATGGACAGGCCCCAACACCACCCCAAAAAGTAGAAAAACACACAAAAATCACCACAATCCAATGCCATCCATGCCCTACATGATATTTACATTAAAGAGACCCCACAGAAAGACTCAGTCCATGCACCACTGAGTACCCCTGGGCAAAAGGCCCCAACACCACCCCAAAAAGTCAAATAACACACAAAAATCACCACAATCCAATGCCATTCATGCCCTCCATGATGTTTACATTAAGGAGACCCCACAGAAAGACTCAGTCCATGCACCACTGAGTACCCCTGGGCAAAAGGCCCTAACAACAGCCAAAAAATCGAAAAACACACAAAAATCACCACTATCCAAAGCCATCCATGCCCTCCATAATGTTTACATTAAAGAGACCCCACAGAAAGACTCAGTCCATGCACCACTGAGTACCCCTGGGCAAACGGCCCTAACACCAGCCAAAAAATAAAAAAACACACAAAAATCACCACAATCCAATGCCATCCAAACACTCAATCATGTTGAAATTCAAGACACCCCACAGAAAGACTCGGTCCATGCACCACTGAGTACCCCTGGGCATAATGGATGAACGCATGGCAGACTGGGTGCAGGCCTATGGCACAACAAAGCACACTGCCTGGCTTAAAAATGTCCCCTAGACCCCCACCCACATGGCCAGGCCCTGCCTGGACCAGGCCTCAAAATGGCCCCCACCCACATGGACAGGCCCCAACACCACCCCAACCAGTCGAAAAACACACAAAAATCACCACAATCCAATGCCATCCATGCCCTCCATGATGTTTACATTAAAGAGACTCCAGAGAAAGACTCAGTCCAAGCACCACTGAGTACCCCTGGGCAAAAGGCCCCAACACCACCCCAAACAGTCGAAAAACACACAAAAATCACCACAATCCAATGCCATCCATGCCCTCCATGATGTTTACATTAACGAGACTCCACAGAAAGACTCAGTCCATGCACCACTGAGTACCCCTGGGCAAAAGGCCCCAACACCACCCCAAAAAGTAAAAAAACACACAAAAATCACCACAATCCAATGCCATCCATGCCCTCCATGATGTTTTCATTAAAGAGACTAATGTAGTAGAAATGGCGAAGTGCACAGCAAGTTTGATGATAAGTTCATAAAAGATGGATATTTAGATTTAAGAATTTTGGGTGCAGTGGACAGGTGGCGTAACCGTCCTGGTACGCTGTTGAACTGTATGAGAATAGCGCAATAAACACCGTTAATGCGTCCCTGTTGAATACGCACACCGTGGTGGTTCGTCTGGGTTAGACTGACTCCAAATATATTTGACCAAAATTTGTTCAATTCATATGATTTTTATTTTGAAAATGAAATCACTCGATCAATGTAGGTTCATTTGAGTTTAAACATGATTCTTCCTATATGTACAACTGCTCCAATGCATTTCGGGTGTTGCCCTTTTTCCAGGAGCTCTGTTGGTGAAAGCAACAGTCTTAAGAAATAATAATGTACTTGGTATCTTTACATGATACATCAACAAATAGGTTATTCAATGCCTTATATTGATGCTCAGGACAGTAGTTCTTTGAGATTGGGTGCTCTGGTGTACGCAAAAATCGGTTGAACCCTGTTACCTCGGGACCACGAACTTTATCAGACGACTTCGTTTTCCTCAAATAGTAAGTTTAACAGCGTCTTTTTCACCCTCGACGCACCACCGCATCAACTTGTCACCCACCCGGTCCATATTTCTAACAGCCCATCTTTCTCGTTTCCAAACAGACTCCTTCATCAACCCCGACCACCGAGCAAAACCACACATGGTTTGTCTCACTTGTTTTTTGTTCTCCCATTTTGACCGTGTTTATGACTGTTATTTCTATACGATTTGGATCTCATTAATGTTTAAACTGAGCATCATTATAATGCATTGAATAACCTATTTGTTGATGTATCATGTAAAGATACCAAGTACATTATTATTTCTTAAGACTGTTGCTTTCACCAACAGAGCTCCTGGAAAAAGGGCAACGCCCGAAATGCATTGGAGCAGTTGTACATATAGGAAGAATCATGTTTAAACTCAAATGAACCTACATTGATCGAGTGATTTCATTTTCAAAATAAAAAGTCATATGAATTGAACAAATTTTGGTCAAATATATTTGGAGTCAGTCTAACCCAGACGAACCACCACGGAGTGCGTATTCAACAGAGACGCATTAACGGTGTTTATTGCGCTATTCACATACATTAAAGAGACCCCACAGAAAGACTCAGTCCATGCACCACTGAGTACCCCTGGGCAAAAGGCCCCAACAACAGAAAAAAAAAACGAAAAACACACAAAAATCAACACAATCCAATGCCATCCATGCCCTCAATCATGTTGAAATTCAAGACTCCCCACAGAAAGACTCGGTCCATGCACCACTTAGTACCCCTGGGCATAATGGATGAAAGCATGGCAGACTGGGTGCAGGCCTATGGCACAACAAAGCACATTGCCTGGCTTCAAAATGGCCCCTAGACCCCCACCCATATGGCCAGGCCCTGCCTGTACCAGGCCTCAAAATGGCCCCCACCCACATGGACAGGCCCCAACACCACCCCAAACAGTCAAAAAACACACAAAATCACCACAATCCAATGCCATCCATGCCCTCCATGATGCTTACATTAAAGAGACCCCACAGAAAGACTCAGTCCATGCACCACTGAGTATCCGTGGGCAAAAGGCCCCAACAACAGCCAAAAAGTCAAAAAACACACAAAAATCACCACAATCCAATGCCATCCATGCCCTCCATGATGTTTACATTAAAGAGACCCCACAGAAAGACTCAGTCCATGCACCACTGAGTACCCCTGGGCAAAAGGCCCCAACAACAGCCAAAAATCAAAAAACACACAAAAATCACCACAATCCAATGCCATCTATGCCCTCAATCATGTTGAAATTCAAGACACCCCACAGAAAGACTCGGTCCATGCACCACTGAGTACCCCTGGGCATAATGGATGAAAGCATGGCATACTGGGTGCAGGCCTATGGCACAACAAAGCACACTACCTGTCTTCAAAATGGCCCCTAGACCCCCACCCACATGGCCAGGCCCTGCCTGGACCAGGCCTCAAAATGGCCCTCACCCACAGAGACAGGCCCCAACACCACCCCAAAAAGTCAAAAAACACACAAAAATAACCACAATCCAATGCCATCCATGCCCTACATGATATTTACATTAAAGAGACCCCACAGAAAGACTCAGTCCATGCACCACTGAGTACCCCTGGGAAAAAAGGCCCCAACAACAGCCAAAAAATCAAAAAACACACAAAAATAACCACTATCCAAAGCCATCCATGCCCTCCATAATGTTTACATTAAAGAGACCCCACATAAAGACTCAGTCCATGCACCACTGAGTACCCCTGGGCAAAAGGCCCTAACACCAGCCAAAAAATCAAAAAACACACAAAAATCACCACAATCCAATGCCATCCATGCCCTCAATCATGTTGAAACTCAAGACACCCCACAGAAAGACTCGGTCCATGCACCACTGAGTACCCGGGGCATAATGGATGAAAGCTTGGCAGACTGGGTGCAGGCCTATAGCACAACAAAGCACACTGCCTGGCTTCAAAATGGCCCCTATACCCCACCCACATGGCCAGGCCCTGCCTGGACCAGGCCTCAAAATGGCTGTCACCCACATGGACAGGCCCCAACACCACCCCAAAAAGTAGAAAAACACACAAAAATCACCACAATCCAATGCCATCCATGCCCTACATGATATTTACATTAAAGAGACCCCACAGAAAGACTCAGTCCATGCATCACTGAGTACCCCTGGGCAAAAGGCCCCAACACCACCCCAAGAAGTAAAAAAACACACACAAATCACCACAATCCAATGCCACCCATGCCCTCCATGATGTTTACATTAAAGAGACCCCACAGAAAGACTCAGTCCATGCACCACTGAGTACCCCTGGGCAAAAGGCCCCAACAACAGAAAAAAAATCGAAAAACACACAAAAATCACCACAATCCAATGCCATCCATGCCCTCAATCATGTTGAAACTCAAGACACCCCACAGAAAGACTCGGTCCATGCACCACTGAGTACCCGGGGCATAATGGATGAAAGCTTGGCAGACTGGGTGCAGGCCTATAGCACAACAAAGCACACTGCCTGGCTTCAAAATGGCCCCTATACCCCACCCACATGGCCAGGCCCTGCCTGGACCAGGCCTCAAAATGGCTGTCACCCACATGGACAGGCCCCAACACCACCCCAAAAAGTAGAAAAACACACAAAAATCACCACAATCCAATGCCATCCATGCCCTACATGATATTTACATTAAAGAGACCCCACAGAAAGACTCAGTCCATGCACCACTGAGTACCCCTGGGCAAAAGGCCCCAACACCACCCCAAAAAGTCAAATAACACACAAAAATCACCACAATCCAATGCCATTCATGCCCTCCATGATGTTTACATTAAGGAGACCCCACAGAAAGACTCAGTCCATGCACCACTGAGTACCCCTGGGCAAAAGGCCCTAACAACAGCCAAAAAATCGAAAAACACACAAAAATCACCACTATCCAAAGCCATCCATGCCCTCCATAATGTTTACATTAAAGAGACCCCACAGAAAGACTCAGTCCATGCACCACTGAGTACCCCTGGGCAAACGGCCCTAACACCAGCCAAAAAATAAAAAAACACACAAAAATCACCACAATCCAATGCCATCCAAACACTCAATCATGTTGAAATTCAAGACACCCCACAGAAAGACTCGGTCCATGCACCACTGAGTACCCCTGGGCATAATGGATGAACGCATGGCAGACTGGGTGCAGGCCTATGGCACAACAAAGCACACTGCCTGGCTTCAAAATGTCCCCTAGACCCCCACCCACATGGCCAGGCCCTGCCTGGACCAGGCCTCAAAATGGCCCCCACCCACATGGACAGGCCCCAACACCACCCCAACCAGTCGAAAAACACACAAAAATCACCACAATCCAATGCCATCCATGCCCTCCATGATGTTTACATTAAAGAGACTCCAGAGAAAGACTCAGTCCAAGCACCACTGAGTACCCCTGGGCAAAAGGCCCCAACACCACCCCAAACAGTCGAAAAACACACAAAAATCACCACAATCCAATGCCATCCATGCCCTCCATGATGTTTACATTAACGAGACTCCACAGAAAGACTCAGTCCATGCACCACTGAGTACCCCTGGGCAAAAGGCCCCAACACCACCCCAAAAAGTAAAAAAACACACAAAAATCACCACAATCCAATGCCATCCATGCCCTCCATGATGTTTTCATTAAAGAGACTAATGTAGTAGAAATGGCGAAGTGCACAGCAAGTTTGATGATAAGTTCATAAAAGATGGATATTTAGACTTAAGAATTTTGGGTGCAGTGGACAGGTGGCGTAACCGTCCTGGTACGCTGTTGAACTGTATGTGAATAGCGCAATAAACACCGTTAATGCGTCCCTGTTGAATACGCACACCGTGGTGGTTCGTCTGGGTTAGACTGACTCCAAATATATTTGACCAAAATTTGTTCAATTCATATGATTTTTATTTTGAAAATGAAATCACTCGATCAATGTAGGTTCATTTGAGTTTAAACATGATTCTTCCTATATGTACAACTGCTCCAATGCATTTCGGGTGTTGCCCTTTTTCCAGGAGCTCTGTTGGTGAAAGCAACAGTCTTAAGAAATAATAATGTACTTGGTATCTTTACATGATACATCAACAAATAGGTTATTCAATGCCTTATATTGATGCTCAGGACAGTAGTTCTTTGAGATTGGGTGCTCTGGTGTACGCAAAAATCGGTTGAACCCTGTTACCTCGGGACCACGAACTTTATCAGACGACTTCGTTTTCCTCAAATAGTAAGTTTAACAGCGTCTTTTTCACCCTCGACGCACCACCGCATCAACTTGTCACCCACCCGGTCCATATTTCTAACAGCCCATCTTTCTCGTTTCCAAACAGACTCCTTCATCAACCCCGACCACCGAGCAAAACCACACATGGTTTGTCTCACTTGTTTTTTGTTCTCCCATTTTGACCGTGTTTATGACTGTTATTTCTATACGATTTGGATCTCATTAATGTTTAAACTGAGCATCATTATAATGCATTGAATAACCTATTTGTTGATGTATCATGTAAAGATACCAAGTACATTATTATTTCTTAAGACTGTTGCTTTCACCAACAGAGCTCCTGGAAAAAGGGCAACGCCCGAAATGCATTGGAGCAGTTGTACATATAGGAAGAATCATGTTTAAACTCAAATGAACCTACATTGATCGAGTGATTTCATTTTCAAAATAAAAAGTCATATGAATTGAACAAATTTTGGTCAAATATATTTGGAGTCAGTCTAACCCAGACGAACCACCACGGAGTGCGTATTCAACAGAGACGCATTAACGGTGTTTATTGCGCTATTCACATACATTAAAGAGACCCCACAGAAAGACTCAGTCCATGCACCACTGAGTACCCCTGGGCAAAAGGCCCCAACAACAGAAAAAAAAAACGAAAAACACACAAAAATCAACACAATCCAATGCCATCCATGCCCTCAATCATGTTGAAATTCAAGACTCCCCACAGAAAGACTCGGTCCATGCACCACTTAGTACCCCTGGGCATAATGGATGAAAGCATGGCAGACTGGGTGCAGGCCTATGGCACAACAAAGCACATTGCCTGGCTTCAAAATGGCCCCTAGACCCCCACCCATATGGCCAGGCCCTGCCTGTACCAGGCCTCAAAATGGCCCCCACCCACATGGACAGGCCCCAACACCACCCCAAACAGTCAAAAAACACACAAAATCACCACAATCCAATGCCATCCATGCCCTCCATGATGCTTACATTAAAGAGACCCCACAGAAAGACTCAGTCCATGCACCACTGAGTATCCGTGGGCAAAAGGCCCCAACAACAGCCAAAAAGTCAAAAAACACACAAAAATCACCACAATCCAATGCCATCCATGCCCTCCATGATGTTTACATTAAAGAGACCCCACAGAAAGACTCAGTCCATGCACCACTGAGTACCCCTGGGCAAAAGGCCCCAACAACAGCCAAAAATCAAAAAACACACAAAAATCACCACAATCCAATGCCATCTATGCCCTCAATCATGTTGAAATTCAAGACACCCCACAGAAAGACTCGGTCCATGCACCACTGAGTACCCCTGGGCATAATGGATGAAAGCATGGCATACTGAGTGCAGGCCTATGGCACAACAAAGCACACTACCTGTCTTCAAAATGGCCCCTAGACCCCCACCCACATGGCCAGGCCCTGCCTGGACCAGGCCTCAAAATGGCCCTCACCCACAGAGACAGGCCCCAACACCACCCCAAAAAGTCAAAAAACACACAAAAATAACCACAATCCAATGCCATCCATGCCCTACATGATATTTACATTAAAGAGACCCCACAGAAAGACTCAGTCCATGCACCACTGAGTACCCCTGGGAAAAAAGGCCCCAACAACAGCCAAAAAATCAAAAAACACACAAAAATAACCACTATTCAAAGCCATCCATGCCCTCCATAATGTTTACATTAAAGAGACCCCACATAAAGACTCAGTCCATGCACCACTGAGTACCCCTGGGCAAAAGGCCCTAACACCAGCCAAAAAATCAAAAAACACACAAAAATCACCACAATCCAATGCCATCTATGCCCTCAATCATGTTGAAATTCAAGACACCCCACAGAAAGACTCGGTCCATGCACCACTGAGTACCCCTGGGCATAATGGATGAAAGCATGGCAGACTGGGTGCAGGTCTATGGCACAACAAAGCACACTGCCTGGCTTCAAAATGGCCCCTAGACCCCCACCCACATGTAAATGTAAATGTAGTTGAGCTTATATAGCGCACAGCTACCCGCAGTGGGTGTCCCGGCGCTTGCTTATGGAACCCTTCCTGGTATTCCCCTGTGAGATAGCAGGGTATCCACAAGGTGAAAGTCAGGCATCCCGCCGCGAGGGGCCGTTGTGGAGATTAAGCAAGCTATTGCCCAGAGTCGCAGAGTGTGAACCCGTGAGTCGAGGAGGCACCGGGGCGAGAATTATCGAGTCTGTGGAATTTTTAGCCCAAGACCCGCCGAGGCGGGGAATTGAACCCTGGTCCAGGACCGATCTCAGCTTCCGGGTCTGCTGCCTCTAACCCCTGAGCCACACTTCTCCACTAGGCCCTGCCTGGACCAGGCCTCAAAATGGCCCCCACCCACATGGACAGGCCCCAACACCACCCCAACCAGTCGAAAAACACACAAAAATCACCACAATCCAATGCCATCCATGCCCTCCATGATGTTTACATTAAAGAGACTCCACAGAAAGACTCAGTCCATGCACCACTGAGTACCCCTGGGCAAAAGGCCCCAACACCACCCCAAGAAGTAAAAAAACACACAAAAATCACCACAATCCAATGCCATCCATGCCCTCCATGATGTTTACATTAAAGAGACCCCACAGAAAGACTCGGTCCATGCACCACTGAGTACCCCGGGGCATAATGGATGAAAGCTTGGCAGACTGGGTGAGGCCTATGGCACAACAAAGCACACTGCCTGGCTTCAAAATGGCCCCTAGACCCCCACCCACATGGCCAGGCCCTGCCTGGACCAGGCCTCAAAATGGCCCTCACCCACATGGACAGGCCCCAACACCACCCCAAAAAGTCGAAAAACACACAAAAATCACCACAATCCAATGCCATCCATGCCCTACATGATATTTACATTAAAGAGACCCCACAGAAAGACTCAGTCCATGCACCACTGAGTACCCCTGGGCAAAAGGCCCCAACACCACCCCAAAAAGTAAAAAAATACACAAAAATCACCACAATCCAATGCCATCCATGCCCTCAATCATGTTGAAACTCAAGACACCTCACAGAAAGACCCGGTCCATGCACCACTGAGTACCCCTGGGCAAAAGGCCCCAACAACAGCCAAAAAATCGAAAAACACACAAAAATCACCACAATCCAATGCCATCCATGCCCTCCATGATGTTTACATTAAAGAGACCCCAAAGAAAGACTCAGTCCATGCACCACTGAGTACCCCGGGGCATAATGGATGAAAGCTTGGCAGACTGGGTGCAGGCCTATGGCACAACAAAGCACACTGCCTGTCTTCAAAATGGCCCCTAGACCCCCACCCACATGGCCAGGCCCTGCCTGGACCAGGCCTCAAAATGGCCCTCACCCACATAGACAGGCCCCAACACCACCCCAAAAAGTCGAAAAACACACAAAAATAACCACAATCCAATGCCATCCATGCCCTACATGATATTTACATTAAAGAGACCCCACAGAAAGACTCAGTCCATGCACCACTGAGTACCCCTGGGCAAAAGGCCCCAACACCACCCCAAAAAGTCAAAATACACACAAAAATCACCACAATCCAATGCCATTCATGCCCTCCATGATGTTTACATTAAAGAGACCCCACAGAAAGACTCAGTCCATGCACCACTGAGCACCCCTGGGCAAAAGGCAGCAACAACAGCCAGAAAATCGAAAAACACACAAAAATAACCAAAATCCAATGCCATCCATGCCCTCCATGATGTTTACGTTAAAGAGACCCCAAAGAAAGACTCAGTCCATGCACCACTGAGTACCCCTGGGCAAAAGGCCCCAACAACAGCCAAAAAATCGAAAAACACACAAAAATAACCACTATCCAAAGCCATCCATGCCCTCCATTATGTTTACATTAAAGAGACCCCACAGAAAGACTCAGTCCATGCACCACTGAGTACCCCTGGGCAAAAGGCCCTAACACCAGCCAAAAAATCAAAAAACACACAAAAATCACCACAATCCAATGCCATCCATGCCCTCAATCATGTTGAAATTCAAGACACCCCACAGAAAGACTCGGTCCATGCACCACTGAGTACCCCGGGGCATAATGGATGAAAGCTTGGCAGACTGGGTGAGGCCTATGGCACAACAAAGCACACTGCCTGGCTTCAAAATGGCCCCTAGACCCCCACCCACATGGCCAGGCCCTGCCTGGACCAGGCCTCAAAATGGCCCTCACCCACATGGACAGGCCCCAACACCACCCCAAAAAGTCGAAAAACACACAAAAATCACCACAATCCAATGCCATCCATGCCCTACATGATATTTACATTAAAGAGACCCCACAGAAAGACTCAGTCCATGCACCACTGAGTACCCCTGGGCAAAAGGCCCCAACACCACCCCAAAAAGTAAAAAAAGACACAAAAATCACCACAATCCAATACCATCCATGCCCTCAATCATGTTGAAACTCAAGACACCCCACAGAAAGACTCGGTCCATGCACCACTGAGTACCCCTGGGCAAAAGGCCCCAACAACAGCCAAAAAATCGAAAAACACACAAAAATCACCGCAATCCAATGCCATCCATGCCCTCCATGATGTTTACATTAAAGAGACCCCAAAGAAAGACTTAGTCCATGCACCACTGAGTACCCCTGGGCAAAAGGCCCCAACAACAGCCAAACAATCGAAAAACATACAAAAATCACCACAATCCAATGCCATCCATGCCTTCCATGATGTTTACATTAAAGAGACCCCACAGAAAGACTCAGTCCGTGCACCACTGAGTACCCCTGGGCAAAAGGCCCCAACAACAGCCAAAAATCAAAAGACACACAAAAATCACCACATTCCAATGCCATCCATGCCCTCAATCATGTTGAAATTCAAAGACACCCCACAGAAAGACTCGGTCCATGCACCACTGAGTACCCCAGGGCATAATGGATGAAAGCTTGGCAGACTGGGTGCAGGCCTATGGCACAACAAAGCACACTGCCTGGCTTCAAAATGCCCCCTAGACCCCTACCCACATGGCCAGGCCCTGCCTGGACCAGGCCTCAAAATGGCCCTCACCCACATAGACAGGCCCCAACACCACTCCAAAAAGTCGGAAAACACACATAAATAACCACAATCCAATGCCATCCATGCCCTACATGATATTTACATTAAAGAGACCCCACAGAAAGACTCAGTCCATGCACCACTGAGTACCCCTGGGCAAAAGGCCCCAACACCACCCCAAAAAGTCAAAAAACACACAAAAATCACCACAATCAAATGCCATTCATGCCCTCCATGAGGTTTAAATTAAAGAGACCCCACAGAAAGACTCAGTCCATGCACCACTGAGTACCCCTGGGCAAAAGTCCCCAACAACAGCCAAAAAATCGAAAAACACACACAAATAACCACTATCCAAAGCCATCCATGCCCTCCATAATGTTTACATTAAAGAGACCCCACAGAAAGACTCAGTCCATGCACCACTGAGTACCCCTGGGCAAAAGGCCCTAACACCAGCCAAAAAATAAAAAAACACACAAAAATCACCACAATCCAATGCCATCCATGCCCTCAATCATGTTGAAATTCAAGACACCCCACAGATAGACTCGGTCCATGCACCACTGAGTACCCCTGGGCATAATGGATGAAAGCATGGCAGACTGGGTGCAGGTCTATGGCACAACAAAGCACACTGCCTGGCTTCAAAATGGCCCCTAGACCCCCACCCACACGGCCAGGCCCTGCCTGGACCAGGCCTCAAAATGGCCCCACCCACATGGACAGGCCCCAACACCACCCCAACCAGTCGAAAAACACACAAAAATCACCACAATCCAATGCCATCCATGCCCTCCATGATGTTTACATTAAAGAGACTCCAGAGAAAGACTCAGTCCATGCACCACTGAGTACCCCTGGGCAAAAGGCCCCAACACCACCCCAAACAGTCGAAAAACACACAAAAATCACCACAATCCAATGCCATCCATGCCCTCCATGATGTTTACATTAAAGAGACTCCACAGAAAGACTCAGTCCATGCACCACTGAGTACCCCTGGGCAAAAGGCCCCAACACCACCCCAAGAAGTAAAAAAACACACACAAATCACCACAATCCAATGCCATCCATGCCCTCCATGATGTTTACATTAAAGAGACCCCACAGAAAGACTCAGTCCATGCACCACTGAGTACCCCTGGGCAAAAGGCCCCAACAACAGAAAAAAAAATCAAAAAACACACAAAAATCACCACAATCCAATGCCATTCATTCCCTCAATCATGTTGAAACTCAAGACACCCCACAGAAAGACTCGGTCCATGCACCACTGAGTACCCGGGGCATAATGGATGAAAGCTTGGCAGACTGGGTGCAGGCCTATAGCACAACAAAGCACACTGCCTGGCTTCAAAATGGCCCCTAGACCCCCACCCACATGGCCAGGCCCTGCCTGGACCAGGCCTCAAAATGGCCCTCACCCACATGGACAGGCCCCAACACCACCCCAAAAAGTAGAAAAACACACAAAAATCACCACAATCCAATGCCATCCATGCCCTACATGATATTTACATTAAAGAGACCCCACAGAAAGACTCAGTCCATGCACCACTGAGTACCCCTTTAGCTAAGTCTTTATATTTTTCCCAAAAAATTCTGAATTCTGATAACAAATCCAAGGACATCTTCTCAATAGTTGAGGAGCTGTCCAACCCGGAAAGAGTCACTATTGCACCTCTCCCCTCCCAGTTGCTTTGTGACTCCCTTAACCAATTTTTTGTTGATAAAATAGTTAGATTAAAAACAGCATCCCTTCCCAAGTTATGCCCACCTCTCCTCAACCCGCTGCTTCTTGTCCCCTATTACATCCTCACAGCCTAACCCAGATTCCACTTATTTCATCGGATGGGTTCTTTGCCCTCCTACACAAAGTCCGCTCTGGCTCTCCTAGCGACTGCTGCCCCCCCACTGTTCTCCGTGAAGCCTTTACCGCTTGCCCTGAACCCCCCCTGGCCCTTTTGAACAACTCTCTTGCCACGGGTGAGGTTCCTTGCTCTTTTAAGCAGGCAGAGGTAGTGGCCATCTTAAAAAAACCTTCGGCAGACCCTTCTGTTATGACCAACTTTCGTCCAATATCCCTCCTCCCTTTCCTCAGTAAGGTTTTGGAGTCACACGTTACTCACACCCTTGGTTCATTTATTGAGGAATCATGCTTTTTGGACCCCCAGCAGGCCGGATTCAGACCTGCGCACTCCACAGAGGCAGTTATATTATCTGTCATGGAGGAGTTGTGCAGAGGAGCCGACACTAACATCTGTCAGGCTCTGGTGCTTCTGGATTTATCGGCCGCCTTTGACACGGTCGACCATAATATTTTGGTCGGCCGTGTCAGGGAGGCCGGTATCCAGGGCACCGCTCTGGACTGGGTCCGATCTTTCCTGACCAATCGTCAACAGGCGGTCAGGCTGTCTCAATTTTCAGCGAGGCAGGTCGGGTTGACGTGCGGGGTCCCGCAGGGTTCCTCCTTGTCTCCCCTCCTTTATAATTTATACCTGGTTCCTCTGATTCGATCCCTCCGAAGGTTGAATGTCACTGCGTTCAATTACGCAGATGACATTCAACTGGTCTTTACCATCGACAAATCGGAGGACTCTATCTCTACTTTTCAAACCACTCTCAGCTTCATTAGTGAGTGGATGAGCTCTAACCATCTTAAGCTCAACCCCGACAAGACCGAGCTGGTTCTTGTCGGGAGTCCCTCCAACCCCTGGCAACCATCCTTCTGGCCGACTAACTTGGGCAGTCCCCCCTGCCCGACTAACTCGGCCAGAAGTCTGGGGGTGATTATCAGTGCTGACCTGTCTATGAAAAATCAGATCAGTGCGGTAGTGTCCTCTAGTCACTTCCAGCTCAGGAAGATACGAAAGATCTCCCACCTTCTCACCACAGAGGCCCTTACCCTGGCACTGTTAGCGCTAGTCATATCAAGACTTGATTATGCCAATGCGCTTTATGTAGGCATCCCTGACTATCAAGCCAAGAGGCTACAACAGATTCAAATTCAGGCTGCTCTTATGACTTTTCGTCAAACCAAGTACCAACATGTTAGCCCTCTTTTGAAAAGCCTCCACTGGCTCCCAGTTAACGCTCGTTGCAAGTTTAAACTGGGCTGCATAATTTTTAAATCTCTTGCAGGTGGAGGCCCGTCCTTTATTTCCTCCCTTCTTCACCCCTACCTTCCCTCACGCAACCTTCGTTCGTCCCAACTGGCTCTGTTATCAGTCCCCAGATTCAAGAGGAAGAAACACGGTGGTCTTAGGTTTTCTTTCTTAGCCCCTACCTTCTGGAATGCCCTCCCTCCCCCCCTAAGGCTGCCCCTTCCATATACCAGATTTAGATCCCTTCTTAAAACCTTATTGTTTACAGATGCCTATAAATAGTCCTGTTGTCCACTTCCTTACTTCTTTCTCTGCTTCCTCAGTACCAGCGCCAAGAAACCTTCAGGTGTTAGCTGCGCTATAAAAAATCTTTTAACATAACATAACATAACATAACAAAAGGCCCCAACACCACCCCAAACAGTCGAAAAACACACAAAAATCACCACAATCCAATGCCATCCATGCCCTCCATGATGTTTACATTAAAGAGACTCCACAGAAAGACTCAGTCCATGCACCACTGAGTACCCCTGGGCAAAAGGCCCCAACACCACCCCAAGAAGTAAAAAACCACACACAAATCACCACAATCCAATGCCATCCATGCCCTCCATGATGTTTACATTAAAGAGACCCCACAGAAAGACTCAGTCCATGCACCACTGAGTACCCCTGGGCAAAAGGCCCCAACAACAGAAAAAAAAAATCAAAAAACACACAAAAATCACCACAATCCAATGCCATTCATTCCCTCAATCATGTTGAAACTCAAGACACCCCACAGAAAGACTCGGTCCATGCACCACTGAGTACCCGGGGCATAATGGATGAAAGCTTGGCAGACTGGGTGCAGGCCTATAGCACAACAAAGCACACTGCCTGGCTTCAAAATGGCCCCTAGACCCCCACCCACATGGCCAGGCCCTGCCTGGACCAGGCCTCAAAATGGCCCTCACCCACATGGACAGGCCCCAACACCACCCCAAAAAGTAGAAAAACACACAAAAATCACCACAATCCAATGCCATCCATGCCCTACATGATATTTACATTAAAGAGACCCCACAGAAAGACTCAGTCCATGCACCACTGAGTACCCCTTTAGCTAAGTCTTTATATTTTTCCCAAAAAATTCTGAATTCTGATAACAAATCCAAGGACATCTTCTCAATAGTTGAGGAGCTGTCCAACCCGGAAAGAGTCACTATTGCACCTCTCCCCTCCCAGTTGCTTTGTGACTCCCTTAACCAATTTTTTGTTGATAAAATAGTTAGATTAAAAACAGCATCCCTTCCCAAGTTATGCCCACCTCTCCTCAACCCGCTGCTTCTTGTCCCCTATTACATCCTCACAGCCTAACCCAGATTCCCCTTATTTCATCGGATGGGTTCTTTGCCCTCCTACACAAAGTCCGCTCTGGCTCTCCTAGCGACTGCTGCCCCCCCACTGTTCGCCGTGAAGCCTTTACCGCTTGTCCTGAACCCCCCCTGGCCCTTTTGAACAACTCTCTTGCCACGGGTGAGGTTCCTTGCTCTTTTAAGCAGGCAGAGGTAGTGGCCATCTTAAAAAAACCTTCGGCAGACCCTTCTGTTATGACCAACTTTCGTCCAATATCCCTCCTCCCTTTCCTCAGTAAGGTTTTGGAGTCACACGTTACTCACACCCTTGGTTCATTTATTGAGGAATCATGCTTTTTGGACCCCCAGCAGGCCGGATTCAGACCTGCGCACTCCACAGAGGCAGTTATATTATCTGTCATGGAGGAGTTGCGCAGAGGAGCCGACACTAACATCTGTCAGGCTCTGGTGCTTCTGGATTTATCGGCCGCCTTTGACACGGTCGACCATAATATTTTGGTCGGCCGTGTCAGGGAGGCCGGTATCCAGGGCACCGCTCTGGACTGGGTCCGATCTTTCCTGACCAATCGTCAACAGGCGGTCAGGCTGTCTCAATTTTCAGCGAGGCAGGTCGGGTTGACGTGCGGGGTCCCGCAGGGTTCCTCCTTGTCTCCCCTCCTTTATAATTTATACCTGGTTCCTCTGATTCGATCCCTCCGAAGGTTGAATGTCACTGCGTTCAATTACGCAGATGACATTCAACTGGTCTTTACCATCGACAAATCGGAGGACTCTATCTCTACTTTTCAAACCACTCTCAGCTTCATTAGTGAGTGGATGAGCTCTAACCATCTTAAGCTCAACCCCGACAAGACCGAGCTGGTTCTTGTCGGGGGTCCCTCCAACCCCTGGCAACCATCCTTCTGGCCGACTAACTTGGGCAGTCCCCCCTGCCTGACTAACTCGGCCAGAAGTCTGGGGGTGATTATCAGTGCTGACCTGTCTATGAAAAATCAGATCAGTGCGGTAGTGTCCTCTAGTCACTTCCAGCTCAGGAAGATACGAAAGATCTCCCACCTTCTCACCACAGAGGCCCTTACCCTGGCACTGTTAGCGCTAGTCATATCAAGACTTGATTATGCCAATGCGCTTTATGTAGGAATCCCTGACTATCAAGCCAAGAGGCTACAACAGATTCAAAATCAGGCTGCTCTTATGACTTTTCGTCAAACCAAGTACCAACATGTTAGCCCTCTTTTGAAAAGCCTCCACTGGCTCCCAGTTAACGCTCGTTGCAAGTTTAAACTGGGCTGCATAATTTTTAAATCTCTTGCAGGTGGAGGCCCGTCCTTTATTTCCTCCCTTCTTCACCCCTACCTTCCCTCACGCAACCTTCGTTCGTCCCAACTGGCTCTGTTATCAGTCCCCAGATTCAAGAGGAAGAAACACGGTGGTCTTAGGTTTTCTTTCTTAGCCCCTACCTTCTGGAATGCCCTCCCTCCCCCCCTAAGGCTGCCCCTTCCATATACCAGATTTAGATCCCTTCTTAAAACCTTATTGTTTACTGATGCCTATAAATAGTCCTGTTGTCCACTTCCTTACTTCTTTCTCTGCTTCCTCAGTACCAGTGCCAAGAAACCTTCAGGTGTTAGCTGCGCTATAAAAAATCTTTTAACATAACATAACATAACATAACAAAAGGCCCCAACACCACCCCAAAAAGTCAAAAAACACACAAAAATCACCACAATCCAATGCCATTCATTCCCTCAATCATGTTGAAACTCAAGACACCCCACAGAAAGACTCGGTCCATGCACCACTGAGTACCCGGGGCATAATGGATGAAAGCTTGGCAGACTGGGTGCAGGCCTATAGCACAACAAAGCACACTGCCTGGCTTCAAAATGGCCCCTAGACCCCCACCCACATGGCCAGGCCCTGCCTGGACCAGGCCTCAAAATGGCCCTCACCCACATGGACAGGCCCCAACACCACCCCAAAAAGTAGAAAAACACACAAAAATCACCACAATCCAATGCCATCCATGCCCTACATGATATTTACATTAAAGAGACCCCACAGAAAGACTCAGTCCATGCACCACTGAGTACCCCTTTAGCTAAGTCTTTATATTTTTCCCAAAAAATTCTGAATTCTGATAACAAATCCAAGGACATCTTCTCAATAGTTGAGGAGCTGTCCAACCCGGAAAGAGTCACTATTGCACCTCTCCCCTCCCAGTTGCTTTGTGACTCCCTTAACCAATTTTTTGTTGATAAAATAGTTAGATTAAAAACAGCATCCCTTCCCAAGTTATGCCCACCTCTCCTCAACCCGCTGCTTCTTGTCCCCTATTACATCCTCACAGCCTAACCCAGATTCCCCTTATTTCATCGGATGGGTTCTTTGCCCTCCTACACAAAGTCCGCTCTGGCTCTCCTAGCGACTGCTGCCCCCCCACTGTTCGCCGTGAAGCCTTTACCGCTTGCCCTGAACCCCCCCTGGCCCTTTTGAACAACTCTCTTGCCACGGGTGAGGTTCCTTGCTCTTTTAAGCAGGCAGAGGTAGTGGCCATCTTAAAAAAACCTTCGGCAGACCCTTCTGTTATGACCAACTTTCGTCCAATATCCCTCCTCCCTTTCCTCAGTAAGGTTTTGGAGTCACACGTTACTCACACCCTTGGTTCATTTATTGAGGAATCATGCTTTTTGGACCCCCAGCAGGCCGGATTCAGACCTGCGCACTCCACAGAGGCAGTTATATTATCTGTCATGGAGGAGTTGCGCAGAGGAGCCGACACTAACATCTGTCAGGCTCTGGTGCTTCTGGATTTATCGGCCGCCTTTGACACGGTCGACCATAATATTTTGGTCGGCCGTGTCAGGGAGGCCGGTATCCAGGGCACCGCTCTGGACTGGGTCCGATCTTTCCTGACCAATCGTCAACAGGCGGTCAGGCTGTCTCAATTTTCAGCGAGGCAGGTCGGGTTGACGTGCGGGGTCCCGCAGGGTTCCTCCTTGTCTCCCCTCCTTTATAATTTATACCTGGTTCCTCTGATTCGATCCCTCCGAAGGTTGAATGTCACTGCGTTCAATTACGCAGATGACATTCAACTGGTCTTTACCATCGACAAATCGGAGGACTCTATCTCTACTTTTCAAACCACTCTCAGCTTCATTAGTGAGTGGATGAGCTCTAACCATCTTAAGCTCAACCCCGACAAGACCGAGCTGGTTCTTGTCGGGGGTCCCTCCAACCCCTGGCAACCATCCTTCTGGCCGACTAACTTGGGCAGTCCCCCCTGCCTGACTAACTCGGCCAGAAGTCTGGGGGTGATTATCAGTGCTGACCTGTCTATGAAAAATCAGATCAGTGCGGTAGTGTCCTCTAGTCACTTCCAGCTCAGGAAGATACGAAAGATCTCCCACCTTCTCACCACAGAGGCCCTTACCCTGGCACTGTTAGCGCTAGTCATATCAAGACTTGATTATGCCAATGCGCTTTATGTAGGAATCCCTGACTATCAAGCCAAGAGGCTACAACAGATTCAAAATCAGGCTGCTCTTATGACTTTTCGTCAAACCAAGTACCAACATGTTAGCCCTCTTTTGAAAAGCCTCCACTGGCTCCCAGTTAACGCTCGTTGCAAGTTTAAACTGGGCTGCATAATTTTTAAATCTCTTGCAGGTGGAGGCCCGTCCTTTATTTCCTCTCTTCTTCACCCCTACCTTCCCTCACGCAACCTTCGTTCGTCCCAACTGGCTCTGTTATCAGTCCCCAGATTCAAGAGGAAGAAACACGGTGGTCTTAGGTTTTCTTTCTTAGCCCCTACCTTCTGGAATGCCCTCCCTCCCCCCCTAAGGCTGCCCCTTCCATATACCAGATTTAGATCCCTTCTTAAAACCTTATTGTTTACTGATGCCTATAAATAGTCCTGTTGTCCACTTCCTTACTTCTTTCTCTGCTTCCTCAGTACCAGTGCCAAGAAACCTTCAGGTGTTAGCTGCGCTATAAAAAATCTTTTAACATAACATAACATAACATAACAAAAGGCCCCAACACCACCCCAAAAAGTCAAAAAACACACAAAAATCACCACAATCCAATGCCATTCATGCCCTCCATGATGTTTACATTAAGGAGACCCCACAGAAAGACTCAGTCCATGCACCACTGAGTACCCCTGGGCAAAAGGCCCTAACAACAGCCAAAAAATCGAAAAACACACAAAAATCACCACTATCCAAAGCCATCCATGCCCTCCATAATGTTTACATTAAAGAGACCCCACAGAAAGACTCAGTCCATGCACCACTGAGTACCCCTGGGCAAAAGGCCCTAACACCAGCCAAAAAATAAAAAAACACACAAAAATCACCACAATCGAATGCCATCCAAACCCTCAATCATGTTGAAATTCAAGACACCCCACAGAAAGACTAGGTCCATGCACCACTGAGTACCCCTGGGCATAATGGATGAAAGCATGGCAGACTGGGTGCAGGCCTATGGCACAACAAAGCACACTGCCTGGCTTCAAAATGGCCCGTAGACCGCCACCCACATGGCCAGGCCCTGCCTGGACCAGGCCTCAAAATGGCCCCACCCACATGGACAGGCCCCAACACCACCCCAACCAGTCGAAAAACATACAAAAATCACCACAATCCAATGCCATCCATGCCCTCCATGATGTTTACATTAAAGAGACTCCAGAGAAAGACTTAGTCCAAGCACCACTGAGTACCCCTGGGCAAAAGGCCGCAACACCACCCCAAACAGTCGAAAAACACACAAAAATCACCACAATCCAATGCCATCCATGCCCTCCATGATGTTTACATTAACGAGACTCCACAGAAAGACTCAGTCCATGCACCACTGAGTACCCCTGGGCAAAAGGCCCCAACACCACCCCAAAAAGTAAAAAAACACACACAAATCACCACAATCCAATGCCATCCATGCTCTCCATGATGTTTACATTAAAGAGATTAATGTAGTAGAAATGGCGAAGTGCACAGCAAGTTTGATGATCAGTTCAATAAAGATGGATATTTAGATTTAAGAATTTTGGGTGCAGTGGACAGGTGGCGTAACCGTCCTGGTACGCTGTTGAACTGTATGTGAATAGCGCAATAAACACCGTTAATGCGTCCCTGTTGAATACGCACTTCGTGGTGGTTCGTCTGGGTTAGACTGACTCCAAATATATTTGACCAAAATTTGTTCAATTCATATGATTTTTATTTTGAAAATGAAATCACTCGATCAATGTAGGTTCATTTGAGTTTAAACATGATTCTTCCTATATGTACAACTGCTCCAATGCATTTCGGGCATTGCCCTTTTTCCAGGAGCTCTGTTGGTGAAAGCAACAGTCTTAAGAAATAATAATGTACTTGGTATCTTTACATGATACATCAACAAATAGGTTATTCAATGCATTATAATGATGCTCAGGACAGTAGTTCTTTGAGATTGGGTGCTCTGGTGTACGCAAAAATCGGTTGAACCCTGTTACCTCGGGACCACGAACTTTATCAGACGACTTCGTTTTCGTCAAATAGTAAGTTTAACAGCGTCTTTTTCACCCTCGACGCACCACCGCATCAACTTGTCACCCACCCGGTCCATATTTCTAACAGCCCATCTTTCTCGTTTCCAAACAGCCCCCTTCATCAACCCCGACCACCGAGCAAAACCACACATGGTATGTCTCACTTGTTTTTTGTTCTCCCATTTTGACCGTGTTTATGACTGTTATTTCTATACGATTTGGATCTCATTAATGTTTAAACTGAGCATCATTATAATGCATTGAATAACCTATTTGTTGATGTATCATGTAAAGATACCAAGTACATTATTATTTCTTAAGACTGTTGCTTTCACCAACAGAGCTCCTGGAAAAAGGGCAACGCCCGAAATGCATTGGAGCAGTTGTACATATAGGAAGAATCATGTTTAAACTCAAATGAACCTACATTGATCGAGTGATTTCATTTTCAAAATAAAAAGTCATATGAATTGAACAAATTTTGGTCAAATATATTTGGAGTCAGTCTAACCCAGACGAACCACCACGGAGTGCGTATTCAACAGGGACGCATTAACGGTGTTTATTGCGCTATTCACATACATTAAAGAGAGCCCACAGAAAGACTCAGTCCATGCACCACTGAGTACCTCTGGGCAAAAGGCCCCAACAACAGAAAAAAAAATCGAAAAACACACAAAAATCAACACAATCCAATGCCATCCATGCCCTCAATCATGTTGAAATTCAAGACTCCCCACAGAAAGACTCGGTCCATGCACCACTGAGTACCCCTGGGCATAATGGATGAAAGCATGGCAGACTGGGTGCAGGCCTATGGCACAACAAAGCACATTGCCTGGCTTCAAAATGGCCCCTAGACCCCCACCCATATGGCCATGCCCTGCCTGTACCAGGCCTCAAAATGGCCCCCACCCACATGGACAGGCCCCAACACCACCCCAAACAGTCAAAAAACACACAAAAATCACCACAATCCAATGCCATACATGCCCTCCATGATGTTTACATTAAAGAGACCCCACAGAAAGACTCAGTCCAAGCACCGCTGAGTACCCCTGGGCAAAAGGCCCCAACAACAGCCAAACAATCGAAAAACACAAAAATCACCACAATCCAATGCCATCCATGCCCTCCATGATGTTTACATTAAAGAGACCCCACAGAAAGACTCAGTCCATGCACCACTGAGTACCCCTGGGGAAAAGGCCCCAACACCACCCCAAAAAGTTGAAAAACACACAAAAATCACCACAATCCAATGCCATCCATGCCCTCCATGATGTTTACATTAAAGAGACCCCACAGAAAGACTCAGTCCATGCACCACTGAGTACCCCTGGGCAAAAGGCCCCAACAACAGCCAAACAATCGAAAAACACACAAAAATCACCACAATCCAATGCCATCCATGCCTTCCATGATGTTTACATTAAAGAGACCCCACAAAAAGACTCAGTCCATGCACCACTGAGTACCCCTGGGCAAAAGGGCCCAACAACAGCCAAAAATCAAAAGACACACAAAAATCACCACAATCCAATGCCATCCATGCCCTCATTCATGTTGAAATTCAAGACACCCCACAGAAAGACTCGGTCCATGCACCACTGAGTACCCCGGGGCATAATGGATGAAAGCTTGGCAGACTGGGTGCAGGCCTATGGCACAACAAAGCACACTGCCTGGCTTCAAAATGGCCCCAGACCCCTACCCACATGGCCAGGCCCTGCCTGGACCAGGCCTCAAAATGGCCCTCACCCACATAGACAGGCCCCAACACCACTCCAAAAAGTCGGAAAACACACAAAAATAACCACAATCCAATGCCATCCATGCCCTACATGATATTTACATTAAAGAGACCCCACAGAAAGACTCAGTCCATGCACCACTGAGTACCCCTGGGCAAAAGACCCCAACACCACCCCAAAAAGTCAAAAAACACACAAAAATCACCACAATCAAATGCCATTCATGCCCTCCATGATGTTTAAATTAAAGAGACCCCACAGAAATACTCAGTCCATGCACCACTGAGTACCCCTGGGCAAAAGGCCCCAACAACAGCCAAAAAATCGAAAAAAACACAAAAATAACCACAATCCAATGCCATCCATGCCCTACATTATGTGTACATTAAAGAGACCCCACAGAAAGACTCAGTCCATGCACCACTGAGTACCCCTGGGCAAAAGGCCCCAACACCACCCCAAAAATCGAAAAACACACACAAATAACCACTATCCAAAGCCATCCATGCCCTCCATAATGTTTACATTAAAGAGACCCCACAGAAAGACTCAGTCCATGCACCACTGAGTACCCCTGGGCAAACGGCCCTAACACCAGCCAAAAAATAAAAAACACACAAAAATCACCTCAATCCAATGCCATCCAAACACTCAATCGTGTTGAAATTCAAGACACCCCACAGAAAGACTCGGTCCATGCACCACTGAGTACCCCTGGGCATAATGGATAAACGCATGGCAGACTGGGTGCAGGCCTATGGCACAACAAAGCACACTGCCTGGCTTCAAAATGTCCCCTAGACCCCCACCCACATGGCCAGGCCCTGCCTGGACCAGGCCTCAAAATGGCCCCCACCCACATGGACAGGCCCCAACACCACCCCAACCAGTCGAAAAACACACAAAAATCACCACAATCCAATGCCATCCATGCCCTCCATGATGTTTACATTAAAGAGACTCCAGAGAAAGACTCAGTCCAAGCACCACTGAGTACCCCTGGGCAAAAGGCCCCAACACCACCCCAAACAGTCGAAAAACACACAAAAATCACCACAATCCAATGCCATCCATGCCCTCCATGATGTTTACATTAACGAGACTTCACAGAAAGACTCAGTCCATGCACCACTGAGTACCCCTGGGCAAAAGGCCCCAACACCACCCCAAAAAGTAAAAAAACACACAAAAATCACCACAATCCAATGCCATCCATGCCCTCCATGATGTTTACATTAAAGAGACTAATGTAGTAGAAATGGCGAAGTGCACAGCAAGTTTGATGATAAGTTCAATAAAGATGGATATTTAGATTTAAGAATTTTGGGTGCAGTGGACAGGTGGCGTAACCGTCCTGGTACGCTGTTGAACTGTATGTGAATAGCGCAATAAACACCGTTAATGCGTCCCTGTTGAATACGCACACCGTGGTGGTTCGTCTGGGTTAGACTGACTCCAAATATATTTGACCAAAATTTGTTCAATTCATATGATTTTTATTTTGAAAATGAAATCACTCGATCAATGTAGGTTCATTTGAGTTTAAACATGATTCTTCCTATATGTACAACTGCTCCAATGCATTTCGGGCGTTGCCCTTTTTCCAGGAGCTCTGTTGGTGAAAGCAACAGTCTTAAGAAATAATAATGTACTTGGTATCTTTACATGATACATCAACAAATAGGTTATTCAATGCATTATATTGATGCTCAGGACAGTAGTTCTTTGAGATTGGGTGCTCTGGTGTACGCAAAAATTGGTTGAACCCTGTTACCGCGGGACCACGAACTTTATCAGACGACTTCGTTTTCGTCAAATAGTAAGTTTAACAGCGTCTTTTTCACCCTCGACGCACCACCGCATCAACTTGTCACCCACCCGGTCCATATTTCTAACAGCCCATCTTTCTCGTTTCCAAACAGACTCCTTCATCAACCCCGACCACCGAGCAAAACCACACATGGTATGTCTCACTTGTTTTTTGTTCTCCCATTTTGACCGTGTTTATGACTGTTATTTCTATACGATTTGGATCTCATTAATGTTTAAACTGAGCATCATTATAATGCATTGAATAACCTATTTGTTGATGTATCATGTAAAGATACCAAGTACATTAATATTTCTTAAGACTGTTGCTTTCACCAACAGAGATCCTGGAAAAAGGGCAACGCCCGAAATGCATTGGAGTAGTTGTACATATAGGAAGAATTATGTTTAAACTCCAGTGAACCTACATTGATCGAGTGATTTCATTTTCAAAATAAAAAGTCATATGAATTGAACAAATTTTGGTCAAATATATTTGGAGTCAGTCTAACCCAGACGAACCACCACGGAGTGCGTATTCAACAGGGATGCATTAACGGTGTTTATTGCGCTATTCACATACATTAAAGAGACCCCACAGAAAGACTCAGTCCATGCACCACTGAGTACCCCTGGGCAAAAGGCCCCAACAACAGAAAAAAAAAACGAAAAACACATAAAAATCAACACAATCCAATGCCATCCATGCCCTCAATCATGTTGAAATTCAAGACTCCCCACAGAAAGACTCGGTCCATGCACCACTTAGTACCCCTGGGCATAATGGATGAAAGCATGGCAGACTGGGTGCAGGCCTATGGCACAACAAAGCACATTGCCTGGCTTCAAAATGGCCCCTAGACCCCCACCCATATGGCCAGGCCCTGCCTGTACCAGGCCTCAAAATGGCCCCCACCCACATGGACAGGCCCCAACACCACCCCAAACAGTCAAAAAACACACAAAATCACCACAATCCAATGCCATCCATTCCCTCCATGATGCTTACATTAAAGAGACCCCACAGAAAGACTCAGTCCATGCACCACTGAGTATCCGTGGGCAAAAGGCCCCAACAACAGCCAAAAAGTAAAAAAACACACAAAAATCACCACAATCCAATGCCATCCATGCCCTCCATGATGTTTACATTAAAGAGACCCCACAGAAAGACTCAGTCCATGCACCACTGAGTATCCGTGGGCAAAAGGCCCCAACAACAGCCAAAAAGTAAAAAAACACACAAAAATCACCACAATCCAATGCCATCCATGCCCTCCATGATGTTTACATTAAAGAGACCCCAAAGAAAGACTCAGTCCATGCACCACTGAGTACCCCGGGGCATAATGGATGAAAGCTTGGCAGACTGGGTGCAGGCCTATGGCACAACAAAGCACACTGCCTGTCTTCAAAATGGCCCCTAGACCCCCACCCACATGGCCAGGCCCTGCCTGGACCAGGCCTCAAAATGGCCCTCACCCACATAGACAGGCCCCAACACCACCCCAAAAAGTCGAAAAACACACAAAAATAACCACAATCCAATGCCATCCATGCCCTACATGATATTTACATTAAAGAGACCCCACAGAAAGACTCAGTCCATGCACCACTGAGTACCCCTGGGCAAAAGGCCCCAACAACAGCCAAAAATCAAAAAACACACAAAAATCACCACAATCCAATGCCATCCATGCTCTCAATCATGTTGAAATTCAAGACACCCCACAGAAAGACTCGGTCCATGCACCACTGAGTACCCCGGGGCATAATGGATAAAAGCTTGGCAGACTGGGTGCAGGCCTATGGCACAACAAAGCACACTGCCTGTCTTCAAAATGGCCCCTAGACCCCCACCCACATGGCCAGGCCCTGCCTGGACCAGGCCTCAAAATGGCCCTCACCCACATAGACAGGCCCCAACACCACCCCAAAAAGTCGAAAAACACACAAAAATAACCACAATCCAATGCCATCCATGCCCTACATGATATTTACATTAAACAGACCCCACAGAAAGACTCAGTCCATACACCACTGAGTACCCCTGGGCAAAAGGCCCCAACACCACCACAAAAAGTCAAAATACACACAAAAATCACCACAATCCAATGCCATTCATGCCCTCCATGATGTTTACATTAAAGAGACCCCACAGAAAGACTCAGTCCATGCACCACTGAGCACCCCTGGGCAAAAGGCCCCAACAACAGCCAAAAAATCGAAAAACACACAAAAATAACCACAATCCAATGCCATCCATGCCCTCCATGATGTTTTCATTAAAGAGACCCCAAAGAAAGACTCAGTCCATGCACCACTGAGTACCCCTGGGCAAAAGGCCCCAACAACAGCCAAAAAATAAAAAAACACACAAAAATAACCACTATCCAAAGCCATCCATGCCCTCCATAATGTTTACATTAAAGAGACCCCACAGAAAGACTCAGTCCATGCACCACTGAGTACCCCTGGGCAAAAGGCCCTAACACCAGCCAAAAAATCAAAAAACACACAAAAATCACCACAATCCAATGCCATCCATGCCCTCAATCATGTTGAAATTCAAGACACCCCACAGAAAGACTCGGTCTATGCACCACTGAGTACCCCTGGGCATAATGGATGAAAGCATGGCAGACAGGGTGCAGGTCTATGGCACAACAAAGCACACTGCCTGGCTTCAAAATGGCCCCTAGACCCCCACCCACATGGCCAGGCCCTGCCTGGACCAGGCCTCAAAATGGCCCCCACCCACATGGACAGGCCCCAACACCACCCCAACCAGTCGAAAAACACACAAACATCACCACAATCCAATGCCATCCATGCCCTCCATGATGTTTACATTAAAGAGACTCCACAGAAAGACTCAGTCCATGCACCACTGAGTACCCCTGGGCAAAAGGCCCCAACACCACCCCAAGAAGTAAAAAAACACACAAAAATCACCACAATCCAATGCCATCCATGCCCTCCATGATGTTTACATTAAAGAGACCCCACAGAAAGACTCAGTCCATGCACCACTGAGTACCCCTGGGCAAAAGGCCCCAACAACAGTCAAAAAATCAAAAAACACACAAAAATAACCACTATCCAAAGCCATCCATGCCCTCCATAATGTTTACATTAAAGAGACCCCACAGAAAGACTCAGTCCATGCACCACTGAGTACCCCTGGGCAAAAAGCCCTAACACCAGCCAAAAAATCAAAAAACACACAAAAATCACCACAATCCAATGCCATCCATGCCCTCCATGATGTTTACATTAAAGAGACCCCAAAGAAAGACTCAGTCCATGCACCACTGAGTACCCCGGGGCATAATGGATGAAAGCTTGGCAGACTGGGTGCAGGCCTATGGCACAACAAAGCACACTGCCTGTCTTCAAAATGGCCCCTAGACCCCCACCCACATGGCCAGGCCCTGCCTGGACCAGGCCTCAAAATGGCCCTCACCCACATGGACAGGCCCCAACACCACCCCAAAAAGTAGAAAAACACACAAAAATCACCACAATCCAATGCCATCCATGCCCTACATGATATTTACATTAAAGAGACCCCACAGAAAGACTCAGTCCATGCACCACTGAGTACCCCTGGGCAAAAGGCCCCAACACCACCCCAAAAAGTCAAAAAACACACAAAAATCACCACAATCCAATGCCATTCATGCCCTCCATGATGTTTACATTAAGGAGACCCCACAGAAAGACTCAGTCCATGCACCACTGAGTACCCCTGGGCAAAAGGCCCTAACAACAGCCAAAAAATCGAAAAAAAGACACAAAAATCACCACTATCCAAAGCCATCCATGCCCTCCATAATGTTTACATTAAAGAGACCCCACAGAAAGACTCAGTCCATGCACCACTGAGTACCCCTGGGCAAAAGGCCCTAACACCAGCCAAAAAATAAACAAACACACAAAAATCACCACAATCCAATGCCATCCAAACACTCAATCATGTTGAAATTCAAGACACCCCACAGAAAGACTCGGTCCATGCACCACTGAGTACCCCTGGGCATAATGGATGAACGCATGGCAGACTGGGTACAGGCCTATGGCACAACAAAGCACACTGCCTGGCTTCAAAATGGCCCCTAGACCCCCACCCACATGGCCAGGCCCTGCCTGGACCAGGCCTCAAAATGGCCCCCACCCACATGGACAGGCCCCAACACCACCCCAACCAGTCGAAAAACACTCAAAAATCACCACAATCCAATACCATCCATGCCCTCCATGATGTTTACATTAAAGAGACTCCAGAGAAAGACTCAGTCCAAGCACCACTGAGTACCCCTGGGCAAAAGGCCCCGACACCACCCCAAACAGTCGAAAAACACACAAAAATCACCACAATCCAATGCCATCCATGCCCTCCATGATGTTTACATTAACGAGACTCCACAGAAAGACTCAGTCCATGCACCACTGAGTACCCCTGGGCAAAAGGCCCCAACACCACCCCAAAAAGTAAAAAAACACACAAAAATCACCACAATCCAATGCCATCCATGCCCTCCATGATGTTTACATTATAGAGACTAATGTAGTAGAAATGGCGTAGTGCACAGCAAGTTTGATGATAAGTTCAATAAAGATGAATATTTAGATTTAAGAATTTTGGGTCCAGTGGACAGGTGGCGTAACCGTCGTGGTACGCTGTTGAACTGTATGTGAATAGCGCAATAAACACCGTTAATGCGTCCCTGTTGAATACGCACACCGTGGTGGTTCGTCTGGGTTAGACTGACTCCAAATATATTTGACCAAAATGTGTTCAATTCATATGATTTTTATTTTGAAAATGAAATCACTCGATCAATGTAGGTTCATTTGAGTTTAAACATGATTCTTCCTATATGTACAACTGCTCCAATGCATTTCGGGCGTTGCCCTTTTTCCAGGAGCTCTGTTGGTGAAAGCAACAGTCTTAAGAAATAATAATGTACTTGGTATCTTTACATGATACATCAACAAATAGGTTATTCAATGCATTATAATGATGCTCAGGACAGTAGTTCTTTGAGATTGGGTGCTCTGGTGTACGCAAAAATCGGTTGAACCCTGTTACCTCGGGACCCCGAACTTTATCAGACGACTTCGTTTTCGTCAAATTGTAAGTTTAACAGCGTCTTTTTCACCCTCGACGCACCACCGCATCAACTTGTCACCCACCCGGTCCATATTTCTAACAGCCCATCTTTCTCGTTTCCAAACAGACCCCTTCATCAACCCCGACCACCGAGCAAAACCACACATGGTATGTCTCACTTGTTTTTTGTTCTCCCATTTTGACCGTGTTTATGACTGTTATTTATATACGATTTGGATCTCATTAATGTTTAAACTGAGCATCATTATAATGCATTGAATAACCTATTTGTTGATGTATCATGTAAAGATACCAAGTACATTATTATTTCTTAAGACTGTTGCTTTCACCAACAGAGCTCCTGGAAAAAGGGCAACGCCCGAAATGCATTGGAGCAGTTGTACATATAGGAAGAATCATGTTTAAACTCAAATGAACCTACATTGATCGAGTGATTTCATTTTCAAAATAAAAATCATATGAATTGAACAAATTTTGGTCAAATATATTTGGAGTCAGTCTAACCCAGACGAACCACCACGGAGTGCGTATTCAACAGGGATGCATTAACGGTGTTTATTGCGCTATTCACATACATTAAAGAGACCCCACAGAAAGACTCAGTCCATGCACCACTGAGTACCCCTGGGCAAAAGGCCCCAACAACAGAAAAAAAAATCGAAAAACACACAAAAATCAACACAATCCAATGCCATCCATGCCCTCAATCATGTTGAAATTCAAGACTCCCCACAGAAAGACTCGGTCCATGCACCACTGAGTACCCCTGGGCATAATGGATGAAAGCATGGCAGACTGGGTGAAGGCCTATGGCACAAGAAAGCACATTGCCTGGCTTCAAAATGGCCCCTAGACCCCCACCCATATGGCTAGGCCCTGCCTGTACCAGGCCTCAAAATGGCCCCCACCCACATGGACAGGCCCCAACACCACCCCAACCAGTCGAAAAACATACAAAAATCACCACAATCCAATGCCATCCATGCCCTCCATGATGTTTACATTAAAGAGACTCCACAGAAAGACTCAGTCCATGCACCACTGAGTACCCCTGGGCAAAAGGCCCCAACACCACCCCAAGAAGTAAAAAAACACACAAAAATCACCACAATCCAATGCCATCCATGCCCTCGATGATGTTTACATTAAAGAGACCCCACAGAAAGACTCAGTCCATGCACCACTGAGTACCCCTGGGCAAAAGGCCCCAACACCACCCCAAAAAGTAAAAAAATACACAAAAATCACCACAATCCAATGCCATCCATGCCCTCAATCATGTTGAAACTCAAGACACCCCACAGAAAGACTCGGTCCATGCACCACTGAGTACCCCTGGGCAAAAGGCCCCAACACCACCCCAAAAAGTCAAAAAACACACAAAAATCACCACAATCCAATGCTATTCATGCCCTCCATGATGTTTACATTAAGGAGACCCCACAGAAAGACTCAGTCCATGCACCACTGAGTACCCCTGGGCAAAAGGCCCTAACAACAGCCAAAAAATCGAAAAACACACAAAAATCACCACAATCCAATGCCATCCATGCCCTCCATGATATTTACATTAAAGAGACCCCACAGAAAGACTCAGTCCATGCACCACTGAGTACCCCTTTAGCTAAGTCTTTATATTTTTCCGAAAAAATTCTGAATTCTGATAACAAATCCAAGGACATCTTCTCAATAGTTGAGGAGCTGTCCAACCCAGAAAGAGTCACTATTGCACCTCTCCCCTCCCAGTTGCTTTGTGACTCCCTTAACCAATTTTTTGTTGATAAAATAGTTAAGATTAAAAACAGCATCCCTTTCCAAGTTATGCCCACCTCTCCTCAACCCGCTGCTTCTTGTCCCCTATTACATCCTCACAGCCTAACCCAGATTCCCCTTATTTCATCGGATGGGTTCTTTGCCCTCCTACACAAAGTCCGCTCTGGCTCTCCTAGCGACTGCTGCCCCCCCACTGTTCTCCGTGAAGCCTTTACCGCTTGCCCTGAACCCCCCCTGGCCCTTTTGAACAACTCTCTTGCCACGGGTGAGGTTCCTTGCTCTTTTAAGCAGGCAGAGGTAGTGGCCATCTTAAAAAAACCTTCGGCAGACCCTTCTGTTATGACCAACTTTCGTCCAATATCCCTCCTCCCTTTCCTCAGTAAGGTTTTGGAGTCACACGTTACTCACACCCTTGGTTCATTTATTGAGGTATCGTGCTTTTTAGACCCCCAGCAGGCCGGATTCAGACCTGCGCACTCCACAGAGGCAGTTATATTATCTGTCATGGAGGAGTTGCGCAGAGGAGCCGACACTAACATCTGTCAGGCTCTGGTGCTTCTGGATTTATCGGCCGCCTTTGACACGGTCGACCATAATATTTTGGTCGGCCGTGTCAGGGAGGCCGGTATCCAGGGCACCGCTCTGGACTGGGTCCGATCTTTCCTGACCAATCATCAACAGGCGGTCAGGCTGTCTCAATTTTCAGCGAGGCAGGTCGGGTTGACGTGCGGGGTCCCGCAGGGTTCCTCCTTGTCTCCCCTCCTTTTTAATTTATACCTGGTTCCTCTGATTCGATCCCTCCGAAGGTTGAATGTCACTGCATTCAATTACGCAGATGACATTCAACTGGTCTTTACCATCGACAAATCGGAGGACTCTATCTCTACTTTTCAAACCACTCTCAGCTTCATTAGTGAGTGGATGAGCTCTAACCATCTTAAGCTCAACCCCGACAAGACCGAGCTGGTTCTTGTCGGCGGTCCCTCCAACCCCTGGCAACCATCCTTCTTGCCGACTAACTTGGGCAGTCCCCCCTGCCCGACTAACTCGGCCAGAAGTCTGGGGGTGATTATCAGTGCTGACCTGTCTATGAAAAATCAGATCAGTGCGGTAGTGTCCTCTAGTCACTTCCAGCTCAGGAAGATACGAAAGATCTCCCACCTTCTCACCACAGAGGCCCTTACCCTGGCACTGTTAGCGCTAGTCATATCAAGACTTGATTATGCCAATGCGCTTTATGTAGGCATCCCTGACTATCAAGCCAAGAGGCTACAACAGATTCAAAATCAGGCTGCTCTTATGATTTTTCGTCAAACCAAGTACCAACATGTTAGCCCTCTTTTGAAAAGCCTCCACTGGCTCCCAGTTAACGCTCGTTGCAAGTTTAAACTGGGCTGCATAATTTTTAAATCTCTTGCAGGTGGAGGCCCGTCCTTTATTTCCTCCCTTCTTCACCCCTACCTTCCCTCACGCAACCTTCGTTCATCCCAACTGGCTCTGTTATCAGTCCCCAGATTCAAGAGGAAGAAACACGGTGGTCTTAGGTTTTCTTTCTTAGCCCCTACCTTCTGGAATGCCCTCCCTCCCCCCCTAAGGCTGCCCCTTCCATATACCAGATTTAGATCCCTTCCTAAAACCTTATTGTTTACTGATGCCTATAAATAGTCCTGTTGTCCACTTCCTTACTTCTTTCTCTGCTTCCTCAGTACCAGCGCCAAGAAACCGTCAGGTGTTAGCTGCGCTATAAAAAATCTTTTAACATAACATAACATAACATAACAAAAGGCCCCAACACCACCCCAAAAAGTCAAAAAACACACAAAAATCACCACAATCCAATGCCATTCATGCCCTCCATGATGTTTACATTAAGGAGACCCCACAGAAAGACTCAGTCCATGCACCACTGAGTACCCCTGGGCAAAAGGCCCTAACAACAGCCAAAAAATCGAAAAACACACAAAAATCACCACTATCCAAAGCCATCCATGCCCTCCATAATGTTTACATTAAAGAGACCCCACAGAAAGACTCAGTCCATGCACCACTGAGTACCCCTGGGGAAAAGGCCCCAACACCAGCCAAAAAATAAAAAAACACACAAAAATCACCACAATCCAATGCCATCCATGCCCTCCATGATGTTTACATTAAAGAGACCCCACAGAAAGACTCAGTCCATGCACCACTGAATACCCCTGGGTAAGCATGGGCAGAAAATCCGTTACGCTTGCGGATTTTGCGGATTTTTGCGAAATCCGCGATCCGCGAATTTTGCGGATTTCCCACGAAATCCGCAAAATCCGCGAGTGCGACGGATTGGGTTCAAAAGTTGAACGCACATGCGTGTAACTATTTTACAATGGCGCCAGCAAGCTGCCAGCGCCATGGTAAAATAGTTACAAAGTTAGCTTGCACAGGAACCACTATTAGATAAAATGAAGCAGGTGCTCAAGCACCTGCTTTATTTTATCTAAGTGCTTCCTGTGCAAGCTAACTTTAACTATTTTACAATGGCGCTGGCAGCTTGCTGGCGCCATTGTAAAATAGTTAAATGACTGGGGCTTCAACTTTTTGACCCCTGCCTGCACACACGTGGTCACTAGAGACAAAGCAGGTACTTAACTGAACTCGAGTTGAGCATCAAATTCAGTAACGCATTTATCTGCCCAAAAACAATAGTGAGCTTTATCGAGGCTGGCCACAGGTCTGCTTTCTCCCCACATCTACTTTCGAAAATCAGCTGTGATGCTGGACAGAGTCACTTGCATCCTTGACTTTCACGAGCGCAATCCCCATGCAGTTGCTATGACCAGGAGCTTCTTTCTGCTAATCTGCTCCTCTGATCGGTCTCTGACCATTATACACATAAGAGGCACGTGAACTCGCACAGAAGACCCCCCCCACCACAAAATCCGCAAATCCGCGGATCCGCAAATCCGCGGATTTTTGCGGATTCGCAATCCGCGAATTCGCAAAATCCGCGGATTGAGAATCCGCAAAATCCGCTCATGCTTACCCCTGGGCAAAAGGCCCCAACAACAGCCAAACAATCGAAAAACACACAAAAATCACCACAATCCAATGCCATCCATGCCTTCCATGATGTTTACATTAAAGAGACCCCACAAAAAGACTCAGTCCATGCACCACTGAGTACCCCTGGGCAAAAGGCCCCAACAACAGCCACAAATCAAAAGACACACAAAAATCACCACAATCCAATGCCATCCATGCCCTCAATCATGTTGAAATTCAAGACACCCCACAGAAAGACTCGGTCCATGCACCACTGAGTACCCCGGGGCATAATGGATGAAAGCTTGGCAGACTGGGTGCAGGCCTATGGCACAACAAAGCACACTGCCTGGCTTCAAAATGGCCCCAGACCCCTACCCACATGGCCAGGCCCTGCCTGGACCAGGCCTCAAAATGGCCCTCACCCACATAGACAGGCCCCAACACCACTCCAAAAAGTCGGAAAACACACAAAAATAACCACAATCCAATGCCATCCATTCCCTACATGATATTTACATTAAAGAGACCCCACAGAAAGACTCAATCCATGCACCACTGAGTACCTCTGGGCAAAAGGCCCCAACACAACCCCAAAAAGTCAAAAACACACAAAAATCACCACAATCAAATGCCATTCATGCCCTCCATGATGTTTAAATTAAAGAGACCCCACAGAAATACTCAGTCCATGCACCACTGAGTACCCCTGGGCAAAAGGCCCCAACAACAGCCAAAAATCGAAAAACACACAAAAATAACCACAATCCAATGCCATCCATGCCCTCCATTATGTTTACATTAAAGAGACCCCAAAGAAAGACACAGTCCATGCACCACTGAGTACCCCTGGGCAAAAGGCCCCAACAACAGCCAAAAAATCGAAAAACACACACAAATAACCACTATCCAAAGCCATCCATGCCCTCCATAATGTTTACATTAAAGAGACCCCACAGAAAGACTCAGTCCATGCACCACTGAGTACCCCTGGGCAAAAGGCCCTAACACCAGCCAAAAAATAAAAAAACACACAAAAATCACCACAATCCAATGCCATCCATGCCCTCAATCATGTTGAAATTCAAGACACCCCACAGATAGACTCGTCCATGCACCACTGAGTACCCCTGGGCATAATGGATGAAAGCATGGCAGACTGGGTGCAGGTCTATGGCACAACAAAGCACACTGCCTGGCTTCAAAATGGCCCCTAGACCCCCACCCACATGGCCAGGCCCTGCCTGAACCAGGCCTCAAAATGGCCCCCACCCACATGGACAGGCCCCAACACCACCCCAACCAGTCGAAAAACACACAAAATCACCACAATCCAATGCCATCCATGCCCTCCATGATGTTTACATTAAAGAGACTCCAGAGAAAGACTCAGTCCATGCACCACTGAGTACCCCTGGGCAAAAGGCCCCAACACCACCCCAAACAGTCGAAAAACACACAAAAATCACCACAATCCAATGCCATCCATGCCCTCCATGATGTTTACATTAAAGAGACTCCACAGAAAGACTCAGTCCATGCACCACTGAGTACCCCTGGGCAAAAGGCCCCAACACCACCCCAAGAAGTAAAAAAACACACAAAAATCACCACAATCCAATGCCATCCATGCCCTCCATGATGTTTACATTAAAGAGACCCCACAGAAAGACTCAGTCCATGCACCACTGAGTACCCCTGGGCAAAAGGCCCCAACAACAGAAAAAAAAATCGAAAAACACACAAAAATCACCACAATCCAATGCCATCCATGCCCTCAATCATGTTGAAACTCAAGACACCCCACAGAAAGACTCGGTCCATGCACCACTGAGTACCCGGGGCATAATGGATGAAAGCTTGGCAGACTGGGTGCAGGCCTATAGCACAACAAAGCACACTGCCTGGCTTCAAAATGGCCCCAAGACCCCCACCCACATGGCCAGGCCCTGCCTGGACCAGGCCTCAAAATGGCCGTCACCCACATGGACAGGCCCCAACACCACCCCAAAATGTAGAAAAACACACAAAAATCACCACAATCCAATGCCATCCATGCCCTACATGATATTTACATTAAAGAGTCCCCACAGAAAGACTGAGTCCATGCACCACAGAGTACCCCTGGGCAAAAGGCCCCAACACCACCCCAAAAAGTTAAAAAACACACAAAAATCACCACAATCCAATGCCATTCATGCCCTCCATGATGTTTACATTAAGGAGACCCCACAGAAAGACTCAGTCCATGCACCACTAAGTACCCCTGGGCAAAAGGCCCTAACAACAGCCAAAAAATCGAAAAACACACAAAAATCACCACTATCCAAAGCCATCCATGCCCTCCATAATGTTTACATTAAAGAGACCCCACAGAAAGACTCAGTCCATGCACCACTGAGTACCCCTGGGCAAAAGGCCCTAACACCAGCCAAAAAAAAAACACACAAAAATCACCTCAATCCAATGCCATCCAAACACTCAATCATGTTGAAATTCAAGACACCCCACAGAAAGACTCGGTCCATGCACCACTGAGTACCCCTGGGCATAATGGATGAACGCATGGCAGACTGGGTGCAGGCCTATGGCACAACAAATCACACTGCCTGGCTTCAAAATGGCCCTTAGACCCCCACCCACATGGCCAGGCCCTGCCTGGACCAGGCCTCAAAATGGCCCCCACCCACATGGACAGGCCCCAACACCACCCCAACCAGTCGAAAAACACACAAAAATCACCACAATCCAATGCCATCCATGCCCTCCATGATGTTTACATTAAAGTCACTCCAGAGAAAGACTCAGTCCAAGCACCACTGAGTACCCCTGGGCAACAGGCCCCAACACCACCCCAAACAGTCAAAAAACACACAAAAATCACCACAATCCAATGCCATCCATGCCCTCCATGATGTTTACATTAAAGAGACCCCACAGAAAGACTCAGTCCAAGCACCGCTGAGTACCCCTGGGCAAAAGACCCCAACAACAGCCAAACAATCGAAAAACACAAAAATCACCAAAATCCAATGCCATCCATGCCCTCCATGATGTTTACATTAAAGAGACCCCACAGAAAGACTCAGTCCATGCACCACTGAGTACCCCTGGGCAAAAGGCCATAACACCAGCCAAAAAATAAAAAAACACACAAAAATCACCACAATCCAATGCCATCTAAACACTCAATCATGTTGAAATTCAAGACACCCCACAGAAAGACTCGGTCCATGCACCACTGAGTACCCCTGGGCATAATGGATGAACGCATGGCAGACTGGGTGCAGGCCTATGGCACAACAAAGCACACTGCCTGGCTTCAAAATGGCCCCTAGATCCCCACCCACATGGCCAGGCCCTGCCTGGACCAGGCCTCAAAATGGTCCCCACCCACATGGACAGGCCCCAACACCACCCCAACCAGTCGAAAACACACAAAAATCACCACAATCCAATGCCATCCATGCCCTCCATGATGTTTACATTAAAGAGACTCCAGAGAAAGACTCAGTCCAAGCACCACTGAGTACCCCTGTGCAAAAGGCCCCAACACCACCCCAAACAGTCGAAAAACACACAAAAATCACCACAATCCAATGCCATCCATGCCCTCCATGATGTTTACATTAACGAGACTCCACAGAAAGACTCAGTCCATGCACCACTGAGTACCCCTGGGCAAAAGGCCCCAACACCACCCCAAAAAGTAAAAAAACACACAAAAATCACCACAATCCAATGCCATCCATGCCCTCCATGATGTTTACATTAAAGAGACTAATGTAGTAGAAATGGCGAAGTGCACAGCAAGTTTGATGATAAGTTCACTAAAGATGGATATTTAGATTTAAGAATTTTGGGTGCAGTGGACAGGTGGCGTAACCGTCCTGGTACGCTGTTGAACTGTATGTGAATAGCGCAATAAACACCGTTAATGCGTCCCTGTTGAATACGCACACCGTGGTGGTTCATCTGGGTTAGACTGACTCCAAATATATTTGACCAAAATTTGTTCAATTCATATGATTTTTATTTTGAAAATGAAATCACTCGATCAATGTAGGTTCATTTGAGTTTAAACATGATTCTTCCTATATGTACAACTGCTCCAATGCATTTCGGGCGTTGCCCTTTTTCCAGGAGCTCTGTTGGTGAAAGCAACAGTCTTAAGAAATAATAATGTACTTGGTATCTTTACATGATACATCAACAAATAGGTTATTCAATGCATTATAATGATGCTCAGGACAGTAGTTCTTTGAGATTGGGTGCTCTGGTGTACGTAAAAATCAGTTGAACCCTGTTACCTCGGGACCACGAACTTTATCAGACGACTTCGTTTTCGTCAAATAATAAGTTTAACAGCGTCTTTTTCACCCTCGACGCACCACCGCATCAACTTGTCACCCACCCGGTCCATATTTCTAACAGCCCATCTTTCTCGTTTCCAAACAGACCCCTTCATCAACCCCGACCACCGAGCAAAACCACACATGGTATGTCTCACTTGTTTTTTGTTCTCCCATTTTGACCGTGTTTATGACTGTTATTTCTATACGATTTGGATCTCATTAATGTTTAAACTGAGCATCATTATAATGCATTGAATAACCTATTTGTTGATGTATCATGTAAAGATACCAAGTACATTATTATTTCTTAAGACTGTTGCTTTCACCAACAGAGCTCCTGGAAAAAGGGCAACGCCTGAAATGCATTGGAGCAGTTGTACATATAGGAAGAATCATGTTTAAACTCAAATGAACCTACATTGATCGAGTGATTTCATTTTCAAAATAAAAAGTCATATGAATTGAACAAATTTTGGTCAAATATATTTGGAGTCAGTCTAACCCAGACGAACCACCACGGAGTGCGTATTCAACAGGGACGCATTAACGGTGTTTATTGCGCTATTCACATACATTAAAGAGACCCCACAGAAAGACTCAGTCCATGCACCACTGAGTACCCCTGGGCAAAAGGCCCCAACAACAGAAAAGAAAATCGAAAAACACACAAAAATCAACACAATCCAATGCCATCCATGCCCTCAATCATGTTGAAATTCAAGACTCCCCACAGAAAGACTCGGTCCATGCACCACTGAGTACCCCTGGGCATAATGGATGAAAGCATGGCAGACTGGGTGCAGGCCTATGGCACAACAAAGCACATTGCCTGGCTTCAAAATGGCCCCTAGACCCCCACCCATATGGCCAGGCACTGCCTGTACCAGGCCTCAAAATGGCCCCCACCCACATGGACAGGCCCCAACACCACCCCAAACAGTCAAAAAACACACAAAAATCACCACAATCCAATGCCATCCATGCCCTCCATGATGCGTACATTAAAGAGACCCCACAGAAAGACTCAGTCCATGCACCACTGAGTACCCCTGGGCAAAAGGCCCCAACAACAGCCAAAAAATCAAAAAACACACAAAAATCACCACAATCCAATGCCATCCATGCCCTCCATGATGTTTACATTAAAGAGACCCCAAAGAAAGACTCAGTTCATGCACCACTGAGTATCCGTGGGCAAAAGGCCCCAACAACAGCCAAAAAGTCAAAAAAACACACAAAAATCACCACAATCCAATGCCATCCATGCCCTCCATGATGTTTACATTAAAGAGACCCCACAGAAAGACTCAGTCCATGCACCACTGAGTACCCCCGGGCAAAAGGCCCCAACAACAGCCAAAAATCAAAAACACACAAAAATCACCACAATCCAATGCCATCCATGCCCTCAATCATGTTGAAATTCAAGACACCCCACAGAAAGACTCGGTCCATGCACCACTGAGTACCCCGGGGCATAATGGATGAAAGCTTGGCAGACTGGGTGCAGGCCTATGGCACAACAAAGCACACTGCCTGTCTTCAAAATGGCCCCTAGACCCCCACCCACATGGCCAGGCCCTGCCTGGACCAGGCCTCAAAATGGCCCTCACCCACATAGACAGGCCCCAACACCACCCGAAAAAGTCGAAAAACACACAAAAATAACCACAATCCAATGCCATCCATGCCCTACATGATATTTACATTAAAGAGACCCCACAGAAAGACTCAGTCCATGCCCCACTGAGTACCCCTGGGCAAAAGGCCCCAACACCACCCCAAAAAGTCAAAATACACACAAAAATCACCACAATCCAATGCCATTCATGCCCTCCATGATGTTTACATTAAATAGACCCCACAGAAAGACTCAGTCCATGCACCACTGAGCACCCCTGGGCAAAAGGCCCCAACAACAGCCAAAAAATCAAAAAACACACAAAAATAACCACAATCCAATGCCATCCATGCCCTCCATGATGTTTACATTAAAGAGACCCCAAAGAAAGACTCAGTCCATGCACCACTGAGTACCCCTGGGCAAAAGGCCCCAACAACAGCCAAGAAATCGAAAAACACACAAAAATAACCACTATCCAAAGCCATCCATGCCCTCCATAATGTTTACATTAAAGAGACCCCATAGAAAGACTCAGTCCATGCACCACTGAGTACCCCTGGGCAAAAGGCCCTAACACCAGCCAAAAAATCAAAAAACACACAAAAATCACCACAATCCAATGCCATCCATGCCCTCAATCATGTTGAAATTCAAGACACCCCACAGAAAGACTCGGTCCATGCACCACTGAGTACCCCTGGGCATAATGGATGAAAGCATGGCAGACTGGGTGCAGGTCTATGGCACAACAAAGCACACTGCCTGGCTTCAAAATGGCCCCTAGACCCCCACCCACATGGCAAGGCCCTGCCTGGACCAAGCCTCAAAATGGCCCCCACCCACATGGACAGGCCCCAACACCACCCCAACCAGTCGAAAAACACACAAAAATCACCACAATCCAATGCCATCCATGCCCTCCATGATGTTTACATTAAAGAGACTCCACAGAAAGACTCAGTCCATGCACCACTGAGTACCCCTGGGCAAAAGGCCCCAACACCACCCCAAGAAGTAAAAAAACACACAAAAATCACCACAATCCAATGCCATCCATGCCCTCCATGATGTTTACATTAAAGAGACCCCACAGAAAGACTCAGTCCATGCACCACTGAGTACCCCTGGGCAAACGGCCCCAACAACAGCCAAAAATCAAAAGACACACAAAAATCACCACAATCCAATGCCATCCATGCCCTCAATCATGTTGAAATTCAAGACACCCCACAGAAAGACTCGGTCCATGCACCACTGAGTACCCCGGGGCATAATGGATGAAAGCTTGGCAGACTGGGTGCAGGCCTATGGCACAACAAAGCACACTGCCTGGCTTCAAAATGGCCCCTAGAGCCCTACCCACATGGCCAGGCCTCAAAATGGCCCTCACCCACATAGACAGGCCCCAACACCACCCCAAAAAGTTGGAAAACACACAAAAATCACCACAATCCAATGCCATCCATGCCCTACATGATATTTACATTAAAGAGACCCCACAGAAAGACTCAGTCCATGCACCACTGAGTACCCCTGGGCAAAAGGCCCCAACACCACCCCAAAAAGTCAAAAAACACACAAAAATCACCACAATCAAATGGCATTCATGCCCTCCATGATGTTTAAATTAAAGAGACCCCACAGAAAGACTCAGTCCATGCACCACTGAGTACCCCTGGGCAAAAGGCCTCAACACCACCCCAAACAGTCGAAAAACACACAAAAATCACCACAATCCAATGCCATCCATGCCCTCCATGATGTTTACATTAAAGAGACTCCACAGAAAGACTCAGTCCATGGACCACTGAGTACCCCTGGGCAAAAGGCCCCAACACCACCCCAAGAAGTAAAAAAACACACAAAAATCACCACAATCCAATGCCATCCATGCCCTCCATGATGTTTACATTAAAGAGACCCCACAGAAAGACTCAGTCCATGCACCACTGAGTACCCCTGGGCAAAAGGCCCCAACAACAGAAAAAAAAATCGAAAAACACACAAAAATCACCACAATCCAATGCCATCCATGCCCTCAATCATGTTGAAACTCAAGACACCCCACAGAAAGACTCGGTCCATGCACCACTGAGTACCCGGGGCATAATGGATGAAAGCTTGGCAGACTGGGTGCAGGCCTATAGCACAACAAAGCACACTGCCTGGCTTCAAAATGGCCCCTAGACCCCCACCCACATGGCCAGGCCCTGCCTGGACCAGGCCTCAAAATGGCCGTCACCCACATGGACAGGCCCCAACACCACCCCAAAAAGTAGAAAAACACACAAAAATCACCACAATCCAATGCCATCCATGCCCTACATGATATTTAAATTAAAGAGACCCCACAGAAAGACTCAGTCCATGCACCACTGAGTACCCCTGGGCAAAAGGCCCCAACAACAGAAAAAAAAATCGAAAAACACACAAAAATCACCACAATCCAATGCCATCCATGCCCTCAATCATGTTGAAACTCAAGACACCCCACAGAAAGACTCGGTCCATGCACCACTGAGTACCCGGGGCATAATGGATGAAAGCTTGGCAGACTGGGTGCAGGCCTATAGCACAACAAAGCACACTGCCTGGCTTCAAAATGGCCCCTAGACCCCCACCCACATGGCCAGGCCCTGCCTGGACCAGGCCTCAAAATGGCCGTCACCCACATGGACAGGCCCCAACACCACCCCAAAAAGTAGAAAAACACACAAAAATCACCACAATCCAATGCCATCCATGCCCTACATGATATTTACATTAAAGAGACCCCACAGAAAGGCTCAGTCCATGCACCACTGAGTACCCCTGGGCAAACGGCCCCAACAACAGCCAAAAATCAAAAGACACACAAAAATCACCACAATCCAATGCCATCCATGCCCTCAATCATGTTGAAATTCAAGACACCCCACAGAAAGACTCGGTCCATGCACCACTGAGTACCCCGGGGCATAATGGATGAAAGCTTGGCAGACTGGGTGCAGGCCTATGGCACAACAAAGCACACTGCCTGGCTTCAAAATGGCCCCTAGAGCCCTACCCACATGGCCAGGCCTCAAAATGGCCCTCACCCACATAGACAGGCCCCAACACCACCCCAAAAAGTTGGAAAACACACAAAAATCACCACAATCCAATGCCATCCATGCCCTACATGATATTTACATTAAAGAGACCCCACAGAAAGACTCAGTCCATGCACCACTGAGTACCCCTGGGCAAAAGGCCCCAACACCACCCCAAAAAGTCAAAAAACACACAAAAATCACCACAATCAAATGGCATTCATGCCCTCCATGATGTTTAAATTAAAGAGACCCCACAGAAAGACTCAGTCCATGCACCACTGAGTACCCCTGGGCAAAAGGCCTCAACACCACCCCAAACAGTCGAAAAACACACAAAAATCACCACAATCCAATGCCATCCATGCCCTCCATGATGTTTACATTAAAGAGACTCCACAGAAAGACTCAGTCCATGGACCACTGAGTACCCCTGGGCAAAAGGCCCCAACACCACCCCAAGAAGTAAAAAAACACACAAAAATCACCACAATCCAATGCCATCCATGCCCTCCATGATGTTTACATTAAAGAGACCCCACAGAAAGACTCAGTCCATGCACCACTGAGTACCCCTGGGCAAAAGGCCCCAACAACAGAAAAAAAAATCGAAAAACACACAAAAATCACCACAATCCAATGCCATCCATGCCCTCAATCATGTTGAAACTCAAGACACCCCACAGAAAGACTCGGTCCATGCACCACTGAGTACCCGGGGCATAATGGATGAAAGCTTGGCAGACTGGGTGCAGGCCTATAGCACAACAAAGCACACTGCCTGGCTTCAAAATGGCCCCTAGACCCCCACCCACATGGCCAGGCCCTGCCTGGACCAGGCCTCAAAATGGCCGTCACCCACATGGACAGGCCCCAACACCACCCCAAAAAGTAGAAAAACACACAAAAATCACCACAATCCAATGCCATCCATGCCCTACATGATATTTAAATTAAAGAGACCCCACAGAAAGACTCAGTCCATGCACCACTGAGTACCCCTGGGCAAAAGGCCCCAACAACAGAAAAAAAAATCGAAAAACACACAAAAATCACCACAATCCAATGCCATCCATGCCCTCAATCATGTTGAAACTCAAGACACCCCACAGAAAGACTCGGTCCATGCACCACTGAGTACCCGGGGCATAATGGATGAAAGCTTGGCAGACTGGGTGCAGGCCTATAGCACAACAAAGCACACTGCCTGGCTTCAAAATGGCCCCTAGACCCCCACCCACATGGCCAGGCCCTGCCTGGACCAGGCCTCAAAATGGCCGTCACCCACATGGACAGGCCACAACACCACCCCAAAAAGTAGAAAAACACACAAAAATCACCACAATCCAATGCCATCCATGCCCTACATGATATTTACATTAAAGAGACCCCACAGAAAGACTCAGTCCATGCACCACTGAGTACCCCTGGGCAAAAGGCCCTAACAACAGCCAAAAAATCGAAAAACACACAAAAATCACCACTATCCAAAGCCATCTATGCCCTCCATAATGTTTACATTAAAGAGACCCCACAGAAAGACTCAGTCCATGCACCACTGAGTACCCCTGGGCAAAAGGCCCTAACACCAGCCAAAAAATAAAAAAACACACAAAAATCACCACAATCCAATGCCATCCAAACACTCAATCATGTTGAAATTCAAGACACCCCACAGAAAGACTCGGTCCATGCACCACTGAGTACCCCTGGGCATAATGGACTAACGCATGGCAGACTGGGTGCAGGCCTATGGCACAACAAAGCACACTGCCTGGCTTCAAAATGGCCCCTAGACCCCCACCCACATGGCCAGGCCCTGCCTGGACCAGGCCTCAAAATGGCCCCCACCTACATGGACAGGCCCCAACACCACCCCAACCAGTCGAAAAACACACAAAAATCACCACAATCCAATGCCATCCATGCCCTCCATGATGTTTACATTAAAGAGACTCCAGAGAAAGACTCAGTCCAAGCACCACTGAGTACCCCTGGGCAAAAGGCCCCAACACCACCCCAAACAGTCAAAAAACACACAAAAATCACCACAATCCAATGCCATCCATGCCCTCCATGATGTTTACATTAAAGAGACTAATGTAATAATAATAATAATAATAATAAACTTTATTCGGATTATTTGGAAATCCATAAAAGCGGTACACAATAAAATATGCAATGCAAAATAGATTACAGATAACATGAAAAATTACATATCTAATTTTTAAAAAATCAATTAATTTGTTCAATACTGTTAATTTAGAGATTTTTTCTGTGTCTGTATATACACTTCAAGAAATTGAGAACATGGTAGCAGGTGGCTTCAGTGTCCAAGAGCTGCAGGCTCAACATGGCTGGTCGACATTGTCTAAGACCCCAAGATTTTAGGAGAGTCAGTAGCCAAACTTTACGGAATTCCTGATAAAATTTGCAGAACAAGACGGTATGAAGGGTGGTTTGTAATGATTTTTCGTCACATGGACATAAAGATGGATTTGAATCCCAGACGTTTGGGGTTGGAAAGGCTACCAGCTTATGAAATATGTTTAGTCTGAATCTTATCAGAAGGTAGCGATCAAAAGTACCAATGTTGAGGGTTAAGTAGGGCTGAATTAAAAAGGTGGATTGAACCGTTATTGCGTGTTGAACGGACTGTTTCCCTACTTCAGATTGTAATCTTAAATTTTCCAAGTGTCCCAGAGCTAATGTTTTTAGGTTATTCTTTGTGAGTTCTGCGATTTTTTCAGGATTTAGGTAGTATTGCTCTACTCCGAGGTCGGTGAAGAAGTTCCTAATGTAGGCCAGCCATTTAATTTTTAAAGCATGGTCCAAGGACGTTGCATCAGCCAGGATCGCCTTGGTGAGTTCGTTCTTTTCTGAAACCCAAATGCGGCGCCATAGGAGTAATGGTTGTATTTTTGCAAGATCTTCGATGTGTGGGACGCCCAGTTCTGTATGGCAGGCATAGATCGAAGATCGCTTTGGGGCTGACAGGAGAAATCTAAAAAAGTTATTTTCTGCTACTTGCAGGGAGGTGACGTCCGTGTGACCCCATAAGCCTGCTTCATATAGAGCTGTTGATTGACATTTAGCTTTGTATATTGTCAACAGTTCCATGGGTGGTCGTTTTCCCAATTTTTGTGTAAACGTCACCAATGCTGCTAATGCTCTTTTAAAGCAGTGTTTCCTGGCTTCCACTGCCTTTTTCCAGGAGAGTTTGTTGTCTATTGTAACTCCTAGGTAGCAGTATTCGGTTGTGGGGTCTATTTTTTGGGTGTTTAAAATAATGGTTTTCTGATGTTTTCTCCCGACCCCGGCTGACATCACGAAAGTCTTTTTCACATTTATGTGAAGATCTAGGGTTCTGATAAATTGGGAGTATCTGTTTAGGGACTTTTGAAGTTCGCAAGGAGTTCGTGCCAGAAGGACAGCGTCATCCGCGTAGAGCAGAGCGGGGATCGGGCGATGTTTGGCCTGTGGGAGATCCCGGGCGCCCTTCAGAAGCTCTACCTCCAGGTTGTTAGTGTAGAGGGAGAAAAGGAAGGGCGCCAGGACGCATCCTTGTCTGACCCCACGCTCCACTCTGAAAGACGCTGTCAGTTCTCCCTTTGTGCCGTATCGAATTCTTGCGGAAGGATTGGAATACAGTTCCCTTAAAAAATTCAACAGTGGGGGATCTACCCCCGTTTGGGCTAAAAGGGACCATAGCTTAGTATGAGAGACACAGTCAAATGCCGCGGACAAGTCCACGTAAATCATGTAAAGTTTTTCTTTTTTGGCTTGCACATATTTTCCAAAAATAACCGAGAGGTTCAGGGCTTGTTCCACGGTTCCTAGTCCCTCTCTAAAACCAAATTGAAGGTCAGATAATATACTTCTCTCCTCCACCCAATCCTGAAGTCGTTCCAGGATCACTCTGCCTACCATCTTCCCCAATGAATCCAGCAAAGAAATTGGGCGGTAGCAACCGGGATCCTGGCGGTTACCTTTCTTAAATATCGGTACCATAATGGAAGTTGTCCATGAGTCCGGGATTCCTTTCTTTGCAGTTGCAGTGCACACCCTTGTGATGATCGGGGCCCAAAGATCTATTTTGTATTTAAAAAAGTCAGCCGGGACTCCGTCTGGGCCTGGAGCTTTTCCATTTTTGGCTGAATTCAGTGCCAGAAGGATCTCGGAAATTTCAAAGTTTAAATCTATAGGGTATATTGGAGGTATTTCTTTTTCCTCTTCTGTTTCTTCGTCGGAGAATGATTTTTGAAAGATTTTAGTAAAATGAGCTACCCATTCTGCTGCCTCTATTGCAACTTCAATTTTTGGGAGCGTGTCATCAGCCAGAAAGGGAGTTCTTAGTATTCTCCAGAAGGCTTGAGTGTTTTTCTCCTGTGCACTGACATGGAGTTCATTCCAAAGGGTTTGCTTAAGTTCCTCTTTTCTCTTTTTTCTGGTTTTATGGTATTCCCTTCTTAGGATAGATATAGTACGAGGGTCTCTTTCGTCTTTGTTTAGGGCTAGTTTAAGTTTTGTGTGGGCCTTGGTACACTCTTGGTTAAACCAACCTTTTAATCGATGTGGTCCAGTGTTATGTTTTGCGGTGAGTAGAACCTTTATTTTGGCCATTATTTGAGCAAAGTTGTTTAGAAGTTCCTCATCTTCTATCGACATATCCAGGCAGTTCTTAATTTGGGGATACACTGACTCTATCAGATCTTTAGTGAGTTCCTCTGGATTTATCTTTCCCCACTTTATTGAATACCCGTTGAGCTTATCCATGCTTATATTTTCCTGTATCAGAGCACTAGCTATTATCATAGGAGGAGACTGTTGATGGTTTATTATCACTTCCATTTTTAATATGGCGTGGTCACTTTGGGAGTTCGGTATTACTTCAAAGTTTTTTACTCTGGATTGTAGGGTAGCTGATATTATTATGAAGTCGACCGTAGTGCTGAAACCTCTTCCTATATAGGTTGGTGCTAGTGAGTTGGTTCCATAATCCAAAGTATTTGCTGCTTGGAGGTCCAGGTCTGATAGGAGATCATTCATTATTCTGCCCATGTTCTTATGTGAGAAGTGGATAAGGGAAAGACCTTCCTCTGTCACCATACCCGGACATTTTTGCTTGGGTTGGGTGCATGCATGTAGGTTAAAATCGCCTACCCATATTATAGCTACCGCACCTCTTGCTCCTTGTTTCTGTCTAAGGGTAGTTAGTTTTTTGTGGAGGTGAACCAGAATTCTCTGAAAGTCTGGTTCGTCCAGGTTATTATAAAAATTAATAATGACTACGAACTCTTTTTTCAGTGAGGAGAGACCGAGGATCTGGAAGTTAGAACCCAGTTCAATGATATTTATTTTGGTGTTTTGAATAGTGTTAGCTACATAGATGATTAGTCCACCCTTTGGTCTACCCCTCTGTCCAACTGACGCAGGGGAAAAGTATGTCTTATACCCCTGTAAATGCTGTTCTAGTTGTGACCACGTCTCCTGTAGGCAGATTATTTGATGTCTGTGCGCATGGTACATGATTGTCCCATCCTCCACCTTTGTCCTTAACCCTGCGACATTCCAGGAGATCAGGCTTAAAGTTGTTGGTTTATTTTTAGTGATTTTAACTTTTTGAAGTCCTTTACAAATCTCTGGGTCTACAGGGGTTAGAGAAGGGTCCAAAGATACCATTGGGTCAGTGCTATTTAAAAACTGTTCTTCTGGCTGTGGTGGTCAATCGACACACTCTAGAGCACTATACTTATTTGTTAGGAGAAGGCCGTTCCAACCATCCCAACGTGGGGGGTCGCTGTGATTTCTCCACTGTTCTTGTCCTCTCTATACGTCCCTTTCTCTGCCTTGATGATTAAGACCTAGTGGGTTGAAAGGAGGGGGCCGTCCTTGCCACGGTTGCTGCCACTGGTGAGTGGAATAATGTGTGGGTTGAGGAGGGTGCTGCCACTGTTGGGAAAAAGGATAGGAGGGTTGTAGAGGTTGAGATGGTTGTTGCCACTGGAAAGTTGTGTGTTGTGGTATTTGTGGTAATCGTAAGGTATGTGGGGGTTGCTGCCACTGATACGTGGTGTATTCTGAGGGATGTTACAACCCCCTATTTGCTGGGAAGATGGAACTGGGGGTGTGGGTAGAAAATAACACAAGGGAAGTGGGTTTATTTGGCTGGCAGGTCCACTGCTGGGTGTGTTGCAGATATAATTTGCTGCCCCTATCTCCCTAAATTTGATGGTGATAACATCACCCGCTATGGTCTTCGTGTTCCTGCCCACCCAATCACCTCTACGTACAGAAAAGATCTGACCACTAATATGAGTGGGTAAGGGTTTGTGCAGTTGAAGCCACTGCGCACATTTATTCCTTAGCTCTGCGAAAGTTTCTCTGACGTCCTCCTTCAGTGGAGGTACGGCCGTTAAAACGACCACGAAGGGGGAAGCTTCCGGCGGCAGGTTGATTATTTTAGAGCGAACCTGCTTTGTCTTAAGTTCTTGAGGATTATCTAAGGAGGAAAGTGCTGCTGGAGTGGTGGTGTAACCATTTATACCCTTAACTTGGTGGTTGTGTGTTTTGGTTGGACCTGTAGAAGTTTTCGGGGTTGTTTGAGTTGCTGGAGCTGAGCCTGCGGGAACGGGGGTGGATGGGGAATGATCTAAATTATTCCCTTTTTGGGTTTGAAGGTGGACAGCTGGTACCTTGGTAACTAGTGAGATATTGGACTTGATCAATGTGTCTGTTACCTGATTGGTACGGGGTGGGTTTTTGGGAAGTACTTCTTTTGCCCCGTGCAGTTGTGAAGGCCCAATCCCGCTTGACTTGGTACCACATTTCAGATTAATAAGTGACGTAAGTCTGTCAAGCTTGGATATTAAAGGCTTGATTTGTGCAGCTATAGTGGCTTCGAGATCAGATTTAAGGTCAATTACCATGTTTTCAACCCAGCAAGGTATGCCTGACACAGAGTTGGGGATAGGTGAGATCAAGTTGTGATTTTTTACTTTTGCTTTAGGTTTTTCCTTAGTCTTGGGCACAGCCTTGATGGAAGTGGTGGTGCCTCTCCCTGATTCTATCAGTTTTGTAATCATTCCTGTATCAGGTATATGGGGATAGCTAAGTGCACTCTGCTCTAACTTATCAGGTGCTTGGCATGCTTCTAAATCTGGTGTAGCCTCAAGGTCAACGTATGACAGATCGAAATCTGAATGAGTCACAGATAGGTCAACAGCGCTCGGGACAGTCAATGTGGGGACAGCCGTTAAGGGCAAGGGTAGAGAACAATTATTAGCGGTCTGGTGGGAGGGGGAGCTTACAGTTGCAATAGAGCCCAGAGATGAGCGTTTAGCGTTCATGAGATCCAGGGAGACTCTTTTTTCCAACAAAATAATGCTCTTGTCAATGGTTTCATTTACCCGGGAGATGAAGTGATCTATGGGACCGGTCACTTGTGCCACGGACGTGGCTTTTTTAGTATTGCTTCTAGTTCTAGTACGCATGGTGGACATCTGCAATTGGAAGCAAAATGCTACGACGTGGGCCTGACAGGAGGTAGGCAATAATTCCTGTGGTTAGCCACTCTATGTTATAATGTGAGATGAGAATCACTGGTCCGCCTACCTTACGTGTAATGGAGAGGAAAAGGATGCTAGGGTTCTGTGCCGAGGCCGTCGTCTGCCGTCCTCGAACGGCCTCAAACGGCCCTGTCTTTGCCCAGTCTTCGCCCGGGCTGCGTCCCGCGCTGCGGGAGTAGGATGTTGTTAAGTAGGGGGCGTAAAGGGCGGGGGGCAGGCCAGCAGGGAGAGCGGACCGGAAGCTATACGTCGGTCTTGCAGGGACTTCTGGGAAATGAAGTCCCCGCACGCTCGCAGCCCCGCTGGTGCCTCACGCCCCTCACCGCCTTTCCGCCTTGGTCCGATGTTAGTACTCCCAGGTGGTGTAGCGTCCAGCACCTGCTGACGAGGCGGCACCCGCGAAGCGGGTGCGGCGAGAAGTGGGCTCGAGGAGAGAGCTGGAAGTCTGATGCACTGCTGTGCCTCGTGAATCTGGCCAGGTACGTCTGTTTTAGTGAATAAGCGTCCCGCTCGCTACAGGGCGGGAACGCTCTTAAATGCCTTTGATGGGCGGGGGGCGGGCCAGCAGGGAGAGCGGACCGGAAGCTATACGTCGGTCTTGCAGGGACTTCTGGGAAATGAAGTCCCCGCACGCTCGCAGCCCCGCTGGTGCCTCACGCCCCTCACCGCCTTTCCGCCTTGGGCCGATGTTAGTACTCCCAGGTGGTGTAGCGTCCAGCACCTGCTGACGAGGCGGCACCCGCGAAGCCGGTGCGGCAAGAAGTGGGCTGGAGGAGAGAGCTGGAAGTCTGATGCACTGCTGTGCCTCGTGAATCTGGCCAGGTACGTCTGTTTTAGTGAATAAGCGTCCCTTATGCGTGGTGCGTCGAGGGTGAAAAAGACGCTGTTAAACTTACTATTTGACGAAAACGAAGTCGTCTGATAAAGTTCGTGGTCCCGAGGTAACAGGGTTCAACCGATTTTTGCGTAGACCAGAGCACCCAATCTCAAAGAACTACTGTCCTGAGCATCATTATAATGCATTGAATAACCTATTTGTTGATGTATAATGTAAAGATACCAAGTACATTATTATTTCTTAAGACTGTTGCTTTCACCAACAGAGCTCCTGGAAAAAGGGCAACGCCCGAAATGCATTGGAGCAGTTGTATATATAGGAAGAATCATGTTTAAACTCAAATGAACCTACATTGATCGAGTGATTTCATTTTCAAAATAAAAAGTCATATGAATTGAACAAATTTTGGTCAAATATATTTGGAGTCAGTCTAACCCAGACGAACCACCACGGAGTGCGTATTCAACAGGGACGCATTAACGGTGTTTATTGCGCTATTCACATACATTAAAGAGACCCCACAGAAAGACTCAGTCCATGCACCACTGAGCACCCCTGGGCAAAAGGCCCCAACAACAGCCCAAAAATCGAAAAACACACAAAAATAACCACAATCCAATGCCATCCATGCCTTCCATGATGTTTACATTAAAGAGACCCCAAAGAAAGACTCAGTCCATGCACCACTGAGTACCCCTGGGCAAAAGGCCCCAACAACAGCCAAAAAATCGAAAAACACACAAAAATAACCACTATCCAAAGCCATCCATGCCCTCCATAATGTTTACATTAAAGAGACCTCACAGAAAGACTCAGTCCATGCACCACTGAGTACCCCTGGGCAAAAGGCCCTAACACCAGCCAAAAAATCAAAAAACACACAAAAATCACCACAATCCAATGCCATCCATGCCCTAAATCATGTTGAAATTCAAGACACCACACAGAAAGACTCGGTCCATGCACCACTGAGTACCCCTGGGCATAATGGATGAAAGCATGGCAGACTGGGCGCAGGTCTATGGCACAACAAAGCACACTGCCTGGCTTCAAAATGGCCCCTAGACCCCCACCCACATGGCCAGGCCCTGCCTGGACCAAGCCTCAAAATGGCCCCCACCCACATGGATAGGCCCCAACACCACCCCAACCAGTAGAAAAACACACAAAAATCACCACAATCCAATGCCATCCATGCCCTCCATAATGTTTACATTAAAGAGACTCCACAGAAAGACTCAGTCCATGCACCACTGAGTACCCCTGGGCAAAAGGCCCCAACACCACCCCAAGAAGTAAAAAAACACACAACAATTACCACAATCCAATGCCATCCATGCCCTCCATGATGTTTACATTAAAGAGACCCCACAGAAAGACTCAGTCCATGCACCACTGAGTACCCCTGGGCAAAAGGCCCCAACAACAGGAAAAAAATCAAAAAACACACAAAAATCACCACAATCCAATGCCATCCATGCCCTCAATCATGTTGAAACTCAAGACACCCCACAGAAAGACTCGGTCCATGCACCACTGAGTACCCCGGGGCATAATGGATGAAAGCTTGGCAGACTGGGTGCAGGCCTATGGCACAACAAAGCACACTGCCTGGCTTCAAAATGGCCCCTAGACCCCCACCCACATGGCCAGGCCCTGCCTGGACCAGGCCTCAAAATGGCCCCCACCCACATGGACAGGCCCCAACACCACCCCAAAAAGTCAAAAAACACACAGAAATCACCACAATCCAATGCCATCCATGCCCTCCATGATGTTTACACTAAAGAGACCCCACAGAGAGACTCAGTCATGCACCACTGAGTACCCCTGGGCAAAAGGCCCCAACAACAGCCAAAAAATCGAAAAACACTCAAAAATCACCACAATCCAATGCCATCCTTGCTCTAAATCATGTTGAAATTCAACAAAACACTTGTATCATGCACCCATATCTAACCCTGGTCCTACTGGATACTGTGACTACACACAATATATTTTATTTAATGTTCTGAAAAAGTTCCAAAATTGTAGTTGCAGCAACTGTAATGCCCCAAACAAACTTACTTGTGAAATTTCTAATCCAAAGGAGATCCAAAGAAAGTCAAAAAGGCCTCAAATCTAAATATCCAGCAGCATCCATAAAAAGTAATCCTTCCAGGTCAAGATCCAAATCAAAGTGACCAGGACATGAACAAAGCACTGGGAGGAGCCTGCTGGACAGGAACAGGAAGTTGGAGACTGTGGGGCACTTCCTTCCTCCCACCCCCCCAAAAAAGTGCAGGCAAATGTTAACCTGAGGAGTTATTCTGATAAAAATCATCATTTTCAGAAGGTTTATGCTGCCTGCTGGTGGATTTCTTCAGCAGAATTGCCTATTTTGCAATTTCGCGAGCACGAGATTGTTGCTGCCCGCCGCATCTACATGTTCGCAATTGTTTACCCCCGCGATGCGTGAACGCCGGCCTTTATGACCTACTCGTGTTGACAAACTCTCGCTGTGCAAGGTGGCAGGCCGCGATGACGTAATCGCGGTCGACAAACTCCCGCGGGATCACGCAGCAAGATCCAAAATGGCGCAGCACATGCAAACATGGAGAAAAACAACTCTTCAAACGCTGAATGACGGTAAGTGAACGCCGCACGGCGTAATATTGTATTTGTCAAGCGCGACCAAGCAAAAAAATCCTCTTCGTGCGCAGTTGCGAATTTTCGGCAAATTCGCGAGAATTCGTGGTTCGCGAATTTGCCGAAAATCCACAAATTCCGCGAGCGGAACGGATTTTACGCCCATACTTAGTATTGTCATCCGTGAGTGGTAACATCATGGATTTAGCCCAATTAATCATCTGTGTACCTGTTAGCCCTCCGTATCAGATCAATTCCCTTATAACCACGTCAAAGTTGTCTAAGGTTCACTAAATATATTGTGATATCATCAGCATACATTGATATCAGAAGGCCTCTATAGGTAAATCCTATGCTCCTGTGTGTGTGTGTGTGTGATGCTGTCGGAGTCTGGCTGCCAACGGTTTAGTGGCTATAGCGAATAATAATGGCGATAGAGGGCAACCCTGTCTCGTCCATCTCATAATTTCAAAAGATTCTGACACCTGCCCATTCACCCTGACTCTCGCCATCAGTTTTGGGTATATTATTTGAATCTGCTTATTAAATATGGGGCTAAGTGCCATTCGGGTCAGTAGGATGAAAATATATTTCCGTTCTAAAGAATCAAAAGCTTTTACGGCATCTAGTAACCCAGCTACTGCCTGTACATGGGGGCCAGATAATGCAGGAGTCCAAAAATTGTTCTCAAATGGTGGGCAGTCGAAAGACCTGGTATAAAACAAGATTGATCTGGCAATGAAATCTGCGGGAGCATCGGTTGCAATCTATTGGCGATTAATTTGGCATATATCTTAGCATCTAAGTTAATTAATGAAAGTGGACAATAAGAATACGGTTTAGTGGGGTCTTTATCTGGTTACAGTAGGGTAAATATTAGGTGTGGGTGGAATTTGCGTAATCGCGTTACGCAAATCTCTGCGAAACGGTAAAAAATCTCTGCGAACAAGCAGAAATTCCGCGAACACGCGGAATTTCTTGTCTGCGATGCTTTTTATCACTGTTTGCATGCTCGGGGGGAAATATCTTGCGAACATGCATTTTGAGAACGCGAACAAGCAAAAATTTTGAGAAGTCACGGAACGCAGAATTTTGGGCAATTTTGCGTTCTCCGCGGAACGCGAAATTACCCAAATTCCGCAAGCAGAACGGAATTTACTGCCCAGGCCTAGTAATTATAGTGGCCTCATGTAAGGAGGGTACCAGTTTCCGTAGTCTCCAGATATACCTGTAATTACGGGGCCGCAATGAAATCTACATATTCCTTGTAAAAAGCAGCGGTCAACCCGTCCACTCCCGGGGCTTTGTCCGCCAGCATGTCATCTATTACTTGCCTCACATCGTCCACCGTTATTGGCAGTTCCATATATTCTCGGGCCCCTCTATTGAACCATGCCAAGGCGATGGTATCTCGGTAGTCAATTATATCTGTCTGGGATGGATTAGTTTGGGATGTATATAACCTTTGATCGAATTGGGACATTGTATGTAGGATGTCCGGTGGTGTTCTGACCCCCTCTCCTCTGTCAGTGTGTAGCTTGGTGATGTAATCAGTACCTTGCGGGGATCTGAGTAGACCCGCCAGTGTTTTGCCGGCTTGTTCCCCCTCTCCATAGCGCCTTGCCTGTGCCTATTTATGCATGAACGTCATTTCCCTCTCTGCCTCCTGTGGAATTTTGTCAGTTTAGTATTGATTTCAGCTGTAATATCAGGGGTTGGACTTGTTAGGAGCGATTGTTCTAGCCCTCTAATTTTGCACTCTAGCCTGTGTAGTGTATTGCGGATGTCCTTTAAGACCCCAGTTTTAAGTGCTATGCAGTTTCCCCTCGTGACTTCCTTGAATGCTTCCCAGAGTGTACCCGGCAAATCTACCGTACCCTCCTTCAGTATAAAGTATTTAACAATTCTCTCGTGTAGCTCTTCACGGAAAACATGATCTAATAGTGCACTAGATGGAAATCTCTATGTAAATGGTTGTTTATATAGCGCGGGTATTTGTAGTTTTATTTGAATAGGCGCATGATCAGAAAATGTGCATGGGTGATGCCTGGCTTCCATAACCAAGGCGTGTATGTCTTTGGAAACCAATCATGCATTCCAATGATGTGTTGCACACGTGCCCTTCCCTTACCATTGGGTGTAATGTTCTCCAGGTGTCCACCAAGTGAAGATCTGTTATAATGCCAGACAACATCCCAGCTGCTTTCAGGTGGTGTTCGCGAGACGCTCCCTGCCTGTCTGCCATGGTCGCCAGTACATTAAAATCGCCCCCCCCCCCACATCACTGCCATGTTACCTAGTGTCTGATTTTTCTGCCAAATGTGCTGAAAAAATTCTGGGCTGTTTGGACCGTAAGTATTAATCAGCACCACTGGGGTATTGCACAATGTGCCTTGCAGTATAATATACCGTTCTTCCCTGTCAGTTGTCATGTGGTGTGTTTTCCATTATAGTCCTTTACGTATTAGGATTGCGACACCCCTGGAGTAGTTCGAGTAGCCAGCTACCACCACCTCCCCCCATCTATTGTTTCTGAGTACTCCTGTTGCTGCGGTCGTCAAATGTGTTTCTTGCAGTAGACAGATGTCTACCCAATGCCTCATGAGATAAGAGTGGATCAGTCTGGTCTTTTCACAATCATTTAAGCCTCTAACATTCCACGAGAGACATGTGAGGGTCGTCATGGTAGTGACAAGTAAGATCTATATACTCGGCCCATGGGCCTGCCACTAACGCTTGCTGTATATACTAAGGTCTGTGAAAGGACGGTAGATCATGTTAAGCCAAAGTTTTCAATTTGGTTTTCCGGTGTGATTAAAAAGGTGCCCATCACTCTCTGTTGCTCCGAACATCCTGATATAGGAAATGGCAGGTCTACAAAACAGAACTTGTCTCCCCCTCACCCCCACCCACATCAACCCCCAATCAGGTTTTGACATTTCCTCCCCCTTCCCCATTAACTGTAAACAAACGGCCCACAGTAGTGAACGTAAGGGAGTCATCCCATGGGGGCACGTGGGGCCACCGGCAAAACTCCCCTGCACTTGTGCCAGGGTGGCCGAGCTCACATCGTGCTACCGTGAACAATAGAACCACTCAGTATTTACATTTCCATCTGCTGTTCATGAGAAATTATTCAACGATTATCTAATCAACTAGCTCGTATTCACTTGTCCCCTATATCAATTCCTATTTTGGGACGCCATTTCTCATTACCCCGATGTTTCAATTATCACACTTATCTGTGTATCCAGCGTACAGGACCTGTTGGCATCAATCATTATTGTTCAGATTGTTCTTGGCCTGTGAGTGTCTGGTCGACGCCCATTGTTTTAGCTCTTTTGCCATTTGTTTTGCATACGCCAATGCAGCCTTTGCGTCCATAAAAAAGGTCGGCTTGCCGTTTCCCTGAATCCTCAACTTAGCAGGGTATATCAGAGCGTACTTGGTTCCGAGCTGCTGAAAGATTTTCTTTGCGGGCAGAAACTCCCTCCGGGCTGCTTGTACCTGCAGGGTGAAGTCCGGATACAGTACAATGTTATTTCCTTTATATTGTATATCACCTTTCTCCCTCGCCAATCTGAGTATCGTGTCCCTATCCCTGTAGTTTAACACCCTTGCCCGTATTGGCCCCTTGCCCTGCTTGCAGCCTGGGTCCCAATGTGCGATGAGCACGTTCTATTAGAAACATGGCGGACAGGTCTGGCCCCAAGAGGTCTGTCATCATTGTCCCAACATATTTCTCCATGTTTTGGATATCCGTCGTTTCAGCAATACCCATGACCCTTACGTTATTTCTCCTCGACCTGGCTTCCAAATTCTTGCTCTTCTGTTTTATGGCATATAGCACTCCGTCCATTTCTCACAGTTTCTTTTCCATATCTGTCTGGCCTTCTTCTGTCTCCGTCACTCTTATTTCCAGAACACTCAAACGGCCCTCCTGTTTTTTCCATTCTTTGCATTATCCTGTCCATTCTTTCAGTGAGTGAGTCCATTTTCGAGTCTATACCTTGAAGACTTGTTCATTGTCTGAATGTCCTCCTCAGGTGGTTGGCTCGTGGTGCTATCCTCGGTTTTCTACTGGTGACCAGATTCACTGTCCACCAATTTATTATTCTTCCTATCGAAGGTTATCCTGGGCTGACATGTATCCGGTTTTCCAATAGTGCCTACTGTGTCTGCTGTTTTTTAAGTCTTGCCACAGATGGCTCAGTCCTTTGCCTTCAGCACCTGGACCTGGTGCCCTGCGTGGTCTGTTTCTGGAGCTTTATGCCTGCCACTCAGGGCCTCACTGCCAATCCCACCTTGTGTCAAGCAGGCGCTTCACGTCCGGCGTTCATGTTCAATGGCTATGGAGGCGCACTACCAGGCATTGCCCTCACGCAGTCACCTGTAGCTTAACCAGGGCAAGTTTCAAATAGCCGTGCCCTCCGCCCTAGCCGCGTTCAGCTCATCTGCAAGTGGGCACTGTGGTGATGCCAATGTACCCGGGCCGCACTACCGCAGCTTCGAGAGGCACCAGCGTGTCCTGGCTTAAATGGTGGGACCGACATTAGCTGTGGTACCTTCTGCCCAGGGCGGTGAGCCGTCTTCAGCACCCAATGCCTGCCCAACAGTTGTATGTAACGGTAGTGGACCAGTTTCAGTTCTCTGGGGCCGTAGCTGCACCCATGCGCAGTCCAAACCTTCCGAGCTTGCCCCGACAGCTGGTAGCTGCAGCTGTTAAGTCTTGCACCATGCCACAGCTCTAAAACTCAGAGCCTGTCAGTTCTCCAATGACTGCAAACATATTAGAACCAGAAACATCTTTCCTTCAAAGCGGCATAAACTTCCACACACGTGCGCTGTGTCAAACAAGTCTCCTGTTGTTTCTCCCCCGTATATGACTCCTTCCCGTAGCTGCCTGATTCAGTACAGCAAATATTTACCCCAGCCGCTATTTTGGTTACAAGGGTTCTACGAGTGCCTACTGTACCCACCTAAAGGCGCTGTAGTGGTCCCTGGCTCTATGTCAGACTTCCTTGTGGACCTCCGCCGCTTCCAACAATATGGCGGCTTTGTTCCCCAGTCGCCTCTTTGTACCTCCAATGTGTTAAAGGTGGTCAACGCCGCACCTCCGCTTATGTCTGTAGAGTAGGGCGCGCACCTTACTTCCCTACGCCTTCATTGCCACAGGCTGCGTCTTATTCATAAATCGGAGCCATCTCCACTGGCCCCATGACCAATGGCGCCCATCCCATAACCTTGCTATCAGGCACCTTCAACCTCTGGCAGAGCAATATGCGCCCTATTCTCCCAGGGTTCGTCGCATCCCCTATCAGACTCACGGTTGGGCGCTCAAGGATGTCCCTCCAACGGGCTACGTGTTTTTCAGGTCGATGCGACTAGTTCCATCACCATTCCTCCGATCTCCATGCCCCACACACAGGGGAGACACCAACCCGAGGCCCCGGCTTCGTCTGGCGGCCTCGCTGAAGGCCCTCCTCCGCCGCGGTTCCTCTGTTTGTCAATTGCCTCCTCTCGGCCAAAAAGAGCATGGTCCCACACCGCCGGCTAGTTCTTAGAGCTTTTCCCTTCGAGTGGACCACAGTCATGTGTATGATAAGCGGATTTTGTCAGATTAATAAGACTCAGCCGGCGGAGCCGCACTAATGTGCGGCCATCTCGCTGCACAGCGAAGTCACCCCCCCACCGTAACGCAGAGGTTAACGTTGACAAATCCCGCCTCGATGAGAAACTATTGCCATGTGGCAACGTATTGACAATACTTCAGTACCATGGCGATAGTTTTCAGCGGTACACGGCAGTAAGGAAATTGCTGCTAACTAATGCTAATGTTAGTAAGCGGCAATTCTTATACATATACCCTTATGAGTCTAAATGCATTTTAAGTGTAATTCTGAACGTATGATACTTTGAATTAAACATTATAAAGTTATATGGAAGTGATAGTGGCCTTTAGAGTGTCATTCACTCCTGAACTTCCCACATAGCTCTTTCCTCTGCAGTCCCTCCCTCTCTTATACACTTATGCCATTTGTCTTCTCATGTGTTTCTGAAATGCCCCATTTGCATATTTCACGACATCTTTTTCCTAGTTAGCATGTCTTTTAGCTGTCTTTATTCATTTATTTATTTTATAGGTTTTATATAGAGATCGCTATACCCAGAGGTATCAAGGCGCTTCACATTGGTGAGCAGATAGTGACGCTTAAAAAGCAATATTACAGCAACAAGGCAAAAACAATATATCAACACCATACAATATCAAAATAAAGCAGAGGAGGAACGGCATGAAATTACACATATAATAAACAGATAAGTATTACAATAGCTATATACATATATGACAGGGAAATTGGAGATCAGGTGCAGGGTACAGGATTAAGACCCCCACTATTTCTTCTTCTCGTATACTGCCTTTCTTCTCTTCCACTACACCACCCCCAAACACAGACCTTCAAATCACTTGTAAGCACTGCATTTTTTTCGTTTCCTGCTGCCCACATTTCATCAGCTCTGCACCTCCCTCACATTTTCCTACAATTACAATTGACACATATGTGGATCATCACTCTGTGCGCTTTGCAGAGAGGCCAAGGGTTGGAAGTGCATGTAGTTTGACCAAGGTTATGACCCACTTACAGGAACTGAAAATGCGTGCTGCGCTCAGCCCGTCCCAAAGCTCTCTCATGCCCGGTCATAAACACCCACTCACCCCCTGAAGTCACCTAAACAACTCGAAGTGGCTCAGTCCACAGTATGCACTACACAACAGTCATATGCCGCTTGAAAAAACAGAGGGGGATATTCTCAAGAACGTGTGTTAATTATCACAAAATTAGCTTAACGCAAATACTCACAACGCAGTCTATCGAGTGAAAATAACACTGTGTTAACGTTGTATTCTCAACACGGCGATACCATGCGATTGTCCCACGATAACGCGACAAATGACCACGTTAAAATTAATATGACACTGAAAAAATGTTTAACACGAACGCAAAAAAAGCAGCGATGTCACAAATCGTGATACAAATATCAGCGATAACCAGCGACAGGCCTGCAATTCACACGCCTCACGCGGGAAAATGCACTATAAAAGCAGTTAAAAAAAAAAAGAAAGAAAAAAAAACTGCGTAGCACCATGGATGTACCCGGACCGAGTGCAGAGGACAATGCAAACCACACAAGCCCCCTGGAGGCCCAGGCCAGGACCTCGGGGTCAGGGAAAGGCAAGGACAAGAAAAAGAGAAATACGCAGTTCAGTACGCAGGAAAACACGATCCTGATAACGGAGGTGATATAGCACCATCAACTACTGTTCGTCACCTCCACTGTGTCATTGTCAACAAAAAATGGGATATGGCAGTCCATCGTGGACAAGGTGAATGCAGTCGGTGTCCTGAGGAGGTCAATGGAAGAGGTCAAGAGGCACTGTCATGATGTGAAGCGCAAAACCAAGCAGAAACTCGCAAATAACTAGAAGGCAGCAATGCAGACAGGAGGTTGGTGCCCAGTGCCACAAGAGGAGCTTGATGAGATGGAGGAAATGGTGTTCACAGTCATTAGTGGGGATAGGTGTCAGGAGTTGGGGGACCCGACACTGCTCAACAAGACCTGACACAACAGCAACATGGTGAGTAAGGACCATGACTGGGGGGACAGGGGATATGGGCACAATGGCACACATGCACAATTAAGTAGGGCACACTGCGCACCCACTATGACTCTGGAGCATGTCCCTGATCCCCTTGCCACACTGCAGCATATCTAGGAACAGCAAGTAGGCCCCCGTCTACTATGTGCCCAGAAGGGGGCCGTCCCACACACCACCAATCTCACAACCAACCCATGCACGTGTCAAACCCAGCAATGCGATGTGTCTGTGAGCAACACTGACAATGCAAGTGACACTGCATGACGAATAGCATTGCTGCAGTCAATATACCATGAAATCATGTTGCATGCAACAACACCTAGGTGGCTGACTGTGGACCATATCCGTAAAGGAGCAGGTCACACTCTGACACATCCACGTGCACAAACAACCCCTGATGTCAACAACACATCTGCGGACAAACCATGCCCCAGACCCCCAACTCCCACCAAGAGACCAATGTACCCAAGTATGCAACATCTCAGCACTGTATAAGCACAGAAGTCAAAGGCACACTGCATGAAACGGATAAGGGGCAGCAAAATCAGAGCTGTAGGGGCGACACTTCCAAAATGCAGCACATGAATCACTGACAGAATATCGACGGACAAAATATCGACCTACAGAAACATGGACGCTGGAATATCGAAGGCAAGAATATCGACATCCTATCTACAACATGGTAAGTACAAAAATAGTGGAAAAAAACTTATCGATGTTAAAAATATCGTAATTAAAAATATAGGTTTTTCTTGTAATTAATAAAAGTGTAAAATAAAGTAAATAATACTTATAAACAAAATAAACATAGTTAAAAATGTTTAATAATGTTTAAAATTAATAAATAATACATATACAATATTATAACATTAATTAAACATATACATAAAATATATAATATATACTTACTTAATAATAAGAAATATTTTAATAACTCATAAATTATTAAAAAATATAAATTACAAATACATCCAAACATAAAACAATAACAAATAAAAAGTTACTATTATTTAATACAGTAAAAAAATTAAATAAACTTTCAATATTTTTAACATTATTATTACAATCAAAAAAATAATAAACATATTAAATAGCTAAATAAATAAAAAGTACTATTCAAAGTATAGTAATAATAACATTGGGTGCTACAGTAGGGAAAGCGTTGGATAGTGTTGATGTAAAAATTACTATTCCAACTCTAGAGGGGACAACAGTAGGGAAAACATTAGATAGCGTAGGGGTAAAAATTACTATTCCAACTCCAGAGGGTGCTACAGTAGGGAAAGCGTAGGATAGTGTAGGGGTAAAAATTACTATTCCAACTCCAGAGGGTGTAACAGTAGGGAAAGCGTTGGATAGCGTAAGGGTAAAAATTACTATCCCAACTCCAGAGGATGTAACAGTAGGGAAAGTGTTGGATAGCGTAGGGGTAAAAATTACTAGAGGGTGCAATTAATTAATTTAGTATATTTAAATTACTTCCCACCCTATTCCCCTATAAACCCACAACCCACTCCGGTACTAAAACATAAAATTTACTTAAAAATAACATTATTAATATATAAAAATAGTACACATACAATTTAAAACAATTAAAATACTTAACAAAAACATATTACACATACATAATAAAATACATACAAATAATACAAATATCGATGTTAGTAACATTGAAATTAGTTACATTGATATATATGCTATCGATATTACTAACTTTGATATTACTTACATCGATATAAAAAAATTTGATATTACTTACCTTAGGGTTGATATTCTGTCCAACGATATTCTTGACCTCGATATTCTGTACCTTCGATATTTCGGAATCGATATTTAGACTGCACCGCAGCACACACACATGACATGCAGAGCATATCAACATTGACAACATGTCCAAAACAGAACAGGGGACACAACTGGAGCAGCTTGTCTGTAGAAACTGGCCAATCACTTTTGGCCTGGCAGGGGAAATGTGAGCTGATAATGGACAAGTACAAACACACATATGCAATGTTGAAATGTTCACTGTCCGGCATCAAATAGGCAGCTCCTCACAAGAAGTTACAATGTACATTGTCATGCAGTCTGTATGTAAACATGTACAATGCATCAACATACATGTGAACACATTGTTAAACTGCATCTCCCCGTCACATTGCAGGGGGAATACAAATACCTCCTGCTGAGCAGACCGAACCCCTATTCTCTGATGACAAAGAGGACCTCCACACATTCAACACTGATGCCCTCCAAGAGTTCATCAACAGCTACGTCAACTCAGCTCCAGGTACAGGGCACCCCAGCTGCATCAATGAGACCCCAACCCCTGTACCTACTACACAGAAGAGAGCACCCACCACCACGTCTGCCTCCCAGGATCCCCACTAACAACACATGGCCGTGCAACGCCGTATGTTGGGGTGCCAGGAGAAGATGGCTGAACAGGTGCGGATGGGGTTCGACGGCATGGCAGCCAACTAGATGCCATACGTGAGTGTCTAAGTCCCATCACGGGTCACTCACAGTCCCTAACATACACCCACAGTCCACTTCATGCTCTACAACAATCCATGGATGACATCGCTGGAGTCCTGACTCAGAGACAAGAACAGCTGTCTAGTCCAATTAGCTCCAGCGATGTCACCCGGGAGTTAGGGACACGTGCGGAGGATCATGGAGAACATGGAGCAGACGCAGGCAGAAAGAGCAGCTGCACACCAGCGAGAGCTAGCTGCATTCCTCAATACCCTGAAGACCATCCTCATAGCATTGCTGTCACAAGGCCTGGCGGGGATGAATGCTGCTGCTACCACTCCATCCACATCTCTGCCCCCTGAAGTGTCATTGCCACACTGTGGAAGACATTCCACCTCCGGACCCTGAGGCGTCACTGCCACACAGTGCTGGGGACAGAACACCACCACCCACATGTGAGGCACATGAAACAGCGGAGGATGAAGATGCAGATGAATCTGCCTTGGTGGTAAGAAGGAAGCGGTAGCATTCATATCCACCATGTGGCCTGTTCCTGCTTGGTTCTGCCCTTTGCATCATCACCTTCCACTGTCCCGTGATAATTTCTGCAACACTCACCTTGGACCTCGACATGGACTGCCATATTCTGTTTTGTTACCAATGACACTGCTGACTGGAATCTTCCTCTTCCGATGAACTTGTCATTCCCCAAAGGACTATGGCTGGCCCTCCATGCGTCAACAATGTAAAGTGGGATGTGCATGGCCCTGTACTGCTCCAGCTACAACACTCCACTGAATGTGCATTAAAGATTCATTTTCACACAGATGTGTCATGTCTATGTTCATTCAAGTGTGGAAGTGTGGAAGTACTGCACTGCGCTTGCATTTATCGCGCTATTGTTTTTAAATTACCTTTTCTCTCTCCTTAGTTGCTTTCTGTTAAGCACAGTTAGTCCCCTGATTTTAAAACGTCACCGCCGCATTGCTGCATCTTAATTGTCCCCTTCACCGCTATTGGAGCGGGCCGGACCCTCGCGCTAGTATTTTGGCGGGCGCCATCTTGGGTGGGTGCTAGGGAGCGCTAACATTCGCCGTGCTCTAGCAGTCAGGTGGACTAGCTAGAGCCCTATATTAATCAGTGTAAATGATGCGCAGCGTGTGGGCGCAGCGCGCAAGCCGTCGCTACGCCGGAGTCACGCCAGAGTCCAGCCCGTCTGCGCCCGTCCGCGCTGAGGACGGGCTGGACAGCTGGACGTCTGATCATGACATCGCCACCCTCCCTAAACACAGGTATTCTCGCCAGACTATGCTGAAATTGAAACCTCTGAGCCTTAAATGCTCACATACCTGTTCTCCTGACGACTTGCTACGCCCTCTTACTTGTGGCTGTGGCATTGCCATTATGGTAAGCCCCCCTATCCCGCATATGAGATATCGAGCTAAGCAATATACAGCTCCGGTATGTAGGGTGGAGAAAGAAGGGTGTATTCTTCTAAACGCCCGATCACTTGTGAAGAATAATATCCTGTTTAGGGAATTTGTTTCTGACAGGAAGCCGTCCCTGGTCTTCATTACTGAAACCTGGGGAAAGGATTCCTCCGACCCTGATCTCATCGAAGCAATCCCGGAGGGTTACTACTTAGTGCGTCATGATAGAGTTGGCAGGATGGGAGGAGGGATCGCTATTTTATATAGGAACCACCTACACTGCCACACTGCTGCTGTCATTGATCCTAAGGACAGCTTCCAGGCCCTCTCCTTTTCCATAAAGGATGATCACTCAGCGTTCCTACATGGAATGTTGGTATACCGCCCTCCAGGTCCTCGAACGGACTTTGGCCAGCGGCTGCTCCAAGCCCTAGAACCTTTCTTTGGCCAAAAATAATTCACTATCTTAGGAGATTTCAATTTCCATTTGGAAAAACAGGATAACAAGGACACCATATCTCTGTTAGACAGCATGTCAGCCTGCGGCTTTAATCAGTATGTCAAAGGGGCCACTCATCGAGCTGGGCACACGCTCGACGGAATTTTTTCTAACGATGAGAGGCTGCTGATTGAAGACTCCATCCCTCTTTCATGGTCTGACCATCTGGCCGTCTCTTTTCAGCTCTGTTGTCGGCATACATCTGAGCCGGTAAACACGCCATGTAATCAAGAATTCCTGAGAAACTATAGGGATATCTCTAATAGCTCCTTTGCCCCATGGGCTTTTAACTTCTGCCTCCCTCTGGAAGAAACTGTGTCTACAGCCGCTATGCATTACGAAAAAACTATGACCGAAGTCCTAGATCAAATTGCCCCGTTCCAATCTCGACAACGTGCCAGGAAGAGGCCTTCAGCTCCCTGGTACTCAGAACATCTGAGACTCATGAGGCAGGAGGTAAGGCGACAGGAGCGCCTCTGGCACGCAGGTTGGGACCTCAAAGATAAGGAAACCCATAAGGCTTTGCTCAGGAAATACAAGGCTGAAATTATAAAAGCAAAACAGGAATATTTTACGACCCTCACAACCTCTCTGTCCTCTCCTAAAGAGCTCTTTCGGGTTGTAGACTCATTGATAACTCTGCAAACCCCTGACCCGGTAGTGGCGTCTCAAGAGCTATGCGACAATATTGCCTCTTTTTTCCAGACAAAAATATTGGACATCTACTCGGCCTTAGAACTTCAAAAATCCCTTATGAGTGCCCCCCCTGTTGTAGGGGCGGTAGCTTCTGCTATGGCTGAAAAGCCGTTGGTGGGGACTCTTAGCTCCTTTCCCCCTCTCTCCGTGGAGCTGCTGGATAACCTCCTTAACAAAATCAAATCAGGTTCTCCGCTAGATGTGTGCCCTCTTAGGATCTTTAAGCAGTGCAGGGAATTTTTTCTGCCTGTTTTGACGGACATTATGAACTGAGCTATAAGAGATGGTTCCTTTCCCTCCCAATGGAAAAGTGCTGTGGTAAGACCTCTCTTAAAAAAGCCCTCTCTTGATCCGTCGGTCCTAAAAGATTTTAGGCCCATTTCCCTGCTCCCGGCCCCAGCAAAGCTGTTAGAGGCGCATCTTAACATGCACTTCGCCGCTTTTGTTGAGAATTCGGATTGTCTTGATCCCTCTCAGCATGGTTTCAGGAGGGAACACAGCACCGAGTCAGCCCTCACCATAGTGCTAGATGACATCCGCTCACGCGTTGATGAGGGCCAGACCACCCTCCTGATCCTCCTAGACCTGACGGCGGCTTTCGACACCCTCTCCCCCTCAGTCCTAACATCTCGGCTGAGGGAGATTGGTGTACTAGGCACAGCCTTGGATCTTCTCACATCTTTTCTCACTCACTGAGTTCAAAGAGTGAAGCTGGGGGAATTCCTATCTCCATCCCACCCTGTGCAATGGGGGGTCCCTCAGGGGTCGGCACTTAGTCCGACCCTATTTAACATCTACGTGACCCCACTTGCCAGGCTTATTAGATCTTATGGGATGGAGATAGTCTCCTATGCGGATGACACTCAGATCCTCGTCTCTCTCTCCCAGGCTAGCGCTCAGACTGCCTCCAACTTTAGATCTTGTATGGAGGCAGTCGGTCAATGGATGATCTTGAATACGCCTAAACTAAACGGAGAGAAGACCGAGGTGATGGTGTTCGGAGGGAAAGAGGACATCTGGTCATCGTGTTGGTGGCCAGACTCATTGGGTGCCTGCCCCACCCCCACCTCCTCCGCAAAAAATCTTGGAGTGGTGATTGACCCCTCTCTTGATATGGGCAAACAGGTCAGCCGCACCATCTCTTCCTGCTGGGGCATTATTCATGTCCTAAGGAAGATTAGGCACTATCTATCCTTGCAGGCAAGGAAACAGCTTGCTGTTGCCCTTATTGGTTCCAGGATGTACTACTGTAATGCGCTGTATGCGGGCATAAATAAGACCCTGCTGCAGCGCCTACAGGTGGTCCAAAATGCCGCTGCCAGGTTTGTTCTGGATCTTCCGAGACGTACTTCAGCCACAGCGGCTAGAAAGCTGCTACATTGGCTTCCCGTTGAGTCTCGCATTCATTTTAAGATTCTGAGTATGACCTACAGGGCTCTGGCTAGAAATAGTCATACCGGTGTTGGATCTATCCTATTTCGGTATACCCCTGTAAGGGACCTGCGGTCCTCGAGTAAACTCCTGTTATCTGTTCCCCGCTTCAGGAAAGTGAAATGGGGAGGTAGGGCTTTTTCCACTCTTGCGCCGAAGGGGTGGAATGCCCTCCCTTTGGAAATAAGATCCCTGCCTACTCTCCAAACTTTTAAAAAGGCTCTAAAAACATACCTCTTTGTGCAAGCGTATCTGCAGTAATTTATTGTTTTGATCAGTTTTGGTAGGCGCCTTGATGCCTTCGGGTTATTGTTTTTGCGCTATATAAATTTTATTCAATCAATCAATCAATCAAGTATGGATGGATGTAGGGTCAGCGAGTCCCCCTTACCTCCACGTTGCTCATGTTGTGGCACTTGAGTCACAGGGTGCTACATTGCCGATTGCGGTCTAGTTGGCGCCGACACTACAACAGAGACACACGCATTAGTTTCTTCCTTGTCCAGGTCAGGACGGAACCATCCCCAGTGCCCCGGGTCATTGTTCACACCCCTATGCTGGACTTGCATACGCAAAGCCAGCCCACTCCGCTCACGCTCACAGGGGGGACGACAACGCTACACTTCCCAGGTCTTCCCTGTCATGCTCTGTTGATCACAGGTCTAGTTGTTAGCATGCCACAGCCACTCCCTCACAACTGGTTCACATCCATGCCACATCCATCTAGCACACGGTTCACAGCACATGTGACCAATAAAACGGGCCAGGCGCACATGCTGGAAGCCATTTCCACTCTCTTTCTGGGTGTATATGTGTGGTTATTATTTATGCATGAGGGCCTAGGGCACTACCACATCACATTCCCCACTGCCAGAGGTGACATGATGGAGTCCGCACCACAGGACTCAATCAGAAAGGGCCCATGACTTGAGGTGCACAGAGTTGGTGGCATCCGAGGCACTTTGGCTGGCACGGGCATACCGTCACGGGACGGGGACTTTCGGTGCACTGAGAAAGGAGCACCTTAAGTGCTGAGTGGGTGTGCAGCTTGCGATGTTGCACTGCCCTGATGGTCTGGACTGGTGAGGATTTGTGTGTGCCCTGCTTGACCGCAGTGTAGGCCTGAGCCATCGGGCTGCGCGTGCCGACTGCCACGTGGCGTGACCTCACGGTTCCCAGAGTTAGTGGCACAATAGGGCTGAGCGGGTGTGCAGCCTGCGATGATGCTGTATGCACTAATATGTTCTTTGCCTTTGCGAAATCAAGACCCCAGAATCACGTGTGTGACCTTCGGTGCAGGGCTGCATGATGTGGAGGCTGCCGAGGTCGCGAGCTCTGGGCTTGGAGCTTTCACCGACACGTGCTCGGCCCTCTTGGAGACACACCGGTGGCGGAAGGTGAGCAGTGAGGCCTGGGTGCGCAGGGGCTGGCAAGCACCGCTGGGAGGTGGAATGGGTTGGGGTGCAGCAGCCTGGGTGTTTAGGGGCTGGCAAGCGATGATGGCGTGTGCAATTATGTGAACTCTGCCATTCATGACTCTGTTTCAGTTAATGGGCCTGGTGGACTGCATTGTATACCGCCACTTGGATAGAGACACACCGGTGGCAGCAGGTGAGCACTGAGGCCTGGGTCCACAGTGTCGGTACTCCCTCTCCCCTCTCCCTCTCTCTCTTTCTCTCTCCCTCTCCCTCTCTTTCTTGCTCTCTCTCTTTCTCATTCTCTCACTCTTTCTCTCTGTTTCTCTCTTTTTCTCTCACTCACTCTCCCTCGCTCACACTCTCCTGCTCCCTCTCTTTATTTCGCTCTTTCTCTCTCTCTTTCTCTTTCTCTTTCTCTGTGTCTTTCCCTCTCCCTTTCTGTCTCACTTTCTTTCTCTCTAGCTTTCTCTCTCTGTCTGTCCTTTGATGGGGGCATGACACACCTTTTTATCTTGGATTTTGTCTTCCAGGCTGTGATTTACAGATTGTCCAGAGAAGACCCGCCATGACTCTGCTAAATATTTGTTATGTATTTAATTTGAAATAACCAATTTGTTTAGAAATTAAAAGTGGAATGAATGGTTCTCCTTTTTCTGACCACACATGAATGTTGTTTTTTGTAAATGTGCAACATCATGCAAATTGTTTGGTTCATGATTCCGTAAGGTTGATGAGAAATATCTTTGTCTGGGGGGGGGGGGTAAGGGGGGTAGGGCCAGGGGCAGGGGTACCTGGGGGAGGGGGGTCGCAGGCCTAGGGGTGGTGGCAGTGGGTGTTGTGGCCCTCTTGGGTGTCCGAGCTGCATGATCAGTAGCTCCATGGCATCTGTTGTTCTTCAGGTGTGGCGTGGGCTGGGCTCCCTTTCATGGTGCAGGTTGTCATTTGAATCTACACAGGGGCAGTGCAGGTGTTAAATCCCTGCTGCTAATACGCCTTATCGCCTGCTTTGGGATCTTATGGTAAATCTGGCTGGTCGTTGAGAATGTTGCGAAGTGGTGTTTTCATGGGTTTTTGCACGGGAACGCCTCCTCTGCCTCTCATTAACGTTAGTTGGTGGTGTCATCCGTAGTGATGTTTTTTGCGGCTGCTATCGCAGGGAAACTGGTAATATCGGCTGTTAGCACCAGCTTGTAAATGGTGCGATAACTTTATCACCACTTTGGCTGTGATGAAGTGCTGATAACTCGGCAATAAGTCATTGAGAATATGCCCCAGAGAAATCAAAGATCTGAAAAAAACAAATACTGCTAGGGAATTCAAGAGGAGGAAAAACTTAAAATATAAATGGACTGTATTGCTGACATAGATTACCTGAAAGGTGTTTACAATCAGTCAGCAGTAAGCAATCAAATAACTATTTTTACATGTAAAGTTAGGGACATGAATTTCGGGCTTAATAGGGACAGTTTTTGAAGCCGTTTATTATTTTTCATGAGCACTTGGTCCATTTATAGCTCTGCTTGTATGAGCACTGTTGCTGTTTCAGTGATGATCGAGTCCATATATAAATGAGCGAATGAGTTCAAGGCTAGTAGCTGCGGGATTTGAGTGTATGGCAGGATGAATGGGTGAGTTAGCATGAATGATTGAATGCGTAGTATTATGATCAATGCGTGCTGATGGTAGGAAGATATTCTCCTCCAACAATATTCCTGCTGAAGCACTCTCCAGTTCATCCATTACTGCATCCATTCTTCCATCTACAATCACCAACATTCACCCACTCACAAACCCCGCATCTGTTGGTTCGCCCATCCGTACACCATATGTACACAAGCTCACTCATAAATCACCAAACATTTAATATGGTGGTATGTGTGTGGTTGATGCTATCTAGCAGTAGCTTATGTGTAGAACCGGTCCTGTCTGCATCCTCTGGTCTTCTAGTCTAAAGTGGTGCTTTGCTTCAAGAAGCCATGAAAGTGCTCTATGCATTGATGAACAATGCAGCCCTATAGACTGCAGGCCCTTTTCCTTTGAATCGCAGCGCCATTGTGTACCCTCTGACCTGCCTTAAGACAAGGCCAACCCCCTGTGCATCCAAGACACAGTTTTATGAATCAATTGGGAGTTCACGTGAAATGAGTGGAGACTTCCAGGGTGTGGTCGCACCAACACCTGACGTTAGATCACTGATTTTTCTACAGCCATTTTAAATGTTCTCCACAAATGATTTAAATGACCAAAGCAAAGTCACAATCATTTAAAAAAAAAAAAGCACACCTGGGCAACTTGAATGTGCAGGATACAGATTGCTTACATGTCCATGCGATGCACTTACAGTAAATACGGAAAAACATAGGTCCCGATTATGAGTCTGTCAGTCCACAGACCACCAGACTTGCCGGGGCACAGCGGTGGCAGTCTCCTGACTGCCCTATTACAATATGAACTATAGGACCGCCACAGCTGCCAGGGAACCGCCATTCCCTGGCAGACTTGCATCGGTCAGGAGGCAGTAATCTGCTTGGCAGGGCCGCTGCGGTCCCGCCAAGCATATTACAAGTTTCCTCTCCTCCATGGTTTTCATTGCGGTTCCACTGTCATGAAAACCGTGGTGGAGAGGGAACAAAGAGGGCACTATAGGGACCACTTGTGCCTCACGCCCTGTGGATGTACACAGGTGGGCACAACCTGTGCCCCCCTGTATGCATGCACGCCAGTCCCTGCACGGCATAGACTTTTCAGTCCATGCAGTGCAGGAACTGTTTTGGCCGTTCCCAAAGTGGTACCCATTTTCAGGGCACCACTGTGGAAACTTCAAAAATAAAGACTGCCAGACAGTTGGAAACTCCTAACCTAGTGGGCGGTCTGACCACGGCTTTAGCAGTTCTGGCGGCGGGGCAGACCTGGTGCTGCAAGTTTACTAAATGCAAAAGAGAGTAAGTAAATAGATACTTGGAGATTATGAGCCTTAAAATGATGGTGGTGGGACGTCCACCATCAGGCCGTTGGTGGTGGTTCCGCCCACCGAATTATGATAGCGGACAAATAAGGATGGGCGGAGAAACCAAACTCCATGCATCCGACGGGCTCAAGGAGCCAGTCAGTGTGTCAGAGGGACTGCAATCCCTACAACAGTGGCGGTGCCTGCTCAGACACTGCCGTAGGGATTACAATGTCCCTTTCTACCGGCCGTTTCATGGCGGTTCCCCCACCATGAAAATGCAGGCAGAAAGTGACTTTGGGGGCCCATAGCAGCCCCCATTTCCTCCTGTGGGAGGCACCACATGGTGCCTGCCACATAGTGCAGGGATATGCAAAATGTGTTGTATTCGTACTGCAGCATGTGCTGGAGCACTCAGCACACGTCGCAGTACAAAATATACACATTGCAACTGCCTTGAAGGCTGTCGCCTAGTAATCCCAATAGCAGGACCGCCGACAGGATGGTGGTCGGACTAAAGACAGACCGCTATCATAGTCAGGCCCTAAGGTATGCTACAGGGTATTAGCTAAACAAAGAAAATCTTATTGGTGCTTGGATGAATTAGCAGAGCACAGCCGTCAAAGACAAGAAGGCCTCTAAGAAAAGTTAGGTGTTCAGGAAAAGGCGGAAGGAAGAGATACTCTGTAAACTCAAAGGGACTGTGTTCCGAATCAAGACCACAGTTTTGTCCAAGTTTAACTTAACCCATCAATTACCCATTCACTCCTTGATTAACCTGAAACAGAGTAGAAAGAATCATTTATGAACTGAACCAGCTAGATGAATACTAAGCTGGGTACCAATGAAATGAGTATGGAAGCAGAGGGCCCCATTCACAGAACTAACTTAAGACAAAATCCTAAACTTACTACTTTTGGTATTCACAGAAGTTAGGATTTTGTCTTAAGTTTGTCTTAAGACAGACTAAAGACAAAATCCTAACTTCTGTGAATACCAACAGTAGTAAGTTTAGGATGTTGTCTTAAGTTAGTTCTGTGAATCGGGCCCAGAGTCTTTGGAATTGACAAGTTTGGCTCAATTTAGCTGTTCAATATGTGGAGAAATCAGGCAAAATACTGAGGGACCCCTCACTTAAGGGGTGGTTTCGAGCAGAGAAAGAAATGAGGTGGGCCTGATGGAAGTGGTTAGCAAGCAATGAGGCCAAGTCTGCGATCCAACAGGACTAGGCTAATCCAACAGGATGGAGTGCTCAACAGTGTCAAACACCACGAACAGGTTGTGGCGAGTGTGCCATTTGCAGAGCGCTCTAGCGCTTTTTGCTGCCAACAGGTGTGCCCTATTTAAGGTGAGCTCTATTGTAGCTCGGCCTTGGACAAGGGAACAGCACGCACGCGCGTTATGCTGCTGCTGTAGTAGGCTGCAGGCTGCTTATTTTAAAAAAAATGTGTTTTTTCATTTTCCTTATTTTAATTGGTATTGCGCTCTGTTTTACTCGCGCTTGCAGCGCCCACATACCTGCACCTTAAATTGTGCCCCTCACCGCGTTTTGAGCGGATTTGTCATCTAGGGCTAGCGTTTTTGCGCGTGGCCGCCATCTTGGGGGTGGTTGTGGCGAGTGTGCCATTTGCAGAGCGCTCTAGCGCTTTTTGCTGCCAACAGGTGTGCCCTATTTAATGCTCGCTTTACCCGCGCAGCGGTAGCGCCTGGTCGGCGCCTGAGTCAAGCCAGAGTCCTGCCCGTCTGCGCCCGTCAGTGGCTCGGAGGCGCTCGGGGCGGCGGGTCAGGCTCGGTCTTGCATTATGTGTCGGTCTGGACCTCTCACGCTGCGCTATACTGCGGGGGAGCTCCGTGCTCTCCTCACTGGTTCCAGTGGCTGCTGTACTGTCTTCCCTGGGCGTCACCGCGGTAAGTCCATCTGCCCCGGTTGTGGTTGGCGCCCCTCACGTGCTCTGCCCGGGCCCCCTGGCAATTCCTGCGCCAGTGTGCGATATCCCTGCATGCTACTTAACACCAGATCAGCATGCAGACACGCTCAAGATATCTTTGAGCTACTGGACACGGCCAAACCTCTGTGCCTCATGCTTACTGAGACATGGTGGGGAGAGTCGTCGAACCCGGATGTGGCCATGGCTGTCCCGCCTGATTACAATGTCTTCAGGAAGGACAGAGCGGTGGGAAGGGGTGGCGGAGTGGCACTGGTGGTGAGGAAAGATCTGGCTTGTACTATTCTGCCAGTGGAGGATATTCGTGGCTCGGAGGCCCTTGCTTTTTCCATCTCTCTGGCCCCGCAGCAATCAGTAAAGGGGCTATTGGTCTATAGACCTCCTGGCCCGCACGGAATGTTTTTTGAAGATCTTGATTCCGTTTTACTGAGTTTGGCCTTGAAAGCAGAACACTGTGTTCTGGCCGGGGATTTCAACTTCCGGATGGACGATTCGCTTGATGCGGCCGTTATTAAAATCATAGAGGCCACGGCACCATTGGGATTGCATCCCTATCTACATGGGCCGACGCATGACAAGGGGCACACTTTAGACCAGGTTTTCTCGACTTCCCCTCTTGAGGGGTTAGAGATTATCCCGGTTCTATGGTCAGACCATCGGCTGGTTAAATTTTCCATCTGTGGCACAGTTAAATTGACTGTAGCCGCCCCACGGCAGCATGGTCAAACCCATAGGGCATATCATCGAGTGACCCCTGAGATGCTGGCTCAGGCTGCTCTGGATCATCCTTGCCCTCTCGTGGGTGACCTGTCGCAGGATTTGGAGTCCCTGCAGGTATGGCTGACTGACAGGCTTAACGATCTTGCGCCGGAACTAGCCCCTCGTCGCACTCCGAAACGAGTCTCCGCCCCCTGGTTTACCGTTGCACTGTCGGCTAAGCGGCAGCAGTGTAAGGTGGCCGAAAGAGCTTGGCGGGTTAAATATAATGAGGTGGCTAAGGTGACTTTTAAGAACATGGTTAAGGAGTATCACCGGGAGATTCGCCTAGGTAAGAAAGCCTACCTGGCAGGGAGGATAGAAGCTGCCTCCAACTCCTGCAAGGAGATTTTCTCTATAGTCAGGGAATTTACATCTCCACGGTTAAACATCGCTGAGGAGAGGCCCTCCGACTCCTGGGCGGCGGATCTTGCCGGCTTTTTTACGAGCAAGATCCAACTTATACAGGCCTCTTTCCCAGCGGTTACACCCGCGGAGCGAACTGCCACTGAGGCCATTCGATCGCCTCTGGCCTTGCCAGGTCTGATACTGGGTGCTTTTCCATCTATATCGGAGCCCGCCTCTTTAGCACTCATGGGCAACTTGAAATCTGGCTCGCCCCTGGATCCTTGTCCTGCTAAGATACTGGCGAAACTGGCTGATGTGATCAATCCTTTGGTCAATCCGCTGCTAAATCTTTCATTGAGCCAGGGAGTGGTCCCGCAGGCTTGGAAGCAGGCAATGGTCATCCCGCTGCTTAAGAAGCCTGGTCTGGACCCTAAGGCCCTTGTTAACTACCGGCCTATCTCTCTGCTGCCGGCTCTTTCGAAAATTGTTGAAAAGCACGTACAATCGGTGCTTTCCAATTTTCTAGAGGCGAATGAGATTTTGCATGCCTCCCAGTCAGGTTTTCGCCCTAATCTTAGCACCGAGACTGCGCTCCTCGAGGTCTCTGAAACAATCAAGGAGATCTTGGATCCAGGGGGTAAAGCCATGCTGGTGATGTTGGATTTGTCGGCGGCTTTCGACACCGTTCCCCATGAGGGTCTTCTCACAAGACTCTATGAGATAGGACTTCGGGGAACGGTGCTCAGCTGGTTTTCTTCCTTTCTAGCCGGCCGCCGGCAAACGGTCTGGGCCTCACCAGATTCCGCCGTGATGCCTCCATTGGGAGTTGGGGTCCCTCAGGGCTCTATTCTGAGCCCGACCCTCTTTAATATCTTCATGACCCCTTTGGCGGCATTTGCGGAGTCGTTCGGGGCCCGGATCGTATCTTATGCCGACGATACCCAGCTCCTCTTCTCGTGTAAGAGAGGAGGAGATTTCGAGGGGGAGAGTATCCGGGATTGCCTTGGGGCTGTGTTCCAATGGTTCCAACTGCACAGCCTCAAGTGCAATTCCGACAAGTCTGAGATACTCTTCTTTGGGTGCGACACGGAGCCAGACTGGCAGGCCTGGTGGCCTATCGACATGTTCCCCCCTACGCGTTCTTCCCAAATAGCGAAAAACTTGGGTGTTAAGTTGGACACGGGGCTGACAATGAAAGCCCACATATTATCAACACAGGCGATAATATTATCGCTGCTTTTATCGGCAGAAAACTGCCGCTAAAGCCGCTTTTGCGGTAGAAAACTGCAGCTAAAGCCGCTTTAGCGGCAGTTTTCTGCCGATAAAAGCAGCGATAATTTTATCGCCTGTGTTCATAATATGCCCCAAAGGAAGTTTAGATCTTCAATAGAACGACAAATATATTTGATTTAATATAAGAAAACACGCTGAGAGCATCATAGAACGTTTGAGTAGCAATGGCTTTTGTGAGCAGGGCTTTGGATCAAAAATATTCACAGTATTATTAGATAGATTTTAGTGAAGCAGAATTTCTTATGAGTGTCTTTGAGAAGTTTTTCTTAATCATGTATGGCAGAATTGTAGTCATATCTGGAATCTTTCATCGTAGTGGGGATTCTGGTGATGTCAAAAGTATAATGTAAACATTAAATATTAACATACTATAATATTTGTTGAATGTCTTTATAAGAAATCGGGGTATTGGTTGAGGGAAGTGAGAAACTACCTGGTACCATAACCCCAAGCCCTTCAAAGGTGAATCACTAAAGCCAGTAAATGATCCTAATAACCTGGGCTCAACCCCCTGGTATATATTGGCGCAGAACAGACAGGCGTAACTTAAATTCAATGCATTACTTTGCCATTCTGTGTGCCTCTGGCTGCTTGTGTATTCAGTGTTGGGTGTTTGAGTGACAGGAGCTGGCAATGTGCATTCACTGTACACAGTCAAAAGGGGGGATGAGGTGTGCCCTGCCTTGCTTGGGTGACTGATCGCTCAGCTGAATAGACCTAGTCTGAAATCAGAGTGCTGGGAGGAGTTTTGAATTGCCTGTTTCTCCTTTTTCACAATGCTGTCTCCATCCCCTGTGGTCATGCTGCACCAGGGAGGACAAGACCGGTTAGGACAGGGTTTAGAGACCCTTGCCACAAAGAGAACAATAACAAAATGAGGTATAAGTACTGGACCTAAAACCCCACGTTTTTAGATGAGTTCAAGGAAGTTTAAGGAACAAGAGGACCCTGCCAGGAAGAAGAGCTGAAGAATGGTGTGAGGAGCGCTGCCTTTTCTGAGTGAGAGGTGCATTGACCTGCAGTTGTAGATTCTGTCAGAGGTGGAGGAAAAGGACTAGCTCATTTTGCCCTGCTGTGGTATCCTACTTGTGAAGAATTTCCAAGGGCTTGCATGTGCCTGCATACACCTGGAAGTCTGAGGGAGATAAAAGACTTCATGAAAATATCCTTGTTGGTTATCAAGGGGAACCTGCCTGGAAGGAGAGCAGAAGGAGTGTGTGAGGATCAGTTGCAGCTCTGGGCTAGAGCAGGCAAAGGGATGGACTATTATTCGCCCTTTTTGAAGAAAAGATATACTGAGTGCGGTATTTTCCCCCATCTCGAAAGTGAAAGAGCGTGAGGAGCGTTTTTTGTTACATGACCAGTGCATGGGGAGCACTTTTATCCCTGTTGGAATCCACGTTGGAGCGTTGGGCTTGAGGGCAGTGTAAGTGCTCTGGCCTTCCTGCAGCACGTGCAGTGCTGCACTTTCCTCCACGGCTCTGAGCAATAGGAGGGGAGAGCTGAGGTGGAAGAAATGCTCTACGGGAAAGGCGGGGGCCTCATCGCCCCCCGCAGGTATGGCAGGACGCTGGCCCCCCTCTCCCTTGTATCGACGGTCCATGGTGGGGCCCGCCCCGCTGCATCATCATAACACGATGGGCGCGCCTCACCATCGATTGGTGCAGAGCCCCCCAGTTGACCCGGAAGCGATTGGATCGCTTCCGGGTCAAAGGGGGGAGCTGAGGTCAGACCAGTTAGAACTGGTCTGACTGGTGAGGGTTATAAGGCTGGGGAGCGCGGGAGGCGTCCTCTAGTTCCCGCGCTCCTCAGGCCTGCTCTTTGCCCCCCAGCCTTCTAGGAGGCTGTTATCTTTTTTTTTCTCGTTTTAGGCACGCCGTTCGCAGATAGCATTGGAGAACGGATCGCAACGTTAGGAAGATCCAGCGGCGCATGGAGCGTGTTGGTGGCGTTGTTGTTTCTGTTCCCTCTGCAGGTAGCGGTGGAGCGTGGATTGCGTCCCCTGCAGGTAGCGGTGGAGCGTGGATTGCGTCCCCTGCAGGTAGCTGTGGAGCGGGGATCGACAACAACGATTCCGGAGAGCTGGCACGGGTGTGGGCATTGCAGCTGGTTTTTCGCACTCACAGGCGCTGCAGGTACTGGTGGGGGATTGGAGCGGGAGCGCGGCCTGAGTGGGTGGCGAGGCTGCAACAGAGGCAGCACTGCTCGTCTGGGCCAATTTTTTCAGTCCAACCGCATAGCATGGCAGTTGAAGGTGGTGTTTTTTACAGTCGGAAAAGCCGATTTCGGAATGGCAGACTCGTAATTGACAAACATTGTGGGACTCCCCTTTCTACTTCCTGGATGCTTTGCTCGAGCTATCGTTTTTAAAGTAATTCAGTGTGTAGGGTGCACGGGGGCGATCAAAGGTTCTCCTTGGTCAGTAATTTCTCATGCAGTTGAAAAACGTTTTTTTCTGTGATTCTGGGCAGATCGTTTTAACAGTCATTGTGCCCCGAAGTTTGAACTGTTACTGGTGCTCATGTAAATGTTCTGATACCTATTTTGAGGGTTTTCGGCTTGATAGTGGATAGCATATTCGCTTCTTTTAAGGGACATCTCTTGTGAAATCACTTTTTCAAGGTTGAATAAGTTTGCACTTGTGTGTATATATGCTAATCTTGTGTTTCAACATAGGACCACATTAAGGGGGGCTCTGCTTGGTAGGATGACGTGGAGTAAAGCACAAGTTACTTACCTTTGGTAACGATATATCTGGAAGAAAGAGTATTTAGTATTGGATTCCTTACCTTAGAATATCGCCAGGCGTCAGACTGGATCCAGAAATTTTTGCATAGCAGTACCCATGCACATCGGTAGACGTCGTCCGCGGTGTCGTAGGTGCCGTGATGAAGTCGTCGGAGTACTTAGACGCCGCCCTCGCTCGCTGACGTCAGTTCTTATACATAGCTTTTCCGCGCCAGAAAACACGTGTGCAGCGAGACCCATGTAGCTGCCTGACAGATGTCCTGCAAGGGGACTCCCCGGCCCAGGGCAGTAGTAGCCACCGCGGCCCGAGTGGAATGGGCCCTCAGCCCAACAGTAGACTCCTTTTTAGCCAAGGAGTAGCATGCCTTGATGCACAACACGACCCACCGAGAGATGGCATGTTTGTGCACCGCCCGTCCCTTCTTCACACCTACATAACCAACGAAGAGTTGGTCATCCACCAGGAACTGGCATGTGCGATCAAGGTAGAAGGAGAGCGCATGTTTTGGGTCAGACGGTGGAGCCTCTCTTCCTCTTTCGAGGGATGCGGAGGTGGTAGAAGGTGGGCAAGGTGAAAGCCTGATGTGGAAGGCTGTGACTACCTTGGGCAGGAAAGAAGGACGGGTACGCAAGACAACCTTGTCCAGATGGATAGAAAGGAAGGGAGGTTTGCAAGAAAGAGCCTGGAGCTCACTCACCCTCCTGGCAGAGGTGATGGCAACCAGGAAAGCAGTCTTTAGAGTAAGAAGACGGAGAGGACAGTTATGAAGTGGCACGAAAGGAGCACACATCAAAAAGGTAAGAACAAGATTCAAGTCCCACTGAGGCATCACGAAAGGAACAGGAGGGAACATATGAGTGATGCTCTTCAAAAACCTATTTACAACTGGGGACGTGAACAAATAGGGCTGATCAGGGAGCCTTAAGAAGGCGGAAATGGCAGAAAGATATACCTTGATAGTGCCCAGAGCAGAGCCCTGCTGGGCAAGAGATAGAAGAAAGAGGAGAACCTCAGAAAGAGGGGCAGAAAATGGATCCACAGCCTTTGCTGCACCATGCCACAAATTTGTTCCACCTGCAGGTGTATACCGTCTTTGTGGAGGGACTCCTGGCTGCCAGAATGACATCACAAACTTCAGTAGGCAAGTCAAATGGCCTCAACTGTCGCTGCTCAATCTCCACGCATGGAGGTGGACGCTGGACAGGTTCGGGTGGAGGACCATTCCCTGCTGCTGCGACAGAAGGTCCTCCTGAAGAGGCAGACGAACCGGGGGATCGACTGACATGCTGAGTAGCTCTGGATACCAGTATCTTCGTGCCCAGTCCGGAGCCACAAGGATTACTTGGGCCCGGTCGCGCTTGATCTTCTTCAGCACTCTGGGCAGAAGTGGTATAGGCGAAAAGGCATACAACAGACCGCAACTCCACTCGTGACGAAAAGCGTCTCCGAGCGAGTGCCGCCTTGGAAATTCCAACGTGCAGAACTGATGACATTGCGCGTTCTCTTCGGTGGCGAATACTTCTAACCAAGGCTCTCCCCATTGTTGAAAGAGGCCTTGTGCCACGTCCGAGTTCAGACGCCAATCGTGATCCATCATGCACCGACGGCTGAGTTCGCCCGCCCTGGCGTTCAGAGAACCTGCCAGGTGTTGAACCACCAGGGTTATGCCCTGATGTTCCAGCCACTGCCAGAGGCGCAGAGCCTCCTGGCAGAGGGTCCATCGACCCCACCCTGCCCTGTTTGTTGCAGTACCACATGGCGGTGGTGTTGTCCGTGAACACCTGCACTACACTCCCCCGTACAGAGGGGAGGAATTCCTTCAGTGCAAGTTGGATCGCCCGCAGCTCCAGAAGGTTGATGTGGAGCTGGGACTGCGCCAGAGACTAGAGGCCTCTGATCTCCGCCTCTCCCATGTGACCTCCCCATCCCTGGAGAGACGCGTCCGTCACAACTACGTGCTCCGGTTGGGGAAGGGAGAGGGATCTGCCGCTGACCCAATCACGGTCCTGGAGCCACCACTGCAACTGTCTTGCAGTGCCCTCCGATATCAAGACGTGGCCGGACAATTTGCCCTGATGCTGGGCCCACTGAAATTTCCGGTCCCTCTGCAGAGCCCGCATCCGCCACCTGGCGTGATGCACCAGAAGGATGCAGGAGGCCATCAGCCCCAGAAGCCGCAGCGGCAACCTGACCAAAATCCGGGATAAAGGCTGAAAGATCGGAATCAGAGCCTGAATATCCCTAACCCGCTGTCTGCGAGGATAAACCCGAAACTGCGCTGAGTCTAGAACTGCTCCGATGAAGAGGAGCTTCTGAGAGGGGCACAGGTGTGACTTCGGCACATTGATGGAGAACCCCAGCTGGTGCAGGAGGTCGGTCGTAGTCTGGAGGTGTCTGACAACTGTCTGGGGCGAGCCCGCCTTCAACAACCAGTCGTCGAGGTAGGGGAAGACTGAAACCCCTAACCTGCACAGATGAGCTGCGACCACCGCCATCACCTTCGTGAACACCCGTGGGGCACTGGTAAGGCCGAAGGGGAGCATGGTAAACTGAAACTGCTCGTGGCCCACCGTGAACCGCAGGTAGCGCCTGTAGGCTGGCAGGATGGGGATGTGGAAGTACGCATCCTGCAAGTCCAACGCTACCATCCAGTCTCCTGGGTCCAGGGCAGCTAAGACCTGAGCCAAAGTCTGCATCTTGAACTTCTCCTTCCGGAGGAATCCGTTGACATTCTTGAGGTCCAAGATAGGGCGTAGGCCCCCTTTGCCCTTCTTAGGAACCAGAAAGTAGTGGGAATAGCAACCACTCCCTTCTCCTGGCCCAGGAACGCGCTCAATGGCCCCCTTGGCCAAGAGGGTCATAACTTCCTCCTGCAGAAGTCGCAAGTGATCCCCCGACATGCAGTGGCACTGCAGTGGCATGGCTGGAGGGGTCGCCTCGAAGGGGAGGGAGTAGCTCCTTTGGACGATTTGCAGCACCCACCTGTCCGAAGTAACAGTCCACCAGTGGAGGAAGTGATGGCGAACCCTGCCCCCCACTGGCGCCGAATGGGCCTGAAAGCTCGGACTAGGAAGGCTTTGAGGCAGATGCTGTGGGGGTGGATGTGGACTGGCCTTGCCGTTGTCCCCGGGCACCGCCACAGCGGTTACCACGTCCGCCACCGCCCTGAATGGTAGTCTGTGGCCCGTGGCTGACAGGACGTATGGGGGCGTCCCTTCCGTAGTCACGAAAGGAGCGAAAAGCAGCACTTTGCTGGCGTGGGCCGACAGGCCCAAGGACTTGGCCGTAGCCCTGGAGTCCTTAAAGCGCTCAAGCGCACTGTCTGCTTTGCCACCAAAAAGGCAACGGCCATCAAACGGCATGTCCATCAGAGTGTTTAGGACATCAGCCGAAAAGTTGGCGGACCTCAACCAGGCATGGCGACGAATCGCCACCGTCGTTGACATCGCTCTGCCCAGTGAGTCCGTGGTATCCAGCCCACATCGGATGGAGTACTAAGCCGCATCTCGACCCTCCGCAAGGGCTTGGGCGAGTTTAGCGACCGTGTCCCACAGACAGTGGGTATAAAGGCCCAAGAGGCACGCGGTGTTAACAGACCGCAACCCCAAACTAAAGGAGGAGAACATCCTTTTACCATACTGTTCGTACCACTTGGATTCCCGATCGGGGGGAGCCGTCGGGAATGCGTTCTGGGAGTTAGAGGCCTGGATGACCAGTGTCTCAGGGGTGGGGTGGGTGGACAGGAAGCTGGGGTCGCCCGGGGCTGGGCGATGGTGTCTGGCCATGTTCCTATCTATAGGAGGAACTGTAGCGGGCCTGGATCAGGTGCCCAGAAGAACGTCAGTCAAGGGCTCATTAAACGGCAACAGAGGCCCCGCCGAGCTTGTTTGCGGTTTAAGGACCTCAGTGAGCAGTTTAGTCCTCACGGCCCCGATGGGGAGCGCAAGGTGAAAGGCCTTGTATGCCCTCATCAACACCACACTCTAGGCAGCCCCCTCCTCCGTAGCCACGGAAGGAGGGGAGACAAAGCCAGTGTCGGGCGAAGTGTCCAGACCACGGGCATCCCCAAGCTCCTTTGTCCAGTCCTGATAAGACTGGCACTCACATGCCAGAGGGTCCTCAGACCCTTCCCAGTCTGCTTTGCCACCCATCTCCTGATAGTCAGGCTCAAAGGATGGAGTTGGCTCGTAGAAGTAAAAATCTCCGATCGGCGTCGATAGCGGCGTCGACCGACGCCGCTCCACCGCCGGAGCCGAATCGAGAGCAGAACTGGAGACGGTGTCGACCGGGGGAGGCACCTGGGGCGACACCCTAAAGGCCGGCGCCGGCGAGGTCGTAAGGTTGACCGGCAACGACCCAAATCCGGGCCCGGATCCAGCAGAGACCTGCGGCATCTGGACCGAAGTCGCCGACGACGCCAGGGCCAAAGCACCCGACGGCGCCGGGGCCGAAGCACTCGGCCCGCTCGGACTCCCAGCCGGGGCCGCAGTGCCTGAAGGCACCGCAGAACCCGACGGAGGAGAGAGCAACTTCATTGCCATGAGGAACGCTTCGATCTCCTCCGGCGTCGCGTGCTGCCCAGGGACCGACGGGTATGGAGCAGGCCGCAACGCATCGTGCGAGCGTCTTGTGCCTCTTACCTGAGGACTTGGAGCCCGACAAGTGGTGACGACTGGACGAGCTGTGACGACTTCGGCCCCGCGGCCAGTCCCTCGACCTCTTCCTGGACCGGGACCTCGAGCGGCACAGGGCCGACTGCCGGAGCTCGGGGCGCTTGCGGGGCCGCTCCTGCCTAGCCTTCGACGTCAAGGCCCGGCAGTCGGGGCACGACTTGTCGTCGTGGTCGAGCCCCAGGCAATGTAGACACCGCCGATGGTGGCCGGTGACCGACATCAGTCGGTCGCAGTCGGAGCGTTTGAACCCGGACATGCCTACCGGCACCTACGGAGTCAAACGAATTTGAAAAATGATCAAAAAAGTTTGGTCAAAAAGTGACTAAGGGTACCACTTATTCCGGATCGGCGATTGCTGGCGCAGAAAAAATAGGTGCTACAGGTCTTTGGTACAATCCAGGCATGCTAAGGGAATCTCAAAGGTATTCCACAACAGAGGCTGGAGTAACAGGATAGACACAGGGATACAAAAAGTGAGAAAAGTACCCATCAGCCCACTCAATAGTGGAGGCTCGTCATTTGGGATTTTCAAATGTAGAAAGTTGGTGTCCAACAAACACTGCCTCCAGTTATTACTGAGGCTAGTTTAGGACCCAAAGGTTGAACCCTCAACCTGAGCAAATGACAGCACAAGTGGCTGAAAAGGGCTTAGTTGCAGTGCTCAAAGAAATAAGAAAAAGTGAGAAAAAAGGAAGATAATCCAAGTGATTCTAAAAATGCCTATCTTGACGTCAACAAGAAAACTTTATTGGGTGTACCCGTCAAGATGGTATAGTTAAAAACAGAGTGACAATAGCAAGAAAGATGGTTTGCTATTTACCCAAGATGTTGTCTGGTCAACATGTTTCAGCCTATCAAGGCTTTCGTCAGGACCTATGTATCACTACTGCAACACTTACTTCATAACGTGTAAGAAAAGAAAAATAATATTTTCATGGGTGGTGTGTCCCCTCCTGTTAAAGGAAAAAAGAAAGAAGAAAATACACAAGAAAGTAAAATGCACAACGTAACTTAAGTCCCTTATAGTGACAGTCACGCATGTATAAATTATTTACAATATTTTCAGTATATTCACTTACCCAACTCTGTGGGATCAGGAGCCTCACCTCACCTGGCGACAGCTCAGGCTAAAGGAGGCCACGCACTGAAAGAAACGTATTCAAAGTGAAGATGTAGTTTATTTTAGTTCTATCTATTTAGATGACATAGACCCTCCGTGGCGGTGTGTATAACTGGTGTTTATTCAGAATCCAACCTCTCTTTTAGGGGCTTTTGTAGACGGTCTTATGGACTATGTTAACGCTAATACAGAACTTGTCTAATTAAGGAGTCAGTCATGTAAGAGTGCTCTCTCCTCATACATGCCAGGATTTTTTATCAAACTCTCTATCCTTGATAGGATGTCTGGAGGCAAACCTTTTGCTTGTGGTGTTTAAAATTATTGTTTGCTGGAGACTTTGGTCTATACATCAGATAACACAGGAGTTTGATATATAACTATGTGTGTCACCTAAAAAGAAACCAGGTTGGATTCTGAATAAACACCAGTTATACACACCGCCACGGAGGGTCTATGTCATCTAAATAGATATAAGGTACATCTAGGTGGAGTGGTTGGTGTGCATATTTTTAAACCACCACAAGGTTGTAGCTAACAACTGCCTCAGTCTGCCATTCCATGTAATCTGGGAAATAGCTGCATTTAAGATGAACTAAAATAAACTACATCTTCACTTTGAATACGTTTCTTTCAGTGCGTGGCCTCCTTTAGCCTGAGCTGTCGCCAGGTGAGGTGAGGCTCCTGATCCCACAGAGTTGGGTAAGTGAATATACTGAAAATATTGTAAATAATTTATACATGCGTGACTGTCACTATAAGGGACTTAAGTTACGTTGTGCATTTTACTTTCTTGTGTATTTTCTTCTTTCTTTTTTCCTTTAACAGGAGGGGACACACCACCCATGAAAATATTATTTTTCTTTTCTTACACGTTATGAAGTAAGTGTTGCAGTAGTGATACATAGGTCCTGACGAAAGCCTTGATAGGCTGAAACATGTTGACCAGACAACATCTTGGGTAAATAGCAAACCATCTTTCTTGCTATTGTCACTCTGTTTTTAACTATACCATCTTGACGGGTACACCCAATAAAGTTTTCTTGTTGACGTCAAGATAGGCATTTTTAGAATCACTTGGATTATCTTCCTTTTTTCTCACTTTTTCTTATTTCTTTGAGCACTGCAACTAAGCCCTTTTCAGCCACTTGTGCTGTCATTTGCTCAGGTTGAGGGTTCAACCTTTGGGTCCTAAACTAGCCTCAGTAATAACTGGAGGCAGTGTTTGTTGGACACCAACTTTCTACATTTGAAAATCCCAAATGACGAGCCTCCACTATTGAGTGGGCTGATGGGTACTTTTCTCACTTTTTGTATCCCTGTGTCTATCCTGTTAGTCCAGCCTCTGTTGTGGAATACCTTTGAGATTCCCTTAGCATGCCTGGATTGTACCAAAGACCTGTAGCATCTTCCTTGTATTAAATATGTATAGTTGGGGGACAAGGTGCTGGTAGGTCTATAATAATAACTCCCCTTGGGCCCTACTCTACTCTGTAGCTTTGGGCAGAAAAAATAGGAACAGACGTCAGCGCGCAAGGGTGGTGTCTAAGCACTCCGACGACGTCATCACGGTGCCTACGACAATGAGGACGGACGCGGAGCCACGGACGACGCCTACCGACGCGCATGGGTACTGCTATGCAAAAATTTCCGGATCCAGTCTGACACCTGGGGATATTCTAAGGTAAGGAATCTAATACTAACCTGTTTCTTTCAGATGCTGTGGACAACGCTAACATGGTACACAGGCAGGCCTGCACTTCACTGCTTCTGAGGGCCGCCGGGCTATAGTGCGCTCGCCCAACACCCAGGCTAGTTGGTGTGGCGTGGTCCCAGTTGCGTGGTGCTCACGGCCAGTCTGTGTGCCTCTAACTTCAGCAGGTAAAAGCGGTGCTAGGTCTGTCAGGACTGTGCTATTACAGGTCAGGGCGTAGGGTACCTGGCAGTTTTTAGTAGGAAGAGGATGGCCAGTAGACGCAATGCAAAATGGTCCCGCATGGAGCACATGCTAGAGGGGATGATGCGTAGTATGGTGACAATGAATAGGAAATTGGGAAAGGTGGACCAGTTAGGGAAATGCGTTGCGGAGCTCAGACAGAGCAGACTGGGCCAACAGCCAAGCCCAAGCAAACGATAGGGCCCTCGAAACCTAGGGGGAATTGAACCCACTCCCTAAGCGGGCTAGAGCAAGGAAGGGGAAAGTTCAAGTTCCAAAGCCTTTTGGGGAGGGTCCTTCAGGGGAGGGTCCATCAGGGAGTCTAAAGCCACCAGTGTCTCCTAAACCTATTCCCCAGACTCCGGCTAACATACCTTCAATCCCGGCACAAGCTACGCCAGTGCCAACACCGGGTCCATTGCCTCCACTGGTCCCCTGGTCCCAGTCGTAATCCCGGTGGTACCCACGTCTAGCCGCACGCCATCCCTGGGGACTCTTGTCCCGAACTCAGCGGCCCCCACCCGAGTCCTGCCACCAGCAATGGTTAGTCCGGTCCCGCCAGAGCTAGTGGCTCAGATAGCGGCAGTTCTCCCGTGGCTAGGAAAGGGGGGGATGTTACCATCTTCAGTAGGTGCCAAAGACGTAGGGGAGGATCCTTTAGCGGAGGCGCATAGAATGGTGGCAAAGATTATGGCCACCCCAAGCGGCGTGGGGCTGAGTATTCCTAACCCGCCCCAGGTGGCGCAACCAGAAGGCATCGCTGGAAAAGAGAAGATGGTAGAGCCAGCGGGTGCTGGGGAAACAGGTAAGGAAGTGCCATTACCATTACTAGGCGCGGGCACACTACCTACTAAAAGGGAGCATTTGGCAAGGCATGTGGCACGAGAGGTGAAGGAATTGATTTGGGCTGGTGCATATGTCAAAATGTTTTCTTTGCTTGTGGATAACAGGGAAATGGAGTATGCTAGGGAGCAGAAAGATTGGATGTTGCTTAGCGAATGGCGGGTGGAAATGGCAAGATTCAGAGTTGAAGAAACTTTGTCCAATTGGATTAGGGGTTTCTGTGTATTTATGGCTATTATAGTGTAGTGTAGTTCCTATTATCCCAATAGGCTCTGCGCATTGGAATAATACCTTCAATAGTATAGGCCTAGACCAGACGTTAACTAGGTCTTCTACTGTCGATATTAGACTTAAAGTTTTGGGTTTGCCAGCTAGCTCAGAGTTCACTAGAAACTTTCTCGAATAGGCAAGGAGGAGTTGAACCTCCCTGGATAGACAAGAAGGGATTTAGTTTCTGACAACCATAGAACATGACAACTTTGCTCTCCCCTAATCAAGAGTGTATCTCTAGAGTCGTGTGAAAACAAAAGACGACTTATTTTACTCAGTCAGTACGTGCATTCTTAGTCTCACCAGATTGTAGAGAAAAGGAAGAGACGGGCGTGTTCAATAAAAGATGGTATTTATCGATCAGTCTCTTTTCTCATACAAGAGAAATGGATCGATATTATTGCAATACTTATGGTTAAGTAAAGTGCATACATTAAAAGCAGAAGTATAAAATAATACTGTAAAAACATTGATATGGTTTCTAAGTCATATGAAGGTTTAAAATGAATAAAATAGATACATATACATATACATTTGACTAATCGTACTCAACTGGTGTTTCTAACTACGCCTACCCCAGTGTACCTGACCTAAGCCTAATACGTGGGCGGGGGTGGAAAGTAGCAGTTTAAGTTAAGTTTGTTTTGCCAAGTGACTGACTAAAGAATTCTCAGCGAGGGGTTATTCAGTTCTGTACCTGGAATCTAGGATGAATGAGGGATGGTATCTCTCGTCTCTGGTCTCGATATTCCAGGCTGCCTGCGAGGGCTACCCGGAAGCGCCGGAGCTGGATTTCTCGGTAGGAGAAAGCAGCGTGTGCTTTTCAGCGCGTCAGGAAGGCGGGGCTAGGCCAGCGGGGTCTGCTCTGCTCTGGGCTTCGGCAAGTCTGGCTGCTCCGATCTCGTCACCACCGCGTGTGTTTGCATAGGGCAATATCGGTAATATTTATACCTTTAAGGTGCCGAGATTGACGTAAGGATGGACATAGATACGTCAATAAGGATGTCATACGACCTGGTCGTTAGCACATTCTTTTGCTGAAGTTCTCGATGAAATCAAAACAATGGCCGCAGGGTTTTTCCCAGGTTGTCATAGGTTTGATTTGTTTTGAGAACTCTGTATGCCTTATCAGGGGCTGGAGGAATATCGCTTGTCTAATTAGATGGCAAGCGTTATGACCTAATCAGATAACACGTTCCTGTGCCGTAGTATGGCTTAATCAGATAACGGTTTCTGCATCATGGGGGTTTTCTGCATCATGGGATGGCTGCTAGTTAACTTGTTAACCAGAATAGGGTCAGGAATAGGGGGATCGATACAGAACCTATAGGAATACATCACACCCACTCCACGCTAACTATGGACATATTTACGAATCTAGGCATAGTAAAACATACTGTAGAGTATCGTGTATACCTTACCACCCCAAAATACATAAATGCATTTTGAAATTATCTAATATACGGAAAAAGGCAGTCACATGTATTATATTCACTTCAAGCTGTAAATAATGCTAAAGTAATCACGCATATCTATACATTATCACTAATTTGTATATGGGAATTTACCCATGAAATGGCTCTTAATACAGAAAAAAGGTTCGAGACCATTTCATCACAGAATAAAATAATTATGAACATACCAGCGGGCAGCTAATGTCTATAAAGTATCTAAAAATAGAAATTTTAGTTCTCTAAGAATAGTTCTTACTTTAAGCAGAAGATAAGTATCCCGAAAAATTCGTAAAAATATTTTGGGGCTGCTGAAAAAAATTGCTGTCCGTGAACTGGAGGGAAAATTGTTCATGTGACTTTATTATTGAAGTTGAAGGCCAAATTCAGGGAACGCCGTGTGCTAGCTTGCTCAAAAGTCTCTATTTCTGCTCTGGTGAGAACATCATATCATTTAGACTGTCGAAAAAGCTGTCAACAGCTTCCTGGGAGAGTTCCACTAACTCGGAAAAAGGTGTAATCATGCATTCGTGCGCATGATTGTCTCCATTGACGTTTTGATTAGGATTGCTGACAGAAGGTCGTACCTGATCGATGCTGCTTTCATCTTGAACTTCACTACCCCTTAATCGTAGTGGTGAAGCTTCCATGAATGCCGTCATCAGGATTGGTAGCCTTTGAGGGCAGCACAAAGCATGAGCCTTTATTGGACTCAACAATGTTTCTGCATCCATTGGCGCATCCGATTGTAGCGTCAGACAGGTGTCTAACACGCATTCTTCTCCGCATAGCAAGCACCTTAATACAGGTAAAACACATCGATGCCACATTGGTCGAAATGATAGAAACCAAGTCATGTTCAGGTCTCTAAGCCGGGATAGTCCCAGGATTTTTGATATCCGGTCCCGGTATCCAATGGCTCGGATTGTTTCTTCCCTTGTCGCAGGTGTTTTGTCTGTGACACGGTTTGCCATAACGAAATATTAGGACCAATAATAGGATTCCTGCAATTAGTCCCAAAATGAGGGGAAGTCCGCCAAAAATCGAATGGACGAAATTTGGAAAAATACCCAGTATGGCTTTGAATGGTGTTAATGCCATCGAAAATACTGTCTTAAATACCTTTGAGACTCCACTGGTATCAGAAATATTTAAGATTTCATTCAGGATTTCTGCGAAATGTATGGGGGAATTAGTTGATAACAAAGAGTGAATCTCTGCAGTCGTCCTTGCGACTTGGAGATCATACGTTTCTTTTGATGACGTGAGCCTGGTCGGCGTCTGAAGAAGCACTGTTTTCATTCTGCTTAAAGTATCTATTCGAATAGAAGTAATTTTCAAGTTAGGCCATGCCCTTGCCTCCCTGTCTGGAAAGGAGCTGGGGAACAATGAGTGTCCACAGCACATGACCTTCGCAGTCGTAGTTATGAGATAAGGAGTCCCGGGCATAAGACTACAACATCTGCGATCCACAATTAGAATGTAACTCCCATTATAGAGTCTTTGAAAGAATGGTTCTATCTCTGTTGCAGGTGCGCCTAGCTGGTGACATGAAAGGTTATTTGAGTTCCCTTCACAGGCTCCATGCAAACTAATTCCATTACACAGAAGTGTACCGCTCAGTGACATTGCACAATTATTGCCACTAAGAAACACTTTCTGTCCTTTATTACTGACACATGCATGTGAATAGGGCAAGTTCCATGTTGTTTTAATGTACCCTTTTCCCAATTTTTCGTACATGCCAGCCTGTATATATTTTTGGCAGTATTGAAACCTGAAGGTTGATATTGGAATATTAATTATCCCATGTATTATCCATTCACTGACAGGTCGTTCTGACATTGTCACTGGTAATCTTTCGAGTTTCTCAATGCTCAGGATTGTATAATCAGCACCCTTCTGTGCCATACTGATTTGTTTATCAGTAAGGTTAAAGATATTGAATAGTGACGTTGTGTTGATTAAACGGCAAGGCACATAGCCTGAACGCAGATTTTGTAACGTCCAGCCAAGTTGTACAATAGAACGCAATTGAGACTGACCGTGTTGTAACAACAGTAAGTCTTGCGATATTATGTCGATTGCTGAAGACACAATGCTGTCCAAAGAAAAAATTCTGGAGGACAGAGTCATTAACCCATTGTCCACTACAGAAAGTGATTTTTCCAAATTAATACGGTCAATTTCCCGTATACTTTCTGCTGTTTCAATTTGAGTCACCTTCCAGGCCTCGTTGTATGCTGCATATACAGAGGCTGCTATGAAACGTTTTTGACGCTGTTTGCGCGGTCCCATAATGAAATCACGCAAGTCAGCACCATCAGTAAGTAAAGTTAGGTGTTGCTTAATTTCTGCCAGTGTGGAAGTTTGTAGCCATTGAAGGCATAATTTGCCCACACTGTAGGTGGTTATTATCCCTGGGTGTTGTCTTTGGGAATATCTAGGGTCTGGCCTGGTTAATTTGAACCCCTGTGTTTTGTTCAGGAATCTGTCTTGACAGTTATTAGTATCTGTGGGCCAGATCAACCACTGTTTCCAATCTGGATGTGTTCTGTTTTGGTTTAATACATAATTTACGTCTATCTCTTCATCTGAAGAGCTATTGCTGTTCATTGTTGGTTTTGGAATAGACGGTTTATTTAAGTCTTTGATTTTGGCTAGGCCAAGACAGGTAGTTTGTTGAACAGTGTCATTTAAAAATATAATTTGTTCTGGGATCATGCAGGCTCTAAACAAAGATTCTATACCTTGTACTTGCCATTATTTTGTACCCCAAACACTTTTTACTTCAACATTTTTGTCCCAATAATCAAAACCAAAAGTATTCATTTGTTCAAAAAATGAGTCTGAATATATCAATTTTGTGTTTGTTATCATGGTCTTTGTCCCTGTCTTATTTGACAATTTGAAATAAAATGTTTCAGCATTACTTGTGTTAAAACCTGAAAAGTATGAATATTTGTCATAAAAGGTTCTTGAGCTTCCTTTTGGAGGGGTTGCACAATGTTCCCATTGATTATAATTTAAAACATTTCTAGGTTGTGCAGATCTATGTAGAAAATGGTTACCATAGTGGTTGTAACAGTACATACTATCATAATTAGTCGAACCCTGCAAATAATCATGTTTGGTAAATTTAGCAGACATCACTAAGTCAGACAATATATTATTTATACTTTCAAAGTCCCAATCATCAGCAAATGAGCTTGGTTTTACAAAGTCACTCAATGAGATCTTGATTTGGTGTGGATATTTCAGGATTTCAACCGGACCATAGATTTCGTAGTCAGTGTTGTCCCATGCTACCCCACCCGGTATAGGATTGGCTGTGAAGTTGACTGAAGAAAGTTCTCTTTTCTCGACGTGTGAAGATGTGTGTGGTTTGAGGATCAAGTTGATTTTCTGACTTGCTGTGTCCATTTTAGCATATTTTCCCTCAATGAAGCGTCCCAAAGTTAGTACCATGATGAGCCAAAGTATGAGGATAAATGCACCAAAACCCACCCAAAATTCAATCCATGGAGAAATCAGATATGTTTCTTTCAGTTGTTTAAAAACTTCTTTAGCTTTATCTTTAAAGGTTTTTGTTGATGGCTGTGCTTTTGATTCACTGAAGCCTTCAGAGGAATCATCGAAGTTTATGAAGTAGCCGGATGCAGTTCTGTCAATTGTTCCAATTGCTTCAGGATTACTGTTTCTTGCATATTCGTTTGTTACTTCATTGTAGATTGGTGTGTCTCTGCTAAATGTTTTTATTTGGGTTTTCAGAGGTTTAAGTTCCATTGCATTGTTGCATAGTCCTTGTTGTTCTTCTGTAGACGTTTCGAATGTGATTAGCCTCTTAGTTAGGACCTCTGTATTGGTAGCAAACCTTGGTGTTCTGCTACTTATTGAGTCCACTTGGCCTACTATTTGTTATCGGCCACATGATTGTGGTTTTACCAGGTCGATTGATACAACTCGGTTCTCCTTTTTACCAGCAAGCGACGGTAGTACAACTGATCTTGTCCCGTTGATAGACAAGACAGGAACTGCTTTTCTGTAAGAAGGCCCAAATTCCTTCTTTACCGCGATCTTTTCTCTGACTAGATCCCTGACTTTTGGAATCCAGACAGGTCTTGCTGGGACAGGTGGTGGTTCTTCAGTGGTTGTTGGCTGCTGTTTCAACTTTATGTTGCTCAGGTCTTTTCTTGTTTTGTTTAAGTCCTGCAAAATAGCCAAACGATCTTTGATATCAAAGCTTTTTTCCTTCACCACTGAAGTCTGACTGTCGAGATCTAAGACTAACATCCTAGTTCCAAACAATAATTCGTACGGACTGAATCCCTTCAGAGAATTTCTTGGCAGGTTATTTAGACTACGTTGGACACTTATTAGATGTTTAACCCACCCAGCTCCCGAACCTAATACCTTTTCCGTTATAGATTGCTTTCTGCCTTGGTTTTTTCTTTACACCATCCCGTATCCCTCAGGAAGGAAGTGAGAAGAATCCCGCTGTGCTATGCTCATTTGGCCATGTTTCCCCACAGGCTTGAGGGCTAATGTGAAAACATTGGTCAAACGTAGCATGTTCCTAGCGTATATGCCATTTAGACTCGCTAATCTTTGTATAACAGTCCAGACGTCAGCCGAGTGCTGGGGATTTACATTATAAGTGGAAACTAGCTTGTATATGTTAATCGGACGCTTTGTTTTTTACTGTTTGTTCTTTCTGGAGTGAAACGCCACGGTAGTATACCGTTTCTTTCGCCACTGCGATCCCTGTTGCAGTTCGGGCATTTTTTTACAAAAATGTGATGCTGCAGGCTCATGCCTGGCCACCAGTACCTTGATTGTAATTCTTCCAGAGAATCTTTTAGTTTGAGGTGTCCGAGACCCTCACCCATATGTGCGTCTGCAATTAACAAGGTTCTCCTGTCCATGTTTGGAATTACTCTATCCCCCACTCCAGGGATTCGAGCAAAAGGGACGGAGTTTGCATCGATTATGTATGTATAATTGAGTGGATAATTGATCGGTAGCGCCGAGCAGTCGCCTTTTGATGACGTTCTCACCGCCAGCGCTGTTTCACCGTCAATGTATTTTATTGTACGCTTTTTTCTGACTACGGAAGCCGATTTAGTTGCTGCCGCTGTGGCTGTCTCAGCCAATGAATTCCCTGCAACGTGAACGCCATCACGCTGATGACTCAGTGAGTGTGTCACGTGAGTCTTTGGTAGTTCTTTTTGTAACAGAACTATTTGTTCCCAAAGCAGTTTTTGCTTTATTGTTGCACCTGTGTCATCTTTGTAACCGTTTTGAATCCATGTCTGCAAATCGTTGTTATATGATTTGACGCAGTAATATGAATCTGACACTATAAGTGTCGGGAATTCGCGATCCGCATTATCTAGCGCCATTTTCAATGCTAATATTTCAGTCTGTTGTTCTGAATTAGTTTCTACTGAGTGTGTTTTTGTTAATAGAGGTCTTAGTTTACCTCCGCGCCACACTTCTTTTGTAATCTCACATGTGGGGTTGTATGCTTGTTCTCCCCAAACGGAGGGTTGAGCATGTCCGTCTGTATAGATTACACAAGCGTATTGTCGTAAGGGCAGAATGTCGATTGGCAGAGGGAATGTTCTTTCATATTCTAGATTTTTTAATTCTTTTAATTCTGGATCAAAATAGTAGTATACTTTGTCCGTTGTAATTGAATTCATCCATTGTATCCATTCCGGATTCAATGCTGTTGTTGGTAAATTACACGGTGTTGTTAATGCCTCAAAGGCTGATTCTGCTGTTCTGACTGTGATATGTCTACCGTCAGCTTTATCTTTTTCTCTAGCTATTGCGGTTTGAACTGCATGAACAATGTTTTCTTTATTACTGAACTTCTTTTCAGCTTCTGTGTACAAGTGTGATTTGAATGCAATTGGTACCTTTTCTCCCTCATTAGAGGTCAGGTATGTGAATCCGCATCTTCCTGGGATGACTCGAATCACAAGATTGCGTGTGTTATCACGTGTTTCTAATTTTGTTTTAATTAACATGTCTGTTTGTAAGGATCTCAGAATTTCTGTGTGTATTTGAGTCCAATTGGTTGTTTTAAAATCTGGTTTTATTAGATCATAAAGGGGTTTGACCCTTTCTGCGTAATTTGCAATGTATGTTCTTCCGAAATTTAGGAAGCCTAGAATTGACTGTAGGTTTTTTAGTGTTCTAGGTGCTTGGAGTACGACACATTTCTCTAGGAAATTGTCAGCCAGGCTTTTGCCTTCACTTGATAATTCATATCCTAAGAACAGGACTGTCAGATGGGCAATTCTGGATTTTTTAAAGTTGAATTTGTAACCCTCTGCTGCGAACCCAAGTATTATGGTGTTCACTCTCTTCAAGTGAGTATCCAAGTCATCATCTGTTAGGTATATGTCGTCGACATAAGATAATGCTTCGTCATATGTTTGTAGTAATTCTGTTACTCTCGCTGAGAATACCCCTGGGCTGTTCTTGTACCCCTGGGCTAACCGACAGAATTGTTTTTGAGTGCCATTTATTGAGAACGCAGACAAATATCTGCTCTCTGGTGCTATGTTTTGACAAAAGAATCCATTAGAGATGTCTAATGTTGTTTTGTATTTTTTGCGCACTATGTTATTCATTAGTGCAGCACTATGCGAGTTTTGCACTGCAAAAGTTTTGCAACATGAGTTAAGGTGTCTGTAATCCAAAACTAGACGATATGAATTGTCTGGTTTGGAGACCGGAAACAAAGGGTTGTTCATTTGTGAGGTGCAAGTTTCAATCACCCCCTGGTATTCTAGTTGATCTAGGATTTCTTTTACCTGTTTTTTAGCTTCTTGCTTAATTGGGTACTGTCTTTGTGCAGTAGGTTGTGATTTTAACTGGATTTTGTGAGGAGGAGAGTCCTCATCCCATCCTACATGATTTTTATATAAAGCAGGAGCTTGAGCTACTGCCCACTTTCTAGCAAGTGTGTATTTTTTATGAATTGGGATATGATTTGAAAAGGTAGGCATAATTATTTCTTCGCCATGAGGGCAATCCCTGACAAACTCTGGTGGCCAGTCTTTTCAGCTAGAAGGATGTCATAGCCCTTGGAGAGATTATCCCAAAATAGTCCCCTTATTTTTCTAGTCTTATCCCCTTCTATACGTAAAGTTATTTCATATATTTTGTGAGGTTTGATAACTCTGGTGTCTGCAGTTTCCACTTGAAGATATTCATTCGTGTCCACTGTCTCCAGATGATTCATAAGGACTTTGCGAGCTATGCTCACTTCTGTGCGCTGTCTAGCATTGTCTGAGCCCATTCTCCGTTTTTCAGTTGTGTCCTCAGTATTCTCGGCATTGTTAACTATTTTAATACTGGCTACCTTCTTTTTTGGAAATTGTAATTTCTTTTTTAGATGAGCAGATTCCTTGTCTTTGGACTTGGCGTGCTCTTCTCTTTGTTCTGATCGTCCTCTTCTTTCCGATTTCTGCGAGGAAGTCTGAAAAGATTGAGAGGGACGTGTATCAATGTCTTGATATCTATCAGGCTTCTTTATATTATCCCTATTTCTAAGGTTGTATTTCTTCCCAGAGGGATCACTTTGGGGTGACCTGTGTCTTTGGTTTGGAGATCTTTCTCTCCGCCGAGGAGACCTTCCTCTGGACTGGAATTTCTTTTCTTTAGGATTGGATTGTTTGTTTCCATCCCAGCTCTTTTTTTGTGATGTTGAATTATTATTAAAAAATATTTTTTCAGGACTTTCAATCAGTTGTGGTTTTACTGGTATTCCACCTAAACTATCTCTACCTAGTTCCTCATAGGATTTTTCTATAATTCTGGCAATTTCAGCTGGTTGTTCTGCTATATCTATTTCTTTTAACCTCTGGCGGATCGCCACGTTTGCTGCTTCTCCCTTTATGTTGGCTAATAATATAGCCGAGACCTGCTTGAAGTCTTTTAGTAATTTCATACCAAGAGTTAAAGCGAGTTCTGGACCGTATTCATCTTGAATTTGTTTTAGCACATCTGGTATTACCGAGATGGATGGAACACCATGCGCTTTTGTGTAAATGGAAGCAAAGACTGTACCCCAAGTGTCACAGTCCTCCACGTGTGGTGCGATTCCCATTGGAAGACAGATAGTCAGAATCCTGTGTTTTTCTAACGGGGTGGTGTCTGGAAACACCGCCTCTATTTGGGTGATTTTTTGTGCTAACCAGAATGGTATTTGTTCCAGTTTAGCTGGTACTTTACCTAGGCAGGACTGTATGTTCTGTGGTGTAATTTTATTTGTGTTCCCCTGATGAGGGGTCAGCTGTTGAATTTTAATTGCTGGTTGGATTGTTGAAGTCCGCATTACATATTGGACTAATTGTCTATGTATTTTTATTAATTGTTTTAGTTGTACTAAAAGATCTACTGCAGACATTCTTTCGAAGTCTGGATGTGGTGTGTATCCGGCTAGGACCGGCCACGTTGCTCCTGGTCTACCTAAGGGACGAGCCTGGTGATGTGATTGTTATGTTTTAGGGCGCCATTAAATAAGAGCAGGTGCTCTTGAAATTTAAGTGGTACTTCCACCTCCTCGAAAGGAGTGTACGCATCAGGAGGTTCCTCTGTTTTGTAATAGTGGAAGACCTTTGTTACAGCGTTAGCTGCTGGAAAGTGTATCCATGAATAGAATATCTCTGTCTGCCGATATTCGTGTGCCTCTATTACGAATATGACTGTGCCACCTCTAGGTGTCAGTCCATTTTCTATAAGTTTTAAGGTTATAGATTTCCTTGTGTTGACCGGGATGATTATTATATCCGGGTCTGCTTCTTGCAGTGCATTATCAGCTGCTACGAGTTCAGCAGTTATTCTAGCTGCCTCTCTTTCTCCTTCACTGTCTGACATTGTACTGTCCAGAAGGTTATTTTGTTTGTTTGCAGATCAGGTTCTTATGGAAACAAAGATTAGATGCACAATATTTTGGAACAGTGTATCCTTCAACGTTGACTAAACCAAGAACCATACATAGGAGTTTCCTCCTGCGAGGTCTGGCGGATATGACCTTTCACCCACTCCAGACGTCTTTGGAGTATTATGGGAAAAAGGGGTCTGAGTGAAAAAGCACGACTGAGTTACTCTAAATGTCTTGCGTTAGTTTTATCGCCTATCCAAACGAGTTGGGCGCCATGTAGTGTAGTTCCTATTATCCCAATAGGCTCTGCGCATTGGAATAATACCTTCAATAGTATAGGCCTAGACCAGACGTTAACTAGGTCTTCTACTGTCGATATTAGACTTAAAGTTTTGGGTTTGCCAGCTAGCTCAGAGTTCACTAGAAACTTTCTCGAATAGGCAAGGAGGAGTTGAACCTCCCTGGATAGACAAGAAGGGATTTAGTTTCTGACAACCATAGAACATGACAACTTTGCTCTCCCCTAATCAAGAGTGTATCTCTAGAGTCGTGTGAAAACAAAAGACGACTTATTTTACTCAGTCAGTACGTGCATTCTTAGTCTCACCAGATTGTAGAGAAAAGGAAGAGACGGGCGTGTTCAATAAAAGATGATATTTATTGATCAGTCTCTTTTCTCATACAAGAGAAATGGATCGATATTATTGCAATACTTATGGTTAAGTAAAGTGCATACATTAAAAGCAGAAGTATAAAATAATACTGTAAAAACATTGATATGGTTTCTAAGCCATATGAAGGTTTAAAATGAATAAAATAGATACATATACATATACATTTGACTAATCGTACTCAACTGGTGTTTCTAACTAGGCCTACCCCAGTGTACCTGACCTAAGCCTAATACGTGGGCGGGGGTGGAAAGTAGCAGTTTAAGTTAAGTTTGTTTTGCCAAGTGACTGACTAAAGAATTCTCTGCAAGGGGTTATTCAGTTCTGTACCTGGAATCTAGGATGAATGAGGGATGGTATCTCTCGTCTCTGGTCTCGATATTCCAGGTTGCCTGCGAGGGCTACCCGGAAGCGCCGGAGCTGGATTTCTCGGCAGGAGAAAGCAGCGTGTGCTTTTCAGCGCGTCAGGAAGGCGGGGCTGCGCCAGCGGGGTCTGCTCTGCTCTGGGCTTCAGCAAGTCTGGCTGCTCCGATCTCGTCACCACCGCGTGTGTTTGCATAGGGCAATATCGGTAATATTTATACCTTTAAGGTGCCGAGATTGACGTAAGGATGGACATAGATACGTCAATAAGGATGTCATACGACCTGGTCGTTAGCACATTCTTTTGCTGAAGTTCTCGATGAAATCAAAACAATGGCCGCAGGGTTTTTCCCAGGTTGTCATAGGTTTGATTTGTTTTGAGAACTCCGTATGCCTTATCAGGGGCTGGAGGAATATCGCTTGTCTAATTAGATGGCAAGCGTTATGACCTAATCAGATAACACGTTCCTGTGCCGTAGTGTGGCTTAATCAGATAACGGTTTCTGCATCATGGGGGTTTTCTGCATCATGTTCTTCTACCTCTCCAATCTCTTCTCCGCCCCCCCCTCCTCGTGCTTCCCCCGGCTCCCTTGATGCCTCTGCTATTCTCTTGAATACTCGCTCTGCCGTAAAAAATCAAACCGCCCTCTTCAACCTACTGGATACGGACCCCCGGGACTTTCTTTTCCTCACTGAGACTTGGTTTTCCTCCCATTCACTTCCCGACCTTCTTCCTATTCTCCCTGCAACTCACTACGCCCTCCGTGCCGACCGCCCAGATGGTAGAACTGGGGGCGGCGTGGCGATGATAGTCCGCCGATCCCTGCAATTCCAGGTCCTTTCGCATCCTGGCATCACCAACGTTGATTTTCTGGTGGCCCGCTCTCTCAACCTCCCGGTTCCCCTCACATGTCCTCTTTTGTGTCCTCTTTGCAGGATCTCTTGGCCACCCTGGCTGTAGATAACTCGTCACTAATCCTGCTGGGGGATTTTAATTTCTGGCCGGGCGACCCGCAGGAGGACCCCCTCTCGAAGGACTTTTCCGCTACTCTCTGCTGTCTCAATTTCTTATCCCACGTCTCGGCCCCCACCCACACCCATGGTCATACTCTTGACCAGATCTGGTCTCTCCGCTGCAATCCCCTGGTGTCTTCTATCTCCCCCTGTGGTTGGTCCGATCACTTCTTGATCTCCTTCTCCATCCCCTTAGGTCAGCCCGAGAAAGCTACTTTGCCCAAGAACATCTGGGCTCGGTGCTGGAATAAGGTTGATCTCAATGATCTCTCCTCCTCTCTCTCTCTCTGACCGACCTCTCTGTGGAAAATCAGGCGGATGCCATTCACTCTTGGCTTTCCTCGGCTTACGATCAGGCCGCTCCTCTTAAAAAGATTCGATCGGCCCGTCTTCACGACGCCCACAGGTGGTTCTCCGATGATCTTAGATCCCTGAAGCTCGAGCTTAGACGGTCGGAACGTCGCTGGCGTCGCACCTATTGCCCCACCCTCCGCTCGAAATATAGGGCCCTTCTCAACCATTACAAATCGGCCATCTTGGCAGCCAAATCCAAATACTTCTCGGACCGCGTTGCCCTTTCGGCTAACAAAACTCGTGAGATCTTTTCTCTGGTCCGTAGCCTTGCTACATCCGACCGCGCTGGTCTTTCCCCCGCTCCTTCGCAATCCCTCTGCTACTCGTTGAACACCTATTTCATTGACAAAATAACCACCATTAAGGCCAACATCCCGATTGTTCCTCACCTTGATCTACCGGACCATCCCCCTCTCTCTTCCCCCGTTTTTGATCACTTCATACCCATCTCACCTGCGCTTTTTCTCGACCTCCTTGTCAAGGTCAAGTCCGGCTCCCCGGTGGACTGCGGACCTGCTCGTATCCTCAGAACTCTATTCACTAGCTGTCCCACCCCCCCCCTAACCTTTCTCAACTCCTGTCTGGCTCTGGGTTCTGTCCCCTCTTTCTTTAAGTCTGCCATTGTGCTTCCCATCCTGAAGAAAGCTGGCCTGGACCCCTCCCTTCCATCGAATTTTAGGCCAATCTCCCTCCTCCCCTATTTAGGGAAGATTCTCGAGAGCCATGTAACATCTTGTCTCTCTTCTTACATTGAGGAGAACAACATCTTGGCCTCCCGCCAGGCCGGCTTTCGACCGGGCCACTCCACTGAGGGCGTGGTCCTTGCGGTCCTTGAGGAACTGAAGGGCAAGGCCGATGGTAACCTCCCTCAGGCCTTAGTCCTTTTGGATCTGTCCGCTGCGTTTGACACGGTCGATCATGCTATTCTTCTTGACCGTGTCAGCGCAGCGGGCATCCAGGGCGTTGCCCTCTCTTGGATCACGTCCTTTCTGCAGGGACGTTCACAGGCAGTCCACCTCTCCTCCTTCTCTGCCCCTCCCCTCCCGGTCACGTGTGGGGTACCCCAAGGCTCCTCTCTTTCCCCCCTTCTCTTTAACCTCTATATCCGCCCCCTCATCTCCTCGCTTCTTGAGCTGGGGGTCTCAGTGTATAATTACGCTGATGACCTCCAGCTCATTTTCGATCTATCTTCCCCCACTCACTCTCTCCCCAAGCTCAGGTCGACTCTTGTCTTTATTTCTCAGTGGATGAGCTTCAATCACTTGAAGCTCAATCCCGATAAGACAGAGCTTGTCCTCACTGGTGGCCCCTCCAACCCTTGGTCCTCTGTCCACTGGCCCCTTTCCTTTGGTCCTCCACCTTCCCTGGTTCCCTCTGTTCGGACCTTGGGCATCAAGGTCAGCAATGATCTCTCGATGCACGCGCACATTAGTTCTGTTGTATCCTCTTGCTTTCTTTCCCTCCGCCTCATTCGTAAGATCTCCCGTTTTTTTTTCTGTGGAGGCCCTCAAAGTTATCATCACTGCCCTTATTACATCTCGCCTGGATTATGGTAATGGCCTGTATGTAGGCATTCCTGCCTACGAGACTCGTCGTCTCCAGGCCATCCAGAACCAGGCGGCCCGTCTTGTCCTTCGTCTCCCGAAGTTCTCCCACATCACTCCCGCCCTAAAAACCCTTCACTGGCTTCCCGTTCAGTTCAGGTCCCAGTTCAAACTTGCCTGCCTGGCCTTTCGGGCACAGGCTCGGTCCGCCCCTCTCTTTATCAACTCTCTTATCTCTTCCCACGCCCCTCCCCGCTCCCTCCGATCTTCCTCCCTTTCTCTCCTTCACGTTCCCCGCTTCCGTAAGTCCCGAACAGGGGGCACCCGCTTCTCTGTGCGTGCTCCGCAGATCTGGAACTCTCTCCCCCTCCCTATCCGCTCCATTCCCATCTTTTCTCACTGTCGGAAAGCCCTCAAAACTTTTTTCTTTCTTCAGGCTTTCCCTGGCTAAAACTCTCCCGCACCTGTTAGGCAGTTACTGATGTGTTCCTCAGCGCCAGGAAGCCGCTTGGCCACAGAGCGCTTTATAAGTTTCTTTTTCATTTCATTTCATTTCATTTCATGGGATGGCTGCTAGTTAACTTGTTAACCAGAATAGGGTCAGGAATAGGGGGATCGATACAGAACCTATAGGAATACATCACAATAGCTGAGCGTTCACCTAACTTGCAAGCGGAAATGGTATGTTACCAGAGCAGGGTTACAATGTTGCATGATAATTATGGGGGCGTGGCATGGAAGGATTATGACATGAACTTTAGGAAAGCTAAATAATTTGACTTATCACTTACCTGGGACCAGTTTGACTCAATATGATGGTTTAATCACTTTACTACAAGTCAACAGAGTAACTGGCTGGAATAAAGGTTACACCTCTAAAACACCTTAGCCCTTTCATCCAGCGCAGGCCGGGGGCACGGCCCCTGGTACCGGGAACAATGGGGGGAAAAAGGGATTTTAAGAAACGATCATGCACAGGGCGCAAGGCAAGTGTAAGTTTAGACACACATGCTCCATATGTAACCAACCTTCACACCCTGAAACAACATGCCGCAAAAGAGGTAACACATCCTCTGAAGATAGGAGGGGGGAAGGAAACACAAATAATAACAATGTACAGCTGGTGTCACGTTCCCCCATTGATGTGTTGGCTATGACTCCCTGGCTGAACAAGTACCCTGACCATGCGACTGCTAGGATGTTACAAGAAGGTTTTTTGTATGGTTTTGGGATCCCAGCGGTAGATTACAAAGGTACCCCAGAGTGCAGAAATCAGCTGTCTGTTAGAACCTATCCAGGGGTGGCAGCGGCCAAGATTACAAAAGAATTTCGTTTGGGCAGAATAGCGGCTCCTTTTTATCACATCCCTGTCCAGAATTTGTTTGCTCATCCCTGGGCGTGGTGCCAAAGAAGGAGGAGGGGAGTTCAGGCTGATTCATAATCTGTCAGCAGCTAGGGGGGGCTTTGCAGAACGACGCCATCAATGAAGGTTCTCCCTCTAGATCACCATTTGCTAGGTTTTTCATTTCAAGGCACATTCTATATAGATATGTGTATGCCCATGGGTTGTTCTGTCTCTTGCGCCTACTTTGAGAAATTCAGTTCTTTTTTGGAGTGGGTGTCGGCGGGCTCTCGGGAGTGTGCGTGGGCATTGCAGGAATTTTGCGTGCTCATGCGGGCTTTCGGGGTCCCGTTGGCTCCGGGAAAGACGGTAGGTCCGGCAACAACAATAGAATTCCTGGGCATCGAATTGGACTCGGTAGAGGGTTGCTTTAGATTGGCTAATGACAAAATCATGAAATTTAGAGCAACATTACAGCAGTGTTTTGCCAAAGACAAAGTGACACTTTATCAGCTACAGCAGACTGTGGGACAGCTGAATTTCACATTGAGGGTGATACCCATGGCACAACCATTCTTTCGCTCAATCTCACAGACCATGACAGGTCTGCAGGAGAAGCATTATCAAACGTGCCTGCCGGCGGAGGTCCGCCAGGACATGCGGATTTGGATCGCATCTCTGGAGGGCTTCAACGGCAAGGTAGTGTGGCTAGGTTCCCTCCACTACGTCTGCAGAGTGAGGTTTATGGACTGACGCTGCGGGCAGTGTTGGATTTAGCGCCATACTTGGGCACAAGTCGGTGGCACATCAGTGGCCGGCATGGTGGATGGAGAGTGGTCTGACAGCTAATATAGGTTTCTTGGAACTGTTTTCAATCTGGGTTGCGCTGACAGTTTGGCCTCAGCAGTTGTGTTATCAATCTGTCATTTTCTGGTCTGATAACATGACAGTGGGTGAATGCATCAACCAGCAGGCGGCCCGGTGTAAGATGATACTCCGCCTACTGAAGGAGATTGTTCAGTTTCATGCACACCAGAACATACAGTTTAGGACCAAACATGTTCCAGGGGTACTAAATAATGCAGCTGATGCACTCTCTCGCTCCAAGATGCAGGTTTTCAGGAAACATCTACCATCAGCAGAGGCGACACCAACTCACTTCCCGGAAAGACTCGGGCAGATGGGTGCCCCCAATTACAGAACCTAGTGGCAGCTAGCCTAGCGCCCAGGACCAGAACAGCTTGAACCTAGCGCCCAGCCAGAACAGTCTGTCTTATTGCACTTTTTTGGGGCAGGGTTGGGCGGAGAGATGGGATGAATCCGGGAACTTCATCCAATGCTTGGACGCAATACACAGGGAGGGGCGCTCTGCGGCGACAGACAGCCGGCACGTTGCAGCTCTTTCTTTCTTTGCGCAGAGCAAGGGTACCAAGGACCCCACGAACAGTTTCATTGTGAAGAAAACTCTGAGGGGGTGTTGGCGCCTCCAGGGGACCGCATCTGACACTAGACAACCAATAGGTTTAGAGCGGCTGGAATCACCATTAAATGCCCTCTGTGGCATTTGCAGTTCAGCAGGGGATGTGCTATTGTTTAGAGCGGGCTTTTCACTACCCTTTTATGGGGCGTTCAGGGTAGGGGAGCTGGTGGCTAGCAATAAACAGGATCTGCAAGGTAGACTCCAGCTAGAATACGCCCAGATAGTAGGTGATACGTTGTTAATCACCATTAAGAAATCAAAAACAGATCAAGAAGCCCATGGGGAGAGGCTGGTACTTCATCGGGCACAAACAAACCCATGCTGCCCAGTGATGCACGTGGAGGCTTTTCTCCGCCAGAGGGTAGGTGCAGTAGGAGGAACACTGTTAATGTATGCAGATGGTACCCCACTTACCAAGTTCCAATTCAAAAGGGTGTTGGCTATGACAATTGACAGGACTGGTTTGAATCCAAAACACTTCCAAATAGGGGCTGCCACAGAGGTGCCTGCTAGAGGGTTGCACAATAGCAGCGTGAAATGAATTGGGAGATGGTCTTCTGATTGTAACAAGCGTTATGTGTGGCTGCACATGTTGTGAGGGTGGCAGAACAATTGGACTGATGCCTGTCTTGTTTGTCTGCTTATATTTCAGTTTCTTGAACCTGTCATGCAAGGCGGAAACTGCCATCTGTATACCACCAGCAAATATCTTCACCACGGCTGACACAAGCACAGGACAAGGACACACATGTTGTATGGGTTATTGGTTATTCTTACGTACAGCGCGTCAAATCTGTTTTTCTCACAGGTAATTACAGACGGAGGGTGGAGCAGGGAGTTTAAGGGTGTCCTTTCATGGGAGACGGTGTCTCTGCCTCAGACAGTTTAGGGGGTTTGTGATAGACCTGCTGAACAGACACACGGTAGTCATCCTGCACCTGGGCGGAAACGATCTGGTAAATCTGGGGAGGAGGGTCCTGATGGAGGAGATAATCACTGAGGTAGGCTGGTTGGCCAAGACATGCCAGGGCTGCACCATATTTTGGTCCCAGATGATACCCAGGTTCAGTTGGAGAGGAGGGGAGTCTGTGAAGGCGTTGGATCACACGGTAAAGGGGATCAACAATAAAATAGAGAAGTTATTTAGGTCACCTCAATTGCAAAACATAGCACATTGGTGTGTCAGGGGGAACAGTGCTTCTTACAAGACGGTGTTCACCTGACTGGTGTGGGTAATGACATATTTCTGGAGAACATCAGGCTTGGCTAGGGGTTTTTGGGCCGGGCATGACCTTTCAGTGTAGGAGGATAGGGGGGCTAGATAGTTGGGCAACTACGCTGGCCTGTGGCGGTAAGGTCATGATTGGTGAGCAGTCAATTTAAGGTCCTTAGGGGATGGTGCCATTCTTGAATGGGGTCGCCCAGGGGGAGGGGCAAGTTGTCTCTCCTAGAACTCTAGGGGCGGTACATCCGGTTGGATCGATGGGTGCAGGTGAGGGGAGAGTCACGCTTTCTTTAGGCTGGTTGGCCACCCCGCATGTGCACTATGACGTCACTAAATGGTGCAGAGCGCAAGGGCCCCCCTTTGTTAATGGAGTTCAGGGAGCGTACGGGGTAATTGGGGGGAAGGGGGAGTACCCTCTCAGTAAACGGGCCCTCTGCGCATGCGCACTCATACATGAGGGTGTGGCTGATTGATAAGGATCTGACACAGGTTAGCGACCTTGCCATAGGCCCAAATAGGATATGCAGAAAAGTAACAATGTGTGATTATGATTCAAAATCTTAGCTTCGGATAGGAATACTTTGTATTAGAAGTATGTTAAGGTTAGCTCTTGATAGCTGTCTACATGAATTGTAATCTAATGTCAATTACGTTTTCTGCATAAATAATTGTGTAAATATTGTTTATTTAAAAGTTTTCATTTGCTTTTATGTTTTAATAAATACAGCCAGGGGGTTGAAAGACCCCCCACCTTCCAAAGAAATATCCTTGTGTCCAATTGTAATAATCGTGGGGGAAACACAAGGCAGGGGAGGGGGATGGTCGGTAGTCCCTGACCATACTCTCCCTGGCGGCTGCTGTGCTCATAATAATTGAGGGTGCCGGCTGGCATGGGTGAGGAGTGCCTCTCTGTTGTAGCTGTCCGAACCCACCGAAATCTCCACACAGTGCTGTGTCTACCCCTTATGTTGCTGTGGCGACCAGGAAGCAGGGAGAGAGGTGCTGAACTACGGGCTCTGTGCATCTGTCAGTCTCTACAGGGCTGGCCCCACCTCTCCAGCGAGGAAGAGCTGGCAGCAACGCAGAAGCCCGGAGAGCAGCCCTGCAGGTTAGGTGTGTTGACCCGAGCCAAGGAGGAATGGTACGGTGACATCCGCTCAGCCTCTGGTCCTTGTGGGGTGGGGTAGGGCTGAGCTTCACAGCGTATGTAGCAGCTGCCCCGCTCAGTCACGGTCAGCTGCTGTGTGTGTATCATGTGTGCGGGGGACCTAGGGTGGCCCTCCTGCTGACTGCAGCAGGGTGTGTCTGACCCTTTGTCTGGATCCATATCTGAGGGGGCATCCCCTCGGTGGTGGCCACCTCTCCAGGGCCGACAGCAGCTGCACCGCATGTTCACAGGCAGCTGCACTTCTTAAAGTTACACTCTCTGGGAACTAAGTGAGGACTCCTGCCTCCCTACCTGGCAGCTATGTGTGCAGAGGCATACCTGTGGGGGTATTGATTGGAGGTTGCCATTCGGGGTCGACCTCAACAGAGGCCCCGATCGTCATCGGAGCTGTGCAGCAGTGATTATAGTAAATGGGCATATGGGCACAGTAACCACCAGATAGGGAACAAGAGCTCCGTATTTCTGGTATTAGGAGCGTAGAGGCTCCTCCTTGTGTGGTTATGACATGAATTGCATAATATGTACAAGTGGAAATGATGTTATGATATAAAACAAACGGGAAGTGTTTACCTTAGTGCACTGTGATGTTTATGACCATTGCCTTATAGCAAGGTGAATATTGGGTTTTGTGATCTGTGATTTAGGTACTTATGGTCTGATCTGATTTATGATCCATGCATTTTTATGGCAAGTGCCTCGTGCCTCGTGGCACAGTGATTTTTGTGATTGTGGTCGAATATGTTTTGTGTGTAATACAAAGGGGATTTATTTTATATAACTTTGAGTGGAGTCTCTTTTTCAGGTAGGCCCAGTGTGTCACTGGTGAGTGTGTTGCACAAATGCCTTACAAATTGCCTCTGGGGGTAAGCCTGACTACTCTTCCAAGCCACCAATGGGTGAGCAGAGGTTATCTTGGGTGTGTAACTCCCTGACTAGAGTTGTGGGTTCTTCCTGGCTTAGATCCATACCCTAGCCAACCGGAAACCCTATTTCTTACAGGGTCTGATTCCAGACTGGCAAGGGTACAATGGAAGGGAGCAGGCCCAGGTGTTAGTTGCATCTGCCTGTGACAGGGTAGGCTCCTCTCTGAAGTTAAGGAAGTTCCTGGGCACAGACCAGATGGTCAGCCTGTCGGAAAAGCAGAACACTTCTGCACAACCAAGGCCTTTGTCTCAGCTCTGGGAAGAAGTTCACACACTCATCAGGGCAGGTATTCACCTCCTGTGTGACAGTTGGAATCTCATGGAAATTGGCCTCTAGAGCAGTGCTATCCGAACATTTAGAACCATGACCCACTTTTTAGCATTACAAGGTTTTATGACACTCTTAGGTTTAATGGATGAGGCGCAAACTTTTTTTATTGTAGCTAAAGCCTCGTGTGGTAGCACATTGTCATTAACAGATAGCATATTTTCCATTGAATTAGCCACTAAAGTTGCACAGACATATGGTTTTACTAATAAAACTACATTGCAAACAAATAATTATATGTGGAAATCGAGTTTCATTGAAAATGTATCATTTGCACATCACCGAGTAGTTTTGATCCCATTAAAATCTTTGTTTCCATCAGACTTCAGAATTACAAACAAAAAAAATGCTTAATTTATGCTTTCCAAACTGTGAATGTGTGCAGTTCAATTGCATGTATTTGTTTTATTGTGTTACAAAATATGGCATACTACAGCCAACATTTTCTTTCACCATCGCTGTACCCCAAGAACATTGTTACATAATTCACTTTAGTTTTCTTTCTCTTACTGCAAAGTGAGAGGTGTTTGTAAACAACAATGCCCATGTTAACAGAAAATGGCAGCAATTTGTCAGAAGGCATAACCTGACATTTGATCCCAGTCATTGAAGTGCAGTAAATGTAAGGCATCTTTATTTATTACTTGGACTTTCACAACCCAAAATAAATCTTCCTGTGACCCGGGGCTTTCACAACCCAAAATAAATCTTCCTGTGACCCGGGGCTTTCCCAACCCAAAATAAATCTTCCTGTGACCCGGGGCTTTCCCAACCCAAAATAAATCTTCCTGTGACCCGGGGTGGGGCGGTGTCTCCATTAGGGCTCTGGAGCTGCGAAACCCTGAAATTATTTCCTTTACATTCCTGTACAAATATTAAATAGATCAATTTATTTAGACATACGATCGTATCGCTAAACAAATCAATGTATTTAAGTCTCGGCTGTCTGTCCCAGGCTGTCTCCCCGCCTCGCTCTGAATCAGGAGATGGATGCCAGGAAGTAAATCAACGTTCTGAACTGGGATGCACAACACAGGGCTAACTGTTCTAAAGCCCTTTATATTGAACCATAGCCATTACAGTCTATGGCAGTATTCGCTATAGGTCGGTGACACTGTAAGCATAATGGTTTGGGGCATTGAAGTCCCCATCCCTGCGTGAGAGCAGCCGTCCATCATTCACAAGCAGAGATCCCACCGTTTCCAATTTGTTGTACGTAGGAGCGGATGCAAGCACCATGCACATGTGTTTGAGTACCTTGTCCTGGGTAATGGTACGTGTTGGAATGCTAATCTTCTATTATGTATTTTGTTCTGAGACTCCTTGCCACACTAACCTCCCCCACTGTGACATCCCAGGCCCTGGCTGCACATCGCTGCTTCCATTAGAAGTGGAGCTGCAATATTTGTTACCTTGTGAAATGGATGCAAAAGATGAGCAGGCCAGTGTTCTTGCTCCCTTCTGAAGCCGATACAAATATCCGAGTCAAGGGCAAAGCCAGAGATCTGTGCTTACAAAAGACAGTTATCTGCTGTATGACATTAAATCTGGCCTGATCTTCATGCCCATATAACATTAATACCAACAAATGGATTGATTTATGAACAATGAGTGTTTAAAACTTTAAGGCAATGCATGTCAGAGATTTAGATCCTCTCTCATTTCAAGTTTTACTTAATCCTGCCTCCCCTAGAGTTAGCTATTTCATCATGTTGTGTTTCTTTCAGTATTTATTTCCATGCATACTTTGAGCTAGGCAGGTGTTTATGAGGGGCTTTGATTCAGAGCTCTGACATGGACGCTGAAGCCAAAGTAAAGTGCCTGTCAGTGGGTTGGCCTCTCTGCAGAGCACACAGAACAATGGTCATGTATTCAGGTTGTAATTGCAATTCTGTGAAAATGTGTGATAAGGGGGTGCACAGATGGCAAAATATCTACATGACAAAGCAAAAGTAAAATTAATTGCTTACATTTTAGTGAGTGCAGTGTATGTTTCTGATGGAGCAAGGATTCCCATGTAAAGTGACTTTCTCATACTCATGAGCCTCGAATAACATTAATAATATAAACAAAATTTTCGTTTTACTAATTTTGCGTATTTTCCCTTTACACGGGGTATCCGAGTGAAGCTTGCTTATGTGTTTTCTAATCCTAATTTGCTTGCAAGTAAAATGGCTGCTGCTAAGCGGGAATTTCTACTGCGCATGCGTCGGTCATACCCATGTGACGTGACTTACTCGCAGCTTTGGAGAGAATCTGTCGCATCTGCGCACTAGAGCTTAGATGGCTGCTTTGTGTTCTCACATGCGAGAAGCTTGCATTGCTGCTTTTGCTAAGCTGCTTGTTCTGCTAAACCCTAATGCTATAGTTTATCATAAAGTAATGGGAGTAGTGTAGAAATTGTGTGCGCCCTCTGTTCGCGTATGAGAGTGTGTGCACACATTTGTGTGTGCTTGTGCATGTGTGTGCGTGTGATGGTATGTGTGTGTGCATGTACCTGTGTGTACATCCTTGGGTATTTTTGTTCTGGAGCATGTGATTGTATGTGTGCTTCTGTTTTTTTGGTAGTTTCTATATGTGTGCTTGTTTGTGCATCTGTGCATGTATGAGAGTGTGAGCGCATTTGTGTGTGCTTGTGCATGTCTGTGTATGTGATGGTGTTTGCGTGTGCATGTACTTAGGTGTTTTTGTACTAGAGCATGGGATTTTGTGTATTGTGTTTTTGGATGTTTCTGTATATGTGCTTGTGTGTGTGTGTATGTGCGCATATGAGAGTGGGTGCTCACATTTGTGTGTGCTTGTGCAGGTCTGTGCGTGTGATGGTGTGTGTACGCTGGATTTGTTATTCTCTGGCAGCCACTGTCCTGGATATTGACTCTGCCAGATGCCTGACCTTAGGATGGCCACCGGTGTACCAGTGTACAGTGCAGTCCCCTGCCTGACCCCAAGAGGGCTTCCATAGTGGTCCCCTCCACGTTTTTTTACTTCCCTGGGAAAACAATTGGACATTGACCAGATCTTGAACCTATCCCCTAACCTGCTTACACTTCAGGACTTGGAACCTGCGGGACTTAACCCAGAACGTAGAGACCAAGTGATTTGGCTGATACCCGGTGGAGCTACCATATAGCTAAAGAGGAGATGGTTGGTGGACTCCCACCCCTCCCCCATCGGCATCACATACCCAGCCGGACCTTGGTCAGATTTTCCCCTCGTCTCTATGTCTTATCTTCCTCCTACCCCTTTACCCTTTCCCCTTACCCTTCCTTGCACCATTGACCTTGTCCCCTACGTTCTTTAAATGCTTTTCTTGATACATATGTAACTTTTAACTGATTGCAACATTATTGGTCCTCATGTAAAGCGCTCTGTTTCCTTCAGGTCTAGCCAGCGCTATATAATAACTCATTAATTAAATATGTTCCCATTTAGTACTCTTTCTCTCTTTGTCTACTTCCCTACCTCCTATCCACCCTCCCCTGAATCTCTCACCTTGCCTGCTAGTCTGCCTAGCCCCTGTCCTTTGTGCCCTGTGACTAAGCACTCCTTCTCCACTTGTTGGGGAAAGATCCAATATTTATACTCTGGAGTCTCAGTAAACCCGCTGAGAGAGTCCACTGCGCCAAGTGAGCCACTCACAGCTGAGGTAAAGCAAAGTCCACATTTGTAAAGCGCACAATCACCCGTAAGGGTCTCTAGGCGCTGGGGGGCCGTCGGGAAGATTAAGCGAGCTATTGCCCAGAGTCACATGGTGCTGGGCTGACCTGCCGCCAGAGCCGGGGATCGAACCGTGGTCCCCAGATTCCAGCGTCAGTCGCCCTGGCCGCGGCGCTATGGTATGGCACTCCTTGCCAAAGCACTCCCTCTCCCCTTTTTGGGGAAGGATCCAGTATGTGGGCCTTGAGTCTCAGAGACCCCTCTGAGAGAGTCCACTGCGTAATGGGAGCCTCCCACAACAGAGATAGAGAAGTGATACCACTTCCCCTGGGATCACAGCTTACTGGACTTTGGACGTTGCTTTGACTCGTCTACCGGTTTGTGTCCCCGTCGCCCTTCCCCATCTCCTTCCATGCAGTGTCCTTCAACCTCCCCTTCTCTTTCCCGCCTTCATTACCCGTCTACTTCCCCAGCGCCTACACCCCTCCCCTGAATCTTTCCCCTTGCCTCTTTTTCCTTACGTATTTGTGTTTTTTGTTTATCTCAACCTTACAAGTAACTATGTTGCCATGCTCTATTAACTGTGTAACCTATGTAACGATGTAACCTGTAACTATGATCTGATGTTCATGTAAAGTGCTCTGATACCTCCGAGTCTAGCCAGCGCTATATAAAACCTTTCAAATAAAATATAATAAATAAATACCCAAATGTTTCCTGACCTTATTGCCCAGTTAGAGTGGATATAGGAGTTTTCGGAATTTTGACTCTGAAACAGTGACTTGCTGAGCATTCCTGAACAATATTTGAAGGTTACGTATGAATTGAGCAAACTGATGTTTATGAGGGCATTTTCAAGTTATGCTTGAGAGATGGATTTCTGTTTGTGTGAGTTGTTAGGATATGCAATGTAGATTGTGGGCTCAAGCTGTATATTGATCAATGTTGTGTTGATGCATTATTCATATTTGTAAACACATTTCAATTTTGATTGGTTCTATTGGTTTTGATTTGGTTATCGGATTTGTCAAAATCCAAGATAGAGCTAAATGGTTTTACTCGTCTTCTCAAGTTGCTGTGTAGTGCAAGGCAACACATGCATATTGAGAATGTTTCTAAACTAACGCGTGTTACTTTTCAGGTTGCTTGACTAATTTAGGTTAGTGTAACTTTCTACTGAGTGCACGGGTGCAAGCAGACTAACCAGGGTGGACTGCCGCTGGAGATGAGTCTATGTAGTGTGTATTGTGATTAAACAGGGCATTTCTATTTTAAATTTTTAATTCTGGTTTCCTAGTTTCTGAAGTTTTTATAATTTGCCATTGAATTGTCTTAATTGATTTATTGATTTTGCTTTCCTTTCTAGGGTAAACACAGAATGGTATATTTAGTTATTTATGTTTTAAGAGGTTTTGCGACTGTCTTACTTGGAATGGTAAGACATCATCACAAAACTGTGCTCCAATTGGGTGGTTGCTGACAAAGCTACACTGCGAGAGGTTGACCTTTGGCAGAGCCGCACTATGAGCGGTTGTTGTTTGCTTGTTCATTTATTGTGATGTTTTAACTGATTTGGAGTTTGTTTTGAAGTGGAAATAATACGAACCCTATTGAAGAAATCAAAGTTTACTGTAATGCCTTTAGGACGTCCGAAATTACCTATTTAAGGAATTCCTGCTTTTGAAATGATGACTGACATAGAGTTTAACACATGTAACTGGATATCCGAATGGATTGATTATACTGCTTCTAACTGTAGAAGATACCTTTGATACAAAAAATCTAGATTTTCTTAGGGAGACCATGAGTGTCATGAAGCTGATGCCAAGACCTACACAGCTTGAGACACTAAATAAATGGGATTGAATGGCACCAAAGAAGGAGCGGAAAAAAATACCAAAGCAATTTTGCATAAACTACGACTATGGCATTGCTGTACAAGATTTGTGACACAAGTTAACTTAGCTCGATGCACTAGTGCTGAATGTGAAAGACTGGTTATGTAGCCCTGCAAAACCCCACCCATTACATAGTTGAAGTGGAGGCATTGCTTTGGGTTACTAACAATCCCTAAACAGGATTTTAGGAGCACTGTAGAATTCGAAACAGACCTATTTCACTCTTTACGATATCACACACTTACAGTGTACTAAGAAAAATAGACACTTTAACTAAAAAACATGTATTGTAACAGGCTGAACCTGTTCCTTTGCACATCTTAAGTAACCACAAAAAATCTCATAAAAAAAGAACAAATGAATATAGCTAACATTGAAAATAAAATGAACATTGCTATGGCTAAAATGCCATCTAAAACACCTAAGACCTACTTCTACGCGCTATGGTAGAAGAGCATGGAGAATCATGTCATGCAGCTATATTTTGTTAGGGAGAATCAATGTACAGAATACCCATTTTTAGCAAACGTGGTTATCAGAGAAGGTTATCAGTAAGGCTGTGCTCCCTGTGAAAGGAAAACAAATTGGGGCCTATTATTATGTTGGTCAGAGTTTCCACTGACCAAGACCGTGGCGGAAACATGCCCGACCGGTGGTCCAGACTGCCTCATTATGATGTGACCGCACATGGGGCAGTTGCATTTCCACAATTCCCTATGGGAGCATGTGTTATGGCCATAAACTGGCCGTAGTACATGCTCCCATTGGGAAAAGTGAGGTTGTGTGAAACTGCATCTCGTGGCAAGCACCTCAAGGTACCTCATACGGTGTGCAGAGATAACAGGGGGCATAGGTGCCCCCTCTGCCCCAACTGTAGGCCCCAAGGGAAATGGGTCCCTGCTAGGGGCCCACAAACAAGCTTTCCAACAGAGTTTCCATGTCTGAAAGGCCTGCATGGAAATCCCGCGGGGTACTGTGCATCGTAATCTGGATGGCGTAAACTGCTGTCCATTTAGATTGTGGACTGGTTCCGACCGGCCGGCGGGCTACTTGAGCCTGTTAGAAGCCAGCCGGAATGACCGTCCGGTTCAAATTTCGACCAGCTGTATCATAATCAGCCAGTCGGAATTGAAACCGATGATGTTGGTGGGCCAATTGTGGCATGTTGTGGTTCTTTCAATCAATCAATCAATCAATCAAAGCATTTATATAGCGCACTACTCACCCGGATGGTCTCAAGGCGCTGGGGTGGGGGGGGTCCGCTACTGCTCGAACAGCCAGGTCTTGAGCTGCTTCCTGAAGGCGAGGTGGTCCTGGGTCAGGCGGAGGTGGGTCGGAAGGGAGTTCCAAGTCTTGGCGGCCAGGTAGGAGAAGGACCTTCCTCCTGTGCTGGCTCTTCGGATGCGGGGGACGGTGGCGAGGGCGTGGCCGGTCGATCGAAGCTGGCGTTTTTGAGCGTAGAAGTTGAGGCGGCTGTTGAGGTATCCTGGGCCTTGGTTGTGTAGGGCTTTGTGTGCGTGGGTGAGAAGCCGGAAGGTGATTCTTTTGTTGACCGGGAGCCAGTGCAGGTCTCTCAGGTGTCCGGAGATGTGGCTGCGGCGGGGGATGTCCAGGATGAGTCGTGCTGAGGTGTTCTGGATCCACTGTAGTTTCTTCTGGAGCTTGGCGGTGGTTCCGGCGTAGAGGGAGTTGCCGTAGTCCAGATGGCTGGTGACGAGGGCCTGGGTGACCGTCTTCCTGGTCTCGGTGGGGATCCATCGGAAGATCTTACGTAGCATGCGCAGGATGTTGAAGCACGACGAGGAGACAGCGTTGACTTGTCTGGTCATGGAGAGGGAGGAGTCCAGGATGAAGCCCAGGTTGCGTGCGTGGTCTGTGGGTTTGGGTGCACTGCCTAGGGCGGGGGGCCACCAGGAGTCGTCCCAGGCGGAGGGTGATGATCCCAGGATGAGGACTTCCGTCTTGTCCGAGTTCAGTTTCAGGCGGCTGTTCGACATCCATTTGGCTACGTCTGTCATCCCTTCGTGCAGGTTGGCTCTGGCGGTGGCGGGGTCGTTGGTGAGGGAGAGGATCAGCTGGGTGTCGTCGGCATAGGTGATGATGTTGAGGTTGTGCTGGCGTGCGATGGCTGCGAGGGGGCTCATGTAGACGTTGAAGAGTGTTGGGCTGAGCGAGGAGCCTTGAGGAACGCCGCAGATGACTTCGGTGGCCTCTGATCTGAACGGGGGGAGGCGGACTCTCTGTGTCCTTCCGGCGAGGAAGGAGATGATCCACTCCAGTGCCTTCTCCTGGATTCCGACGTTGCTGAGGCGCTGTACTAGGGTACGGTGGCAGACCGTGTCGAAGGTCGCGGAGAGGTGCAGGAGGATGAGGGCCGCTGTTTCTCCGTTGTCGAGCAGGGTTCGGATGTCATCGGTAGCTGCGATCAGGGCGGTCTCGGTGCTGTGGTTGGCCCGGAAGCCAGACTGCGAGAGGTCAAGGGAACCGTTCGTCTCGAGGAAGGCGGCCAGTTGCTTGTTGGCGGTCTTCTCGATGACTTTTGCCGGAAACGGGAGCAGCGAGATGGGACGGTAGTTCTTGAGGTCGGTGGGGTCGGCTGATGGTTTCTTGAGTAGAGCGCTGAGTTTGGCGTGCTTCCAGCTCTCCGGGAAGGTCACGGTGTCGAAGGAGGTGTTGATGATGTCCCGCAGGTGGGGTGCGATGAGAGCGTCGGCCTTGTTGAAGACGTGGTGAGGGCAGGGGTCTGTCGGAGATCCGGAGTGGATGGAGTTCATCGTGTGGACGGTGTCTTTGGTGCTGATCGGGGTCCAGGCGTGGAGGGTGGTTGTGGGGGGCGGTGGGTCTGTCGTGGCGTGTGTCGGTTGAGTGCTGAAGCTGTTGTGTATGTCCGCGATCTTGTTGTGGAAGTAGGAGGCGAGGGAGTTGCAGAGGTCTTGTGAAGGGGTGATGTCGTTGTTTCCGGCGTTGGGGTTGGAGAGCTCTTTCACGATGTTGAAGAGTTCCTTGCTGTTGTGTGCGTTGTTGTCCAGTCGTTCCTTGAATGCGGTTTTCTTGGTGGTGTGGATCAGTTGGTGGTGTTTTCGGGTGGCGAGCTTGAGGGCAGTCATGTTGTCTGGTGTTGGGTTTCTGCGCCAGGTTTTCTCGAGTGCTCTGCAGTTCTTCTTGGAGCTCTTGAGTTCGTCGTTAAACCATGGGGCTTTCTTGCTGCCGGGTCTGCTGGGCAGGGTCTTCAGAGGGGCGAGGTCGTCTGCGCAGTCGCTGATCCATTTCGTGAGGTTGGTGGCCGCTTGGCTGGGGTTCGTTGTGCTGGTGGGAGGGTTCTTGCTCAGGGAGGTAGCGAGCTGGTCTGCAGTGATCTTGTTCCAGCTTCTGCGGGGGACCTGTTGCTGGTGATGGTGGAACGTGGTCCTTCTGAAGCTGAAGTGGACGCAGCTGTGGTCTGTCCAGTGGAGTCCCGTGGCGTGGCTGAAGGCGATGTCCTTGGTGGAAGAGAAGACCGGGTCGAGCGTGTGTCCAGCGTAGTGGGTGGGGGTGTTGACCAGCTGCTTGAGTCCGAGGTTGGCGAGGTTGTCCAGCAGGGTGATGGTGTTGCGGTCGTTGTTGTTCTCTAGGTGGAAGTTGAGGTCCCCGAGGAGGATGTAGTCGGCGGAGGGGAGGGCGTGTGGGCTGATGAAGTCGGCGATGTCTTCGCTGAATTGTGTGCGTGGTCCCGGGGGTCTGTAGATGAGGTTGCCTCTGAGGGTGGTCTTGGGGTTGACGTGGATCTGGAAGTGCAGGTGTTCGGTGGGTGCGAGGGTATCGTCGGTGTCGGTCGTGATGAGGATGGTGTTCCTGTGGATGATGGCGATGCCTCCTCCTGTCTGGTTGACGCGGTCCCTCCGGATGATCTTGTAGCCGTCCGGGATGGCGATGGCGAAGTCGGGCGCTGAGGAGGCGTTCATCCAGGTTTCCGTGAGGAAGGCGACGTCTGGGGCTGTGGTGTCAAGCAGGTTCCAGAGCTCGACGGCGTGTCTGTGGACGGAGCGGGTGTTGAGCAGGATGCACTTCAGGTGGGTGGTGCTGGAGTTCGGCCTGGTGGGTGCTGGTGTAGCGTGGGTCCGGTTGCAGGTGAACTTGCAGGAGTGGCAGCTGAAGGGTCCGTGGGTGCGTCTCGGTGTGGCTCGGTAGCAGCCCGGGGTTCGGCCGGTGTTGAGAGCGCTGAGTTCGGTGGCGTCATAGGTCCGTCGGGTCGGCTTCCGACGGTGGGGGCCAGGGGTCCTGGCACTGGGCTCGGGCCAGGCGCGGACGGGTGCAGACGGGCTTACCTTTGGCGCACCTTCGGCGCTCAATCGGTGCTCCCGCTGCGCGCGTCCGCTGCGCGGTCGCTGAGGGGGCGTCATAAGTAGGAGCCGGGAGGGAGGGTCAGCCGGGAGGCGGGAGGACCAATGGGAGAGGGGGGGAGGCGGAGCTACGGGTCAGCGGCGGCGGGAAAGCGTCCAGGCAGCAGGAAAGACAGCAGGCAGGCAGGCGAGTGGCAGGACAGCGAGGAGGGAGCGACCACCTGCGAGGGCACAGGGGTCTTTTAGACTCATGTGAAAATAAATTGGATCAACAAGAGAGATGTTTGAAGGAAGAAGACATGGAAAATAAAGTCTTATCCTGCTATAGTTAAAGACACAATTGACAAGGACGAGAAAACAGACAAATGATTCTGATTAGGAGGATCATTTTACAAATGCTCTTTGGAATTTGAGATGTTCTCCATTTACAGCCAAAGTAACAGAAACAAGTGGTGAAACTAGTACCCCTACTGCTAATGCAGTAACAGATTTGGGAATTGGGGGAGATAGTGCTATGGTGCAAGATTCTACAGAAGTGATAAAGAATGAGACAGAAATTACAGCAGTACCTAGTATGAGTAGTGAGACACCACCTGATGATCCGGTTAAAGCTACCTCACCTATGAAGACTGTGGTAGGTGAAGAGGCTCCTAAATAGAGAAGTATTGGCATTTTAAAAATTTAATTTGATGAAATGTTACATGGAATCATTGACCTAAATAGACTCTTGACTTACAATGTTAATAAAATTAGATATTTGATCAAAGAATAAGCTAGATGCATAAATGAGGCAAATGATACATTATAAGAGTTAGATGATGAATTAGATGTTAAGATCAGCAGAATAAAAAAATGTAAACCTACTTACAAAATGGATTTGACTCACGATGAAATTAGAGAGATGAGTTTGATAACTTGAATGGCTTATAGTAAGGATCTAATTAGGAAAAACAGAGAATAGAGTGACTTAAAGAAATATCTAGTAACATGAAAGAAAAGGACTATGGTAGGAAGAAATCAAAAGGGACTGAAGGTAAAGCGAGGAATGTAGTGAGTGATCAGAAAGCTGGGACAGGAACAGTTTTGGGGGGTCCTTTAAGAGAAGTACATGGAGGGAATCAGGTGTATGTGCCTCATCCGTGAGCTCATTTGCATGCTTTTACTCATAATGTTCTGAAATTGTGAGAGGAGCCAGGAAAGTGGTACAAGGAAGTACATAAATTGACACATATTTCCTAGGTATTATGATATAAATTCCTTGTTTTATTTTTGAAAAAAATTCAATTTCAATTTATTGTTTGGTTAATTAGAATCTTTACAAACTTCTAAAAAGAGATAAAAATATATTGTGTGCGATAATAAAACCATATGATAAAAGGAAACGTCCCTAAAAACAGGCAGAGAGGATTCAGCTGAACTATTTCTTTTTTGCGTTTTGTTTTAAAAGTAGGTAAGAAAGCACTCATGGCACATAACAGAACAGACTTTTGCACATAAAAATAAAACAGCGTGCAAAATATGCAGAACACAGAACTGTTGTAAAACGATAGATCTAAAGGGCATTCCATGCAGGAGTACCTCTAGCAAGGACTTTTGTGTGTGGGGTGTGGGTACGTTGATCTTTCATTAGCGCTGTGTGTAGTGTGGGAGTCGTCATCTGCTATGGTATCTCTCTCCGGGGGTGCCTGCCGCATGCAATGCTAAGGTCGGAGTTGCAGATATCCTTCCGCCTTCTGTATTGAGACAAAGGAGCTTTCATCCCCAATATTAGTCAGACTACTGCTTGCATTCTGGAAATGTGATGTAGCTTTTGCGCTGCAATTGAGGCTAGGCCTTAGGTTTATGGTGCACCAATAGCGATACACACACAACAGTTGGCATGTATGAGCCAAGACACCAGGCCTTGCGCTCATTATACAATCTGTTCGTGCGCACCGCCCTCCGGGTGCATGCAACATTGCAACATTGTCGGTTGGCGTTCGTGTGGCGCAGACGCTGAAACAGATACACGCATCAGTTGGTTTCCTGTCCAGCCCAGAAATGATCCACGCACAGAGCCCAGGAATAATTGTATTTCTTTCTTCCTCTCTCTCTTTCTTTCACTGTCTCTCTCTCCCTCTGTTGCTCTCTCTCACTCGCCCTCTGTTCCTTTCACTGTCTCTCTCTCCCTCTCTTCCTTTCACTGTCTCTCTCTCCCTCTGTTGCTCTCTCACTCTCCCTCTCTTCCTTTCACTGTCTCTCCCTCTGTTGCTCTCTCCCTCTCCCTCTCTTCCTTTCACTGTCTCTCCCTCTGTTGCTCTCTCTCTCTCCCTCTCTTCCTTTCACTGTCTTTCTCTCTCTCTCTCTCACTGTCTCCCTCTCCCTCTGTTGCTCTCTCTCCCTCTCTTCCTTTCACTGTCTCTCGCTCTGCCTCTCTTTCTCTATCTTTCTCTCTCTCTTTCTTTCACTGTCTCTCTCTACCTCTGTTGCTCTCCCTCTCACTCTCCCTCTCTTCCATTCACTGTCCCTCTTTCTCTCTCTCCCTTTCTTTCACTGTCTCTCTCTCCCTCTGTTGTTCTCTCTTTCTCCCACTCTTCCATTCACTTTCTCTCTCTCCCTCTCTTTCTCTCTCTATCTCCATTTCTTTCTCTCTCTCTCTCTCTCTCTCTCTCTCTCTCTCTCTCTCTCTCTCTCTCTCTCTCTCTGTACTTTGATGAGAGCATGACCAACCTTCCTATCTTGAGTTTTGTCTTGCAGGCTGTAACTTACATATTGTCCAGAGAAGACCCGCCATGACTCTTCCAAATAGTAGTATTGAGTTACATTTGAATGAATTATTTTTGGAAATTGAAAGATGAATGAATGATTCTCCTTTTTCTGACCACACATGAATTTTAATTGTTGTAATTGTGGGACATCAGACATTTTTTTGATCAGGTATTTGTAAAGTTGGTGTGAGATATCTTTGTCGGGGGGGGTCCCCGGAGTAGGGCCTAGGGGTGGGGGGAGGGTTCCTGGGGGTGGTGGCGGTCGGTGTTGTGGCCCTCCTGGGGCTCCGAGCTGCACATGATCAGTAGGTCCATTGCATCTGGTGTTCATCAGCTGTGGCTCTGGACCGGGCTCCCTTTTATGGGGCAGGTTGTCGTCCGACTTAACACCAGGTAAGAGCAGGTGTGAAATTCCCGCTGCTAACGCGCCTTCTCATGTTTTGGGATCTTATTACCGATCTGGCTGGTTGTTAAGAATGTTGCAAAGTGGTGTTGTCGCGGCTTTTTGCACAGGAATGCCTGCTTTGCATATCATTAGCATTAGTTGCCGGTGTAATCGGTTGCGATGTTTTTTGCGGCTACTATCACATGAAAACTGGTGATATCAGCTGTTAGCACCAGCTTGTGAATGGGGAGAAAAATAAATCCTCACTTTGGCTGCGATGAAGTGCCGCTAACTCGGCAATAAGTCCTTGAGAATATGCCGCATTTTATTTAATTAGTCCAAAGCTTCCTTTTTTGCAATTTCCACATAATGTGAGAGACACCCAGTTCTTAGTTACATTTCCAAAGTGCACACGAAGGACAAGTAAATATATTATAGAGAACCTTAAAAGAATCGCTACTGCATTGTAATATTTGTAAAATAATTTGTAGCGCAGCAATAGATTTGTATCCTCTTAGAGTAAATTTTTTTATTAGCCTTCAGAGGAAAATAAATATGTAAGATATTCAAATAACATAACACCACACCAGCTTAATACAATTTCAATTTGTTTAATGGGGGGTTTGCATTCAAAAAGGAAAAACACAGACCATAGAACATTTTCTATCACAAGCATTAATTACATATTTGCTACAGAACTTTTACTATTAAACAATAACACAGGAACAAATCTATTTATGTTCTTATCTACTGTGATCACTATCATTCTAACAAGCACTATCTGTTCACCCTTTCTCACATTCACTCATTCTCTCTCGCTCTTCCTCTATCTCCACAAAACTGAAATCAATACCACATACATTCCCTATACAGAACACATTTTCACGTCATATAACATACCATACAATGCAACTATACACACTTCCGCTCTACATCATTCTACTCCATACCAAATAATTACAAACCAATACAAAAACTACACTTAATTCAACTTAAAGCCACAAAATATAACTTTACATAATAATACTCTAATACATAATTCCACTTCACTCCAAACCATATAATTAAACTACCCTCAACACAATTAATGCCATATAATTCCACTACACATAACTACACTTCAAGCTACATTGCACAACATATATGCACACTCCACATACATCCACTCAAATCCAAAACATGTAATTACACTTCAGACTAAATTCCACTTTACACAATACCACATAATTACACACCATACACTACTCCACACATGCTACATACCACTCCAGACCATACCACATAACTCCACACAACACTGCACAATTCTCAACCACAAAATTTTGTACCACATAATATAAATACACTTCACAATATATCACTCAGCAAAACATAATTACACAGCACATAATTACACACTTCTCAATAAAACATAAATACACCCCCAAATAAATACTCTATGCCACATACCAACAATCCACATAAATGCACTCCACACCCTTGCACATTATTCTGAAAAAAGCATCATTTTACACACCACACAGTTCCACGCCACACAATTCAACTCCACAAATTTACAATACGCACCACATTATAACACACCAAACATGCAACAACTAAGCAACACAATTGCACAACACACCACAAACCACCAATACCCAACACAAATTTTATATCATGCCAAACAATTTAAAAGCACCATATACTTCAAATCCACAGCATACCAATAAACACATATTGCCATTCCACATAATTATCTCCATAACACACAATCTCACTCTACATAATTCCACTACACTTAATACAATTTAATTACAATCCACATGATTTTACAACACACCATTCCATATTTTCGCTGCATAACTCCACAACACCACACCACACAAATAAACAACAAACAATTCCAGTACAACACATCGCTCCCTCAGACTTCCACCAACTTTATCATCTCTCCTCAACACACCCACTACCCCTCTCATCTCTCCCTCACTCTCACTACCCCCTCTCATTCCACAATTCCCCTTCCCCCTCTCAGCCCTCCCTCACACTCCCATCTCCACTCTATAATATCAGTTCACACACAGCTATCTTCCTGTACCTCCTTGTGCTGTGCACTGCTACACCATAGGGGCCCCACTCAGAGTTGGCCTCGGACCACAAGATAATGACAGAAAATGCACGTAACAGTATTGATCAGCTGATTGAGTCGGTAAAGTGACAATATAAAATTAATGTACAAATGAAAAGCACCACACTTATTTCGACTTCCTTGAGTCTCATCGGCACAGTGCAACTTGTAAGAGATTCACCCACTCTCAAAGGCAGATTTTGAGAAGGGCAGTCACAAATAACTGTGGATAAGCATGAGCTATAAAGTTTCGCTATGCCACGAATAGATGTTCAATATGATTAGGGAACTTTTTGGGCACTTTTGTTAATAAGTGGACACTTTGTTGCAGATCCACTTGCGTTTGCTATAAACTTCCGCACTCTTCACTCTGTCATGGTTCAGATAAGCACATTCCGAGTAATCTTCAACCACAAACCTACAACATAACAAAAACACAATGTTAGATTTCAATTTTCTGTAAGTTTCTGATTGGCACGCATTCAATTATGCTAAAGGGCTGAAACACTAATACAGATTTGAAAGGCAATATACTATGGAAAAACACAACATACAAGTGCACCAGCCTGGGAATGGGAGCCTGGAGCCTGGAAGGCTAGTCATTGGACAGACACTAGACGGAGAGGACTGGATGCACTGCTGGTTAATACAAATGACACGTGGGTTTCAAGGGAACCAGGCCTCAGTCTAGTTAGCCTCTAGCCCTTTGTATGTAACATACTGCAGCAGTGGGCAAGAACTGCACGGTTGTTTCTATGGAAATGAAAACACAGGAAGTTACTTGATAAAGGCAAACGCTGCAACGCGTCGTCCTTGTGACTAGTGCACAATAAAGTTTTTGTGCTGTTTCTGTGTGTGCTGTCCTTTGATTCCAGGATAATTGGTCTGGAGTAGAAGAAAAGTGTGCATTACGGGGTGGCTGCTGCTGCCACCGACGGCATCAACATTGCAGGCAGGGGACTTCTCTAGCAGCATCTTGCGGAGTGGAGATATATATATATATATATATATATATATATATACACATACATACATACATATGTATATATATATTCACTGAAAAAACCATAGGTTATAGACCATATATAGTTAGGAATTAGCATTTACAAAACCTTGAAAATTCATGTGATCAAGGCTCCGCTGAGCCGAAACGTCGGTGACTCTTTCTGCCGAATAAAACTTTTTACACCTCGAGGTCCGTGTCCGGAGTCTGCTTGCTGTGTTGCACGAGCGCGCGAGTTTGGAGACAAACGGTGTACAGGATATATATATATATATATATATATATATATATATATATACACATACATACATACATATGTATATATATATTCACTGAAAAAACCATAGGTTATAGACCATATATAGTTAGGAATTAGCATTTACAAAACCTTGAAAATTCACTGAAAAAACCATAGGTTATAGACCATATATAGTTAGGAATTAGCATTTACAAAACCTTGAAAATTCACTGAAAAAACCATAGGGTATAGACCATATATCGTTAGGAATTAGCATTTAAAAAACCTTATTTTACCCACACAAAACCATTGAAATTCCATATATAGTTAGTTGCACTAACTATATATCGCGCACCCGCAATCCACTGCTGATGATGTCACATATTACATAATTCATGACATGGTCAGTGACATCAATGATGACATCACTGATGACATCTCAAATGACATCACTGATGACATGACTGATAACAACATCCAGTGATTTTTTGTTTCTGTAAAGTTTAAATATGTCTTACATATTGAAGAATGAGTGGATGTGTAAGTGTCTGGACGAAGGATTTAGTAGGTGCATGACTGACTGTATGACTGAGTGATTAAAAGTGTCTCACTGAGTGCATGGGTTAGTGACTAAACTGTCTTAATTTGTGCATCATTATGTCTGTTGTTCTATAAACTGCTGCATGTGTTGATCAGTAGCTATATGAGTAACTATATGGGTTATTGATTGATTGCCCAAGTATTTGTATGGGAGACTGAGTGTGTGTGTGGCTGGCTGGGAGGTGTATGACTCTGTGCAGATCAATGTGTACTTGTATCAATGATTGTATAAGAAGGTAAGTATGTGTTAGTATATGTTTGAAAATGTAAGGTGCTCTATGTTTAACTGTATAGACAAGAAAATGGAAGTGTCATTGATTCTTTACAGGACTGACTAGGTGTGTGAGTAACTCCATGGATGAGTGGCAGACTGTGAGTGTCTGTATAGGTGTATGAGTGCATATGATAGTGTTGTAAAGATGAGTGATTGTATGTATGAATGATTGTATGGGTGAATGAGTGAAGGTGTGTGTAGACGTAGGAATCAGTGAGTGCGTATGTAGTAACTAGTATTGGTGTGTCAATGGTTTCAAAAATTATACTCTGTATTTAACACTGGGTGAAACAGAGGTTATATTAAAATGTGAGGAGATGCATTGTATTGTCACATGAATGATATCATCAGTGATGTGGTCATTGATGTCAAATGAGATGTCATCAGTGATGTCATCAGTGATGTCATTTGAGATGTCATCAGTGATGTCATCAGTGATGTCACTGACCATGTCATGAATGATGTAATATGTGACATCATCAGCAGTGGATTGCGGGTGCGCGATATATAGTTAGTGCAACTAACTATATATGGAATTTCAATGGTTTTGTGTGGGTAAAATAAGGTTTTGTTAAATGCTAATTCCTAACGATATATGGTCTATAACCTATGGTTTTTTCAGTGAATTTTCAAGGTTTTGTAAATGCTAATTCCTAACTATATATGGTCTATAACCTATGGTTTTTTCAGTGAATTTTCAAGGTTTTGTAAATGCTAATTCCTAACTATATATGGTCTATAACCTATGGTTTTTTCAGTGAATTTCAATGGTTTTTTAATAGCAAATATCATAAGCTGTCGAATGTCAAGTAGGTGGTAAGTAAAAACATTTTCGTGTTTATGCACACTGATCTGCTTTGAATGCTGCCCCCCCCCCTCATTTCTATTAGGAGTACTCTCTCTTTGCAGATAGTGAAAGGTAGTTAACGCAGGCCTTTGCCCCCGTTGTAATACGTCGTGCCTGCTTCTCTCTCCATTTGATTGATTGTTATCCAAGCATTTACTGTTTTAGAATTGGTTCTCTTTGGTTCATTCTCTATTTACAAACAAACACAGAGTCGCAATACTCTGTTTAGTCTTTGCAGATAACGAAAAATCGTGTAAAAAAACAAAAGGAATCGAGCAAAATCAGATGGCCACTAATGGGATCTCTTTTTGACCTCGCTAAAATAGAAACATTAAGAACAACCCCTCATGACAAATACGAAACTAGTGAGATGAACTGAACTCCACACCATGATGGCTGCAATACAGCTCGGCTCCGCCACCCACCCCGCCCAAAATAACGATAAAGAGCGGCTGCCATGATTGCTCGCGGAATGGCCACGACGGAGCTACGAAATGGTGGTGCTGTCATGCTAACGCCAGCTTCAGTCTGAAACATCCAGAAACACTGTAGACTACCAATTCGATCAGTTCCGGTAGCGCCCCAATGTAACCCGGTAGAGAAGAACTAGCCCTCCCCTCTTTGACTGATGGTTCTTGTTGCCTGTCCCTTCTGTTGTCATTTAACAGAACTATTTAGCCTGCTGAAAGGGGTTGTGTTCCGACCGCTGGTTGGTGGAGACATTTTGACTATATTCTGGACCTGCGTTGTCGCGTAATGCGTCATATGACGCGCCGCGTTAGCGCATCCGGAAGTCATCCGGGGCGCGACGCGCAGCGCGTAACGTAAGCATAACAGGTCATGTGACTTGTTAATAAAACTTTTCATTGGTTCATTTTACTTTTCTTATTCTAATGATGAAAGGCTTGGTCATATGACCTAAAAATTACGCTTTTTATTACTTCCGAACATTATTTTTTCTTAAATATATGTTATAATGTTCCAGGCTAATGTACTTTCCCGGAAAATTTACAACTGTCCTGCAAGTAAAATATATTCTTTTTTCGAGAAAAAGGGCGTTTCTTCGTCCCATGACGGAGCCGTTGAGCAAAAGAGGGTCGACCTTCTGTCTTAGTCGCCGATACGCCTGAATATGAGATTCTTATCGATCACTTTATGTTGCAGGAGTAGAAAACACAACAGCCCTTGACCATTTATCTTTACTGCGTTCCTGCGTATTATACCTTTTACCCTTCATGTAATTGGTCTGCTTTATTTCACTTGCCTTTTAATGATTCTAAAACAGTGACTATTATTAAAAACTTTACCAATGTATATACTACTTCCATGTTTTCTTTTAAAAACCTTTATTGTGAAAATTTAATTATACAAATACGAGCCTATAACCACGTGGGCCGGCCACGGAGCAAACTGTAATCGTATATGATGAGTAGACATTTACACTGTAGAGGAACGTAACGGGCGGGCCATTAGGTTGCAAGAACTGAGGTGTCTAACAGTTGCGGAATCGGTGGACGTACATTTTATAATTAAAATACGACAGGGCCAGTTACAATAAAATTATCTAGATATACATTTGCGGGCAAGTACCATGCGTGACGTTAATTCAAACTTTCAATAGTACAGTAATCAATAACACATCAGAACTTAATATCAATAGGGATGTCGAAATACTCAATCAATTCTCGTCCCCGCCCGCCATGTGCTTCAAAACTGCATACGTATCTCGTGATTTCAAGGTTCTGCAACCAGTACACAACAAGGAGTTACGAGTCCCATTTATTCCGGCGCCATTTTGGGCGAGGACGGGCAGGTCCAGGATATAGTCAAAATGTCTCTACCAACCATCGACTATGATGATGTTCATATGCTGTATTTATAGAGTAACACTCGTCTGTCCACATGAAATTAATTTGCCACAATCTAAACATGTCATTTTAATCTTTCCAAAGTTCTTCTAAATATTTGGGACCGTTTCCCTTGCCTCTGATACTGTCAGTGCCACTTCTTTGATGAATGTACTGGCAGGTCGGGGGTTCTCCTCCAAATCTCTCTTTTATGCAGCACTATAATTAATTGGTGCCACCTCTCCATATGACGATGCATGGTATAGTTACAATAACTATATTTTTTTTCGGTTCCTCTGGAGAGTACATCGTGGCAGATGAAGCGTATAACGTACTGGGCATTTACCTTTTTTTGCATGTAGAGGAAAGGAAAAAAAAATCGAGCGTCCGAGTTCTAAGGTGTCCCAGGGCCATTTTAGTGGACCAGGCCCAAATCCAAAGAACAGGCCGCCATTTTGAGAGTCCTGTTGCAGCCGCCTGTCGCTGTAGCATCAAGAGCGGCCAAAACTCAGCTGAATGGCAACTGAAACGGTAAAGGGGCGCCCCACTACAGCAGACGAGCCTCCACCTAGGAAGGCCCGTTCACGCCGCCTCCCCCCCCCCTTCGGGCACCCCACGCCGTTATTCGGAGCAGTATTGTAGGATGGCCACACCAGTGCAGCAACTTGCTAGACACCACCTCGGTGGTAACCGAATCTCAGCGCCTTGTGGTGTCTTCTATTCAGAAAACATTGTTGTGCTGCCTTCGACCTATTCGCCGCAAGTGCGCACGCAACTCAGCTGCATAGCTTGCTAGACACCACCTCGGTGCTAACCGAATCTCAGCGCCTTGTGGTGTCTTCTATTCCAAAAATATTGTTGCGCTGCCTTTGGCCCCATTCGCACATTGGTCCGCTACTGCCGCCATCTCACAGGCCAACGGGGCGCCCCACGCCGACTTTCAGCATTGTAGGATGGCCACACCAGTGCACCTTACTAGACACCACCTCGGTGCCATCCGGATCTTGGCATCTCAGCGCCTTGTGGTGTCTTCTATTCAGAAAATATTGTTGCGCTGCCTTTGGCCCCATTCGCACATCGGTCCGCTACTGACGCCATCTCACAGGCTAATGGGGCGCCCCACGCCGAGTTTCAGCATTGTAGGATGGCCACACCAGTACAGCAACTTGCTAGACATCACCTCGGTGCCATCCGGATCTTGGCATCTCAGCGCCTTGTGGTGTCTTCTAGTCAGAAAATATTGTTGCGCTGCCTTTGGCCCCATTCGCACATCGGTCCGCTACTGACACCATCTCACAGGCCAACAGGGCGCCCCACGCCGACTTTTACCATTGTAGGATGGCCACACCAGTGCCACAACTTGCTAGACACCACCTCGGTGCCATCCGGATCTTGGCATCTCAGCGCCTTGTGGTGTCTTTTATTCCGAAAATATTGTTGCGCTGCCTTTGGCCCCATTCGCACATCGGTCCGCTACTGACGCCATCTCACAGGCCAACGGGGCGCCCCACGCCGACTTTCAACATTGTAGGATGGCCACACCAGTGCGGCAACTTACTAGACACCACCTCGGTGCCATCCGGATCTTGGCGCGTTGTGCTGCCTTCGGCCTATTCGCACATCGGTCCGCTACTGACGCGAACTCACGTGCCAACGTATTTTCTCCGCATTTTATACCCTATGCCGCATAACAGGTCATGTGACTTGTTTATAAAACTTTTCATTGGTTCATTTTACTTTTGGTTTCCTAATGATGGAAGGCTTGATCATATGACCTAAAAATAACACTTTTCATTGGATGAAAACTTTTTTTTTCCCAAACGATGAAAGCCCCACCTTGTTTCTGGATGTTTCACACTGAAGCTGGCGTCACCATGAAAGCACCACCATCTTGTGGTTCCGTCGTGGTCATTCCGCGAGCAATCATGGCAGCCGCTCCCCACCAGAAGCCTGCCGGAGTCGGGGGCCCCCAAAACTTTTGTTGAATCCTCAAGGCGGAGGGGACGCTTTCGAGAATGGGGTCCAAGACCTAGCAGACAAGCGTCCGATTTCCAAGGTGTCCCAGGGCCATTTCAGTGGACCAGGCCCAAAAAGTAAAGAGCCTGCCGCCATTTTGAGAGTCCTGTGGCAGCCGCCTATCGCTGCACCGCAAGAGTGGGCGCAACTCAGCTGAATTGCGGCTTTTGACACAGTGGACCAAAAGCGGACGGAATGGCAACTGAAACGGTAAAGGGGCGCCCCACTACAACAGACGAGACTCCACCTTGAGAGGCCCGTTCACGCCGCCTCCCCCCCCCCCCCGGGGCGCCCCACGCCGTTATTCGGAGCAGCATTGTAGGATACCAAAACCAGTGCGGCAACTTACTGGACATCACCTTGGTGCCATCGTTCTGCTGCCTTGGAACTATTCGCACAACAGTTTGCTACTGATGACCCACCCCCCGCGACGCCCCACGCCGGATGCCGAAATCAGTGCGGCACCCAGGCAACATCACCTGGGTGCCGTCCAGAAATCTGGACGTTGTGCTGCGTTGGGACTATTCGCACAGCCGACCGCTACTTCGTTGTTTTTCCCTAAAAATGTTTATATGTTTTTACTGTTTTTGTTTTGTTGTATATATTTATAAGTTATTAAAGTTTTATAATCTTACTACTTTGTTGGAGTGCTATATATTTTTAATGTGACACATAATTGTAAAAACTTTGATGTACAAAGAGTCATCCCTGGAATCTTCCGCTTCAGGCTCGGTCCCCTCCCCAATCACAATACAGGATGGTTTTCAGATAGTAGGAACGCGTGTGCTGTGACGGATCTCATCGAGTGTGGGCCTTGATCTACTATAACTCCTTTGAAGAGGGGTGATTCTTTACAGCTGGGGCCATAAACTACATCTGCAGGGCTAGCTGATAGCCTAGGACCGGCCTGGACAATCGGACACAGAGGAAAAGGAGTGTCAGAGGGTGCGGTAGTGAATAGGGCGAAAGGGAGGTGTCGGGCGGGCACAGGGTGTGATTCTCAGGGAAGAGCAGCGCAGATGGGGGGAGGTTTATTACCCATGCATAAGACAGAGAACGAGGGTGACCAGTGCCTGGGGGAGATGCTTGCAAGGGTGGGGAGCCATGCTAAGGATCGACAGCGTGCAGAGAGTGGGTCTGGTCAAGGCATCTAAAATGACTGCCGTGCACGACAAAAGTGTGGCATTTGAAAAAAGGCAAGATGGCGCAGACAATGTTCTTCAACACTTCCTGATTTCCTTCGAATCGAACGTTAACAGACGTTGGGGCATATTACCAAAGTTAAGCGATATTTATCCCTAACGATGCTTAGCAACGAATTTTTTACCGCTAAGCATCGTCAGAAATTATCGCAGATAAACCTTGCTATTATCAAGGTTTATCGCAAATGCCATAAAAAACGACCGCAATGCATTAATATCGCTGAAAACTCAGCGATATTCATGCATTACCGAGCTAATGCTCTTAGCCATGTTATCCACCTCCCATTGGATAACATGGCTAAGAACTGCTCAGGGCAGGTGGTAGCTTTTGGAGATATTCGCGCTTAGCGCGAATATCTCCAAAAGTTGGTAATAGGAGATAGCGATGTTAGCGACTGTTTCCAGTCGCTAACATCTTGGCATGCCCACTTTGCATGTCATTAGTGATAAATATCACTGACATGCAAAGTGGGGCCCAAGATGGTCGCTATCTCCTACTAGCGGTCGCTAACTGGTGTTAGCAACAGCTAGGTAATACAGAGATAATTTTATCTCCGCGAAGCGGAGCGCTGTTACAGATATATATCTTTTTTTTAACGTTAATTTCTCAAAATCCACTGAAGCACATATATTGAGACCTAGCAAAGGCACATCGAGCTACCAGTCCCTACAATTTTGCCAAGTTTCGTGCAAATTCATTCAGCCGTTCGATTATTATTATTATTTTTTTTTTTTGCCCCGCGGGGCCCTTTTAAAACCTCCACATCAAACCTAGGGGGTCAGGGAGGATCTACTATGCCCCCTTATGGTCATTTGCCCCTTCGCTTTGGCCTCCTCTTGTCTCTCGATCCTACCGAGAGACAAGATGGCGGCCGCTACAGACTGTTTGGAATGTTTACAGACGCCGGAGAACCAATCAGCTTCGCAAAGCTCCGTTACGCGAAAAGTACGCGAAGCGGAGCGCTGTTACAGATATATATCTTTTTTTGAACGTTAATTTCTCAAAATCCACTGGAGCACATATATTGAGACCTAGCAAAGGCACATCGGGCTACCAGTCCCTACAATTTTGCCAAGTTTCGTGCAAATCCATTCAGCCGTTCGATATTTATTATTTTTTTTTTTTTTGCCCCGCAGGGCCCTTTTAAAACCTCCACATCAAACCTAGGGGGTCAGGGAGGATCTACTATGCCCCCTTATGGTCATTTGCCCCTTCGCTTTGGCCTCCTCTTGTCTCTCGATCCTACCGAGAGACAAGATGGCGGCCGCTACGGACTGTTTGGAATGTTTACAGACGCCGGAGAACCAATCAGCTTTGCTTCACAAAGCTCCGTAACGCGTAAAGTCCGCGAACCGGAGCGCTGCCTGGTCCGCTGTTACAGATATATATCTTTTTTTGAACGTTAATTTCTCAAAATCCACTGGAGCACATATATTGAGACCTAGCAAAGGCACATCGGGCTACCAGTCCCTACAATTTTGCCAAGTTTCGTGCAAATCCATTCAGCCGTTCGGGCTAAAAGTGAGGCCAACCGCCCTATGGAAAACTCAATGTTAAAAACACGTTTTGGGACCCCCCTTTTTTCTCGGCCCCCCCTTGACGAACCCCCCCCAAATTTTCAGGGGCTCCTCAGAAACAAAATGTTCAATTTTCCTGAAAATTTCAGCCAATTCCGTCCACAAACGCCAAAGTTATTAGACATAGAATTTTCAATAATCCCATAGAGAAAAAATCCTAACTATATATACCTACTGGCGACCGCCAGTAGGTAATATATATTTCATTAAAAAACATAGGTTTCACAGGTGTTATAGTTAGCTTGACATTTCAATCATACAAAACCATTGAAATTCCTCTGTTAGAGTTAGTTGTACTAACTGTAATTCTCGCGCCCGCAATCCACTGGTGATGATGTCACATATTACATCATTCATGACATGGTCAGTGACATCACTGATGACATCTCAAATGACATCACTGCTGACATCATCCAGTGAATGTGGTTTGGTTTCATATTTAAATATGTATTCAATATATAGCAATCTGCATTGAAGAATGAGTGGATATATAACAATCTGGATAGAGGATTTAGTATCAGTGTGATTGATTGTTTACTTGAATAATTTATAGTGCCTCACTAAATATATTGGATAGTGACTAAACTGTGTGAATATCTGTATTACTTGTTCAGTTGTTGTGTAAACTGCTGCACCAGTTGGTTACTAGCTACGTGAAAGTCTATGACACTCCACCGCTACGCCGCCAGCACCTTCCTTGCCATCAACCCTGGATGCCACATCGCCTGCCAGGACCAACCTCTGCTCCGGACCGGGCATTGCCATCACTTACGGCTGCAGTATCAACCACAAGGAGCACCCCGACCGTCTAGGAGGAGGCATTGCCATCACCTACAGAAGCACACTATGACTGACCGCGCACTCTAATGACCCAGGGTGACCATGGACCACTTCAGCTCCCAGATCCGGAACAAGCCCAACCACATCCTCTGCGGCACCTTCATGTGCAGGCCCCCCGGGCCATGGCCCCCCATTCTCCAATGCCATTGTAGACCTCATTGCTACCCTGGGTTTCCCATCCACCGACGACAACCTACTCAGTGAACTCAAGTTCCACCTGGACAGTGACCAGGACACCAACCCCCTTCCTCAGACGCAAGCTGCAAGTCACCGCAACAAGCCACATAGTAGGACACACGGTCTAGCATGTCACCTCCACCAGTGGGAACTTCTACTGTAGCTACGACACAGGAACCTACTGGACTGACCATCATTGGTCACGTCATGTCTTCACGTTGCCCACACGACGCCACCGCCATCAGCGCATCCCCTTGCAGCTGGATCAAGGCCACCGAAGAAGGTCTTGGCACCAACACTCCACCAATGCTTCCAGACAATGACACAGCAGCGCGCAACCACCACCAATGGATCCCAAACAGTGCCCACATTTGGGCACCCCTCTTGAACGGCACTGCATCAGCACCATCTGCATGCCTGATGGTAGGCTTGAGGGTGACGCAGTGCCACAGGGATAGGATGGCCCTATGAATTAATGGAGTTGCGTCATGGTTGTGACACGACTGCAGCGATGCGTGACTTTAGTGCAGACAGATACATCAGGATTCCTGACGTATCTGTCATTGCTTGCGTCATGGAGCGCTGTCCAGTGAATACAGCGCATCTATTCTGTCGCAAGGAGGGCATAGTGAGAGGTCTTGCAATGCTGTCTTGTCGCAGCGCAGCAACACTTTTCATGACTGGGGCCCAGGAATGGGCACTATCTTATTATTGGTGCGCATTCCTCCACTGTAGTTTTGTTGCTGGGCAGCGCCCCAACATTGCTTGTAGCGCTGTCCAGCACCAGATCCTGCTGAGAAGTGGCTCCAAATGTTAACCTCATTTTTAAGACCTGCTTTTTTCTGGTCTTAAGTTCCGGCAGCTAACAGGCCTTAGCAGGTGTTCTTTTATCGCATCGCGGGTCTGAGCGATCGCTGAGAACATCACGAAGTGGGGTTAGCGTGCGTTTTAGCATGGGAACACTTACACTGCATATGATTAGCGTTCGTTGTCGCTAACATCATTGGCGATGTTAATTGCAGACGCTAATGCCAGACAGCTGTCGCTAACAGCTGTTAGCGACAGCTCGTAATTACCACGATAAAAATATTGCTACATTAGCGGCAGAAAAGTGCCGCTAACGCGCAGATAACATGTCTCTTTGAGAATATGACGCTCAGTTTCCTAAAAGTACAGCTAACAGTCTTGAACTGTACGGCAGAGGCAAATCTCTTAATTGTGATCCCCTATAACTATAAAGGTATAGCAAGTAACAAGCACTTGTAAAGCCAACACCTCAGGATTTAATGGTATAAGGCATACACAAATAGTGTTTTGTGCAGCAGGTCTATGGATCCTTTGGTACCATTTATTTATCCTTCATACTTCCTGTTAATCTCTTTGTGTGTAAAAATATAAAATGAATAAAGCCTGGCATCCGGCATTTCAAGGTTGCAAGATAATGAATTCAACAAAACAAAATCCAAGTTGGGGCACCACTCTGTGGGGAAATGGCTCAGAAGACTCCTCTACTCTAAGGCTGCTATCTGGCAAAGGTTGCTCTTTTTAAAGGAATTGTCTCAAAAGCCTAAAAACCCACCACTTGGGCCCATATGTTACTTTGGGCACACTGGCCCAGTTTGAGTCAGGGCGCACCTTTCAAAAAGGTGCAACAGGTGCTGAACAGGAGAGTGACCCCTTTTCGGATGAATGTGCTGCCATCAAGAAAAGCCCAAGTGAATTACAGAGCAGCTGCTTACAAACCGCACCATGCTTGCTGCCTGAAATTTAAAGAAATAACAGAGAGCACCTTAAAGAGGGAACAGTAAGTGACTGAATCCAACTTGCAGGGGTATGTCTGGTGGGAAGGGGGGCATGGGATCATCTTACACCCCTCTAGAAACCAGCCTTTAGGGGGCACACGAACAGTGCACCACCTTTTTATGGCACACCGTCAGTGAGAGCGGATGCAGGAGCAAAGTGATTTTCTCATTTTCATGGGGTAACACCCACATGTAAATGGAGGAATGCCTACACAAGATAGAGCTGTCACTGCATAGGTGTGAGCGCTGTTATTACAGGAGGGCAGGACGCACATGCTTCTGAAATACCAGAGTGTTCCCAGGGTACATTAGGTGGGGGTACATAAGCGTGTTGGGTCATGATGCACAATGAGTAATATGGTCTCTGAAGTGTATGCTGGGTCTTATTCAGCTCACCTCATTTCAACTTTTTTTTGCTCTTCAAATGACTATTCTGCATTATGTCTTTTACACACTGCTTTTCTTAAATGATAATTATTGGCTCCCGGCTGGTGGAGAGGGTTTGTTCTTTGCAGAGATAGCTAGGGACCTACACTTGCTATGAGGAAAACGTCAGAAAATGCACTGGTCTTGGCTCTTGATTTTTTAGAAGTTTTATATAGCGCTGACTAGACCCGGAGGTATCAGAGCACTTTACATAAGGATTTGTGTGTGAGGTTACATGGTTACAAACAGTTACTGGAGCATGGCAATACATACTCAAAAAAGACAAACAAACAACAATGTTACACTGGTTCATGATACAAGATGAATGTGGCATGGGAGGAAGAGGGGCGAGGTAAGGGATCAGAGGTAGGGGTAGAGACGAGGATATGTCCAAGGTCCGGCTGGGTAGGTGACCGCCAAGGGGGTGACCCAGAGTCGATCTCCTCTATAGCTGTCTAGGCAGCTCTACCGGACATGGCCGTTGCTGATCGGTCTCTTTGCGCTTACAAGTTAGTGTAACATTTCGTTTATGGGGGAGGCTGAGGCTCACTCTTTTCTTGCATTCTCCGCTGCTGTGATTGGGTAGTGAATTGATTATTTAAAGCTCGCCAAGAGCACTTAGCTGATCCCCATATTAGGTTAAACATGCACAGGGACTTCACAAACGTCGTCTCTCGCCTACTTCACTCACTCACCACTAGACCCTCTGCTGTCCTCCTGGCCCTTGTAGACCATTCACCTTTTACCCAAGCAGAGTGTTTTATTACAACATATAGACCCAGCTGAAGCAAATCACCTTTTTTTACAAAGAGCTACATTTGTTTGATTTGTGTAAGGAGGAACAGGTTGAAGGTCTGAAGGAAGTTAAGAAGGCACTCAGGTGGTTTTTTTTTCTTATAGTGTCAGCTATCTGCACTCACGCCATCAGCAGCCTCCTCTTCTCGGTTCAGCCCCATTCCTCATCCTATTGATGATCAGGGTGGTGCCCACGATTACAGCAATGATCCCCACGGCTAGACCCAGGGTGCACACCACAGTCTGTGCCTCTTCAGATGGTTGCTGGGCACTTGGGCATATCTCTGCAGCATTGAGGCAGATCGATCCGCCGGGGGGCAGTGCCTCGAAGATCCCCTCGTAAGATCTCTGGATCTGCACCGTGCCGGCCGCCATGACAGGGTATGGCACGTCAGGCAAATCCCCAGAGCATTGCCAATCCCTGTTCGCAGCCCGGTAGCCCAGGGTTAGATGCCGTCCGCCGCTCCACGGCACTGTTGGCCGTCATGCACCTTATCCCGCCTCACCAGCTGACCAGGAAATGTCCTCCTGCGTTGCGGTGGCACTTGAGAAGAACTTTCACTGGAAAATTGTATTCTGACTGCAGAATTGCAACATAAGAACTTCTCTGCCCTGCCACACAACACATTCGTCCTCACAACGTCCATTCATACCCAGTGAGCTCTATGTGTAATCTTAAATTGGTTAAGACTGTTAAGACGGCAGCTCAGATCCCATTTGTTAAACGGCTTTGATCTCAGATCGAGACCTAAAATACTTTTGTTTACAATATACACAGACTGGATAGAGTTTGCCCCTTTTAATCACTGCCTTTTTTGTTCGGTCTCTCTGAGCCACTGGCTTGAGTCTTTGTGAAACACAACTAAGTTCAGCCCAGATGAGTATCTCTTTCATCTAATGTTAGTGAGAACCATATTTCTGATTTATAAACAATGTGTGCGTAAAATGAAAAATTGGTCCAAACTATGCCTGAACCATTGGACCAATATCCTCACAACTACTAGACCTACGCTTACCGGTGATCCCTCTTTAGACAATAACGAATATGATAATTGGATCACAAACTCATTAGACTCAATACTACCCCTTCGCACTTCTAACCCAAAAAGACATCGCAAGACAGCTCTCTGGTACTCGGAAGAGCTCAGAGGAAAAAACGTCTGTGTAAGAGGCTGGAACGAAAGTGGCGCTTGAACTACGGAATCACGGACAAAGCAACCTACAGGGAAGCTATTAAAGCTTATAAAGTAGCAACAAAAGTAACCCAAGCAGATTATTATAATGACAGAATAATGTCTGCTAAATCTAAGCCGAAAGAAATATATCAGACAGTAAAAAGTCTAATCAAGCTACAATCTTCCCCGGCAGCTAATCATAACCCACTTGCCCAATGCAATAATCTGGCCGATTTTTTCTTTCACAAAATCAACAAAATATATCTATCCTTTCTTGGCTCTGACTTTGATCTCTCCTCCCAAGGACGGCTTCTAGCGGATGAAGCAGAAGGGTCTCCTCTGCATACTATGGCCACTATCCCTTGTTAGACCCAGAAACACTGCAGCCATTGATGCATCAGATTAAATCTGGGTCTCCATGTGACCATGCTCCTCCAAGCACGTTGGTCCTGGCCAATCAGGTCATCCTACCCACGTTAATGGAGTTACTGAACTCCTCCATAATGACGGGCATTGTACCATCTAACTGGAAACATGCCAGGGTACCAGCTCTCCTGAAAAAGCCCACACTCGACCCTGGCGATCTTGGCAGTTACCGTCCGATCTCACTGCTACCCTGGGCAAGCAAAGTACTAGAAAAGCATATTAATGCCTCTCTAACCAGCTTCCTTGAGAGCAATCAACTTCTCGACTTCACTCAGACAGGCTTACGGCCCAGGCATGGAACAGAGACGGCGCTGATAGCAGTCACTGAGGAAGTAAGGCGGGTCTTGGATCAGGGAGGATCAGTGGCAGTGATCCTTCTTGATCTGAGTGCCGCCTTCGACACAGTGAACCATGGGATCCTTCTGCGCCGCCTTCGCAACCTGGGAATATCTGGTCAAGCACTGGCCTGGCTTGGGTCCTTCCTGAGTGATCGGACCTTTCGGGTGTTCGAGGGAGCTTCTGTCTCTGACAGTAAGCCGTTGGGCTGTGGGGTCCCGCAGGGTTCCTCCCTAAGCCCTACGCTTTTTAACACCTACATGAGGCCGCTGGCTGACATTGTTCGTCCGCATGGTATCAAGATCGTTACCTATGCGGACGACACCCAGCTGGTGGTCTCGCTTGCCCACAAAAACTGTCATCAACAACAGACCAACCTTACAACTTGCTTAGAGCACGTGAAGAACTGGATGACGGAATATGGCTTGAAGCTCAACGGAGACAAAACGGAGCTATTGATTCTCGGCCCTCCGTCCCCCTCCAATTTGGAGAAGATCTGGCCAGCCAGCTTAGGTGACCCCCCCTCACCCAGAGAAAACATAAAAAGCCTGGGTGTATGGCTGGACAAGTCCCTGACTTTTAATACTCAGGCCACTAAAACTTCTGCAATCTGTTTTGGCCTTATCAGGACGCTGAAAATTATTCTTTCCCTGCTACCTTTTGAGGTTAAACAGGTAGTCATCCAAGGCCTAATTCAGTCCCGCATCGATTTCTGCAATGCCCTATTTCTGGGGGCACCTGAGTACTGCCTAAACAAATTGCAGCGGATCCAGAACTGCGCTGCGCGCACCCTTCTTGGAATCCCCCGCAGAACCCGAATAGAGTCTGGATTGAGAACTTTGCACTGGCTACCCATTAGAGAGAGAATTAAGTTTAAATCCATGTGCATCGCTCACCAGGCCTACTGGAAAGCTGGCCCTATAATTAATCATGCCCTGATTACCCCCTACCATCCAAGAAAAGAACTTCGCTCCTCCCAGGCCTTCTTCGCAACAGTCCCCAGGATTAAGAGATCCAGAGCAGGAGGCCGCTCCTTCTCATACAATGCGCCCAAGTTATGGAACTCACTACCCTTGCACCTCAGATCCAATCCTAATCTGTCTACCTTCCGGAAGCAACTTAAAACCTTCCTTTTTGATTAATCTTATCCTCTGCCAGTTCCACCTCACTGGAAGTCATGCTCTTGATCTGTAGCGCCTGGACGCCTCAGGGCAACTGTTGCGCTCTACAAATCTTTTTTCATTTAATTTAATTTCATTGGTTGTATGGCATTACAACGCGGGCTTTTACCCCGCATGCCATTACAACGCTGTTTTTACAACGCAAGTCGTTACAACGACTTGTGTTGGGGGACGCTGGATAGTGTAATAGTTTAATTTTCTATTCCAACTCCAGCCCACGTTGACAGTAGGGAAGGTGTTGGATAGAAAATTAAACTATTCCCTATCCTCCAGCGCCCTCCAGCGCAAGTCGTGGTAACGACTTGCGTTGTAATAGCAGCGTTGTAATAGCAGTGCGGGGTAATGCCCGCGTTGTTATGGATGTTTCCTGTCACATTATGAACATTTTGCACTAATAACGAAAACACTGCCCTCTGTAGAACTGTATTTTTCTTTGCTTGGCTGAACTAGTCCCAAACAGCCTTGACTCCATCTTGAATCTCAAACTCAACCATGAAGTGTGTTTGTTTTAATTCCCCCTCACGTCGCATTTAGTGAACAGACTTGTCTAGTCTTGTCTGAAAAGCTTTGCCACAGACTGGCTGGCCGATAGAGAATTCTTCCTTAGTCCAAATTGGTAGGTCACAAATAGCTATATATTCCTGTGATTATTAGACACCTATAGTTGAGAACCAATAAGAGCATCAATATAATGGGATTACTATAAATCAGGCCACCCTGGCAGATCTATCTCTCACTTTCCTCTTTATTTCACGGTTTCTACCCGAGATGCTTAAGTTCCCAGAGTGACCAATCTCTACCACACTAAATATATCATTTGGGACCCAGGACATAAAGAAATGATAAACATAATAATGAGACCCGCAGACCTAATGACAGATGACTGCACACTACTGATGTAAACTGTGCACCCATCTCTCGCACCCCTCATCCACTACACATCTAAGCACAATGTCCCAAGAAAAGACAAGAGCACATGTTTTCACTCACACTATAAGCTTCCAACAGAGGCTCAAAATAGACAACACATTTCCAGCCACATACTCCACAGTGTAGCGTGCTATCCTTTTAGGTAGGTGCTTCAAAGCCCCATAGGAGGTAGTAAACGCTATATAAATGTAAAAGTATACTACACTGTCTAAGCCACTTCTCATAGCACATACAATCATATCCTTCCTTTTCAATATCAATTGATCATTAAACGGGCACTGGCATTTTTAATTTGCAAATAGCAGGCTGGTTCTCGGAGGCTTCTGAGGCCCACACAACAAATCCCGCTTCTTATAGGACAAGCCAGTAAGATTAGAAGGCATGTCATGTCCTAAGGTCTTGCGGAGTTTCCAACAGAAGTGGAAGCACATTTTTCGACTTTGCCACGCATTCCCGTACCATAAAGAAATTACACTTTTCCAACTTTGAAGTTTTTAGTCTTTAACCATGCTGACATGGCAGATAACCACTGTAACCTTCCGGAACCACTGACCTTTGTCCATAATGCAAAACCCTTCCCTCTGGAGCCTTTGCCTCCTGGCTGGAGAGTTGCTCATTCATTTTGTTTGAGCGTTGGAGGCAGGGTACGGTTGTACGGCATTACAACGCGGGCTTTTACCACGCACGCCATTACAACGCTGTTTTTACAACGCAAGTCTTTGGCCGCCATAAGTGTGGCAGGGTATGCTCAGACGTGAGTCCCTTGCTCACTTTGCCACTGGATTCAAGCAAGCCAGGCTGAAGACGGCTGTAATGCCAGAAACCGGTCCTCGGAAGCTTGTTTCCGGTCCAGGGAAGGCATGGCTTGGCAGTTCGGGCTGGACTGTTCCCATGAGGCACAGGGTCAGACTGATTTGCATATAGCCATGTCTAAACTGGGGTGGCAGAGTGGGCTAAAGAACGGTGATGGATCAAACCCAGATCTTTTGACTGGGTGTGAATGTTTGATTGATTCAGATGCTCCGTCCATCACCACCCCCTTTTGTACCGGGTACGGTTGTACGGCATAACAACGCGGGCTTTTACCCCGCACGCCATTACAACGCTGTTTTTACAACGCAAGTCGTTACAACGACTTGCGTTGGGGGGCGCTGGATAGTGGAATAGTTTAATTTTCTATTCCAACTCCAGCCCACGTTGACAGTAGGGAAGGTGTTAGATAGGAAATTAAACTATTCCCTATCCTACAGCGCCCTCCAACGCAAGTCGTTGTAATAGCAGTGCAGGGTAATGCCTGCAACGGTTATGGATGCTTCCCCATGGTACCGAGACTTATAAAATCAGCTTGAGACTTTTGTGTTTTTAGGTCTGGCCTGAAAGCACAGCTATCGGAGACAATATGTGATTAACCAAAAAAAAGAATTCAAGAAGCACTACCAGGAAAGAGCCTTTAGCTCCACCGACATGTTTATAGCCAGGAGTACATATTTTGATTGGGCAGAGGTTCTGTGCTTCTAGAAAAAAAGCATTGTCAATGCCAATAGGTTTTTCCTTTTGGACCTTGAAGTGTTTAGCCTCGCATTACATTATCGCGGGTGCTGTGCCGCCAGGTATTGAAGAGCTACAGAATTACTACACACTGGGTCATGAAGTCTGATGTAGGAATATATGTTTGCTGTGTGAAAGGGAAGGATTATGTTACGTACCCTGTAAGCATCTGTACTTGGGATGTTGTGCTGTAGATACACATGTGTTTCATAAGTCAACCATCTAGTGTTGGGCTCGGATGATTGCAAGTTGCTTTTATTCCACGAAGTTCTCGAGTTACGAGGCTGTGTGACTCCTCTACTTGGTAATACTGTGCATGGTCAGGGAAGCCATCTTCAGAATGCTTTTGCCGTGGGTAGGTGTGAATGTAAGCATGTCTATATGTAAGAATTGAGATGTCCATGATTTATTATGAATTAAAGTGTATGAAATTCTTTATACACAATCTGGTTTGGGGAGAGTGGTGTTCAAAAAGCAAATTACTGAGTGCTTAAGCCCACGTCTTTGTGATGACATTATAACGGATGTGTAACCAGCTAAGACCAAGTTGTTTGGTCTAACTCTTGTCTTCCCACTCTTTTTACATTTTCATGCATATTGTTTTTTGATGAACTATTAGCTTTTGTGATTTTATGAACTTGTAGTAACGGACAGGATATCTTTGTGTTGTTATCTTGATAACTTTTGCATTAGGCAGAATAAATATATGTCACTTGATTTTTACCCAGTAGTTGAGTTTTTTCCTTCTTATATGTGGCTGAAACTTGTAAGGAGTCATTATGTTGAATGGGTGTGAAAGTATATTTGAGTGATTAGTTTCTCAAATTGTGGTTCTTTGATCAACACATGGATTTCACTATGAAATCCAACCTACACAAGATTTGTTGGAGAGGAGGGTTGGCACATGTAAATCTACAGCACAACATGCCAAGAACAGATGTTTACAGGGTAACATAATTCATTCAAGGCATGTGTGCTGTAGATACACAGGCTTTGCATAGACTGTAAAGCAGTCCATCTCCCTAGTTAGTGGTTAACGTGTGAGGTTTGAAGTTGTTAGAAGAAGAATTTTTAGTACTGCTTGCCCAACATTGGCTTGTTGGAGTGCAAATACATCCACACAATAATGTTCTGTGAAAGTATGCAGAGTAGATCATGTTGCTGCTTTGCAAATATCAGCAATAGGAATGTTACCCAAAAAAGGTAATGGAAGCTCCTATTTTTTTAGTGGAGTGGGATTTTGGATGAACAGGTAAAAGTCTTTTAGCTTTTGCATAACATGTTTGGATGCATTTAACGATCCATCTTGAAATGCCCGATTTTTAAATTGCCTTTCACATACGAGGAGGTGGCAAGGCAACAAAAAATTGTTTTGTTTTTCTTGTCGATATAATGCATTAGGGCCCTTTTGACATCTAAAGTGTGTAATGCCCTTTCTGCAACTGTGTCTGGTTACGAAAAAAAAAACAGGTAAGTCAATGGATTGACTAATATGGAAATCGGAAACCACCTTTGGTAAGAACTTTGGGTTTGTTCTAAGTACTACCCTGTCTCGATGTTGTTGAAAGAAAGGCTCCTTAAGAGTTAATGCCTGAATTTCACTGACCCTTCTAAGTGAAGTAATAGTGATCAAAAATGCTATTCTCCATCAGAGGTACTGCAATTGACTAGAATGGAGTGGCTCAAAAGGAGGATCCATTAGTCTTGTTAGGACAATGTTTAAATTTCAGGTTGAAGCAGTTAAAAGTCTAGGTTCAATTATTATTTTAAGTCCCTCCATAAAGGCTTTAATAACTGGGAACTTAAACACTGATAAGTGTTGTCTATTTAGCAATTATGCTGCAACTGCTGCAAGATGTAATCGTATAGAAATTCATTCCAACCCTGTGCTTTGTAAATGCAATAAGTAAGAAATAATGATTTGCACCTTTGCATGAAGAAGGTTAATGTCTTGTCTGTAACAGAAGATAACAAATCTTTTACATTTTGGAGCATAACATTGACTTGTGGTAGATTTGCGGGCCTCTTGAAGAATGCCAATATATTCTTGAGATACATTTAAGTATGCAGGAATGTCCAAAGCCTCCTCAAAAGTCAACTGTTTCTTAGAAGTGTGTTTTGTTGGCTGAATAATTATTTTGTTGGTTCCAGGCTGAAATCTGAGTCATTTTTGTTTTGGATGGATGCGATGGATGGATGCGAGGCCTTCGGGTGGTTATGCGCTATATAAATGGAATTTTCAATTCAATTCAATTCAATTCAATTCAATTCAATTCAATTCAATACATGAAAGTATTCAAGGATTGGCTCTGGTAGGGATTTCGGCCTAAAAACAAAGCCTTCAGTGGCGGCAGCTTTGTTTTAGTTGAAGGTATGTTTGTATCCAAAATAGACAGTCTCTTTTCCAGTGCCGAGACGGGAGATCAAGATGGAGTGTCAACGTGTATGGAGAAGTTGGAGGCCCCAGCTGCTGGATGAATTTTCAGAGCTGAGTCGCAGTGCGGAGCTACCGAAGGAGTTTTCCGGTGCGCGCCATGGCTGTTTTGCAGTGTCTGCACATGAGCAGTTTTTTGGGTGGAAACCAATGGTTTGGGCTTAGGATCAGGGGTAGAAGTACCCACTGTCCAAAGCTTTTGTGGTGGCTGAAGAATGGTCGAGTCATCATTGGACTGGGACTAGGATCATGGATGGAAACGGATTCCTCCTGTGCTGCTGAAGCTTCTTCCTCCTCCTGTTGTCGACCGAAGATGTCCGGGACATCATTCATTTGCTTGCGCTACATTTCCTGTCACTGAGCACTTCAGTCCTAAAGAGTCTTTTTAGATCAAAAAGACTTGCAGGCTTCACAGCTGTCCTCTCGTTGATCCAAAGAGAGGCATAGATTACAAACGGGATGTTGGTCAGTAGGAGGATATTTGGAGTGACAATTCAGACAGAAACGGAACAGAGTGCATTCCATCAGCACGCCATTCTCCGAGAGCATTGGAAATTGAGAACTTGGACCCGGCTGGGCACGGCCCGTGGGCCAGGAATCGAGCCGAAGGCCCAATGCTGGCAAGGGTGTGTGGGAAGCAAAAGGAGACTGATCGAGACAATATTGTCAAGTGAAGATATGAATGAACCAAAAGGGAGATCGTAGGAGTCTCAAACTGAAACGCTGAACCCGCCAGTGGAAATAAACTGAAGACTGCATAGATGGTATTACCAAGAGGAGTCACACATCCTTATGACTTGAAGAAAACTTCTTGGAACAAAAACAACTAGATGGCGGACATTTTTAAAACATGTGTATCTACAGCACACATGCCTTGAACGCAATGTACTATACCATGATGCGCCGCTAACAGACACTGCTACAGACAACACCCATTGTATTCCCGTTTAAAGAAATACAGATTTATGATAAGACATTTTGTCCCCACCTTTGCAGTAGAGCAGTACACTGGCCAACTCAGCTTTTCTCTTGACAGTGTACACTCAACTATTTATGGTAACCCACACTGAAAGATGGAAGATCAATGCCTGCTTCAAAGTGATAATTACTAAGAGTGCTATCAACAAAGCTTTACAAAATGTTGTCATATATAAGGCGGCATCAAAGTTAACTGGCCACACATTTTGCTTTTCTTGCACCAATACTTAATTTGGCCTTAGTTCTGACCCAGTCACTTTAATGACTTGGAACCACCTCTGACACACCCACATTTAAATATGCTAAGGCCAGTCAATCAGCGCATGGTTTTGACATTCAGTCTTCACCAAGGTCGGATGCAGCTGTCCATTGCCCCCAACGGAGTGAAGATTCAGCCCTGCATTCAGTATTAAGCGTAGGAGAATGTCTGCAGCCAGTCATGTTTGTTGAGGGAGAAAGAGGAGGAGATTGGTGCTGAAGAGATTGAGTGATAGGTAGAGCATTTATTCATCAGACAAGTTATGTTATAAGCTGATGACATCATGAGTTGCAGTCTAGTGCTATGGTTTCTTTCTGCATGACCTAATGTTTACTACCTTATCACAGACTTTCACTGACTCAGCATTTCCCTATAATCTCCTCTCCTCCCTGTCTCATGAAAGTGTAGATATAATTCACAAGCATATACAGTTTAAGAACAGAACCGTACAAATCTCAAACACATACATATAAGTATTTTACTCATAAAATGTAGCCTCTTTTATTATGCAAATAATTTGGTGATGATAATATTTGCTTTGTGGTTAGATTTAGATGTTATTTTCACGGGTCTATCATCTTTACGTTTCAATTGTTGTATTGACTTTTATAAGTAAACAAGAGAAGGCGGGAATATCACCCAAATTACCCCAATAAGTCACACTCCTCCCCAACATCTTTTCAGATATCTATCTCATGCACAGCCACTCAGCAATGCAAGCGGACACAAGCATGCCACACAGGCACACACTAGTATGCATTCCCCTCTACCCTGTGCATAACAATATGTGATTCTTTAATTTGACTAAAATGAGAAATCCTCCATAATCACAGTGAGACCCTCTTCTGCATGGTAAAGAACTGGAGCCTTGCGAATATTAACAAGGCAGCAACAAGGTGTTAAAAATCCGAGCCTGTCGTCTGAAATCTGGAAATCCGAGTGATTCCTTCCCGACCGAGCCCATCGGAATGGCTCGGTCGGGAACGAATCCGGCCAGCAATGAACGATTCGGTGAGAATGGTTCGGAGACCTTCCGGCCGAAATCGGAATTGGCCCCTAAGTAAGATAGGTGGGTGCTTCAAGACTAAGTGAGGGCCTCTGCCTTCTCCAGTCTTTATTAAGTCAATTTTGAATAAAAATGCAGTCCTAGCCACTTCATTTAAGACAGATGTTGGTATCCTCCATGTAGGTAGTCCACCTATAACTGATGACACACCTTCAGAAAGTATGCATTTTGAAAAAGTTGTTTCTGTGATCAATACATCGTATGATATTAGTAAATTAAACATCAGCAGTGAGTTAAGGAAAACACTTGTAACTTGCCAATTGCTGAATTCGGTGCCATTGACCCATTTCCATGGTTTATCAGTTTCCCTCTGCAGACCAATCCAGTGATGCCGCTCCCCTTTGTAACGCAGCATGAAATCCTGTAAACACAACAAAATAAAGAGACATAGAGAAAGGCACAGATTAGAGTTGAGCACAGTAGTTTTGGAGTTGCCAAGTGCAGACTGACAGAGATTTCCAAAATGGGCTAAGAATACATGAAGGAGACTTTTGTGACCGGCGAAGAGAAACAAGACTGCAACCTGCATTTGAGCACTCAATGTTTGATGCCTCATTTCGCCAACTTGATTCATACAAAAATACTAGTTGATCACTGGAAAACAATCTAATTTGATTCACAGTACTGCACCAACGTGTTTATATCCTTCTGAAAAAGACTGTTCAACTAGTTTCTTATGGAGTTGCCGTATGAGAACGGTGGAGAGGTGGGGTAAACCTTCAAAGCTAATCTCTACACACCTGTAGGACAGCCAGTTTGCCATGTAGCTGTAACAACCTATAACCACAAAAAAGATGATGTTGTGAACACAATTATAGAAAAAAGCCACAATAGGCATTTCCCGGATCACTGCAACAGTATTCCTGGATCACTTGAATTCTGTCTGGAATTAGTAATTTTAACAGGAACACAACAAAACAGCTGTAATTATCTCGAGAAGAGTCCTCAAATAGACCTGGCAGGAGAAGCATTTCGTTTTTATTTCTAGTTTTTCCAGTTTTTTTACAAAGGCCAACAATCTTTGGGTAATTAAACTGAGAAACAATAAACAAAATCAGAAATAACATATGTATTAGGATTAACTTTACAATAATTAAAATAGAAAATAAAAGCACAAAGTACTAATAAATGGAGCTACCTACATTAACCCCTTTGGGGCAGGTGTCGCCATTGGCCGACTCTAAGGAGGGCTGGAAGGAGCCTCTGGTCCTTGCACTGAAGTGTTCCTATATTTGTAACAAGGGCGGGGGAGACGCAGAATTCCTTCCACATCAACCCCCACTCTCCTTCATACATCTGTGATATCAGTGTTCTGCGAGGCATGCTTATATCACAGATTCCCAACTGGAGCGGCGAACAGGAGCAGGTGAAAGCGATATCCCACTCTGTTGGGGAAAAATGCCCAAAACGACCTCCACAGACTTTCAACAAGGCCATCCTGGCTCAGTTTCCAGACTGTGGATGGAGGCCATACTGGCTCTGTTTCCAGACTGTGGATGGTGGCCATCCTGGCTCTGTTTCCTGACTGAGGATCGCGGCAATCTTGGCTCTGTTTCCCGACTGAGGACCGCGGCCATCATGGCTCTGTTTCCCAACCGAGGATCGCAGCCATCCTGGCTCTGTTTCCAGACTGTGGATGGCGGCCATCCTGGCTCTGTTTCCAGACTGTGGATCGCGGCCATCTTGGCTCTGTTTCCCGACTGAGGATTGCGGCCATCCTGGCTCTGTTCCCTGACTGAGGATCGCGCCCATCCTGGCTCTGTTTCCCGACTGAGGACCGTGGCCACCCTGGCTCTGTTTCCCGACTGAGGACCGCGGCCATCCTGGCTCTGTTTCCCGACTGAGGATCGCGGCCATCCTGGCTCTGTTTCCAGACTGTGGATCGCGGCCATCCTGGCTCTGTTTCCTGACTGTGGATCCTGGCCATCCTGACTCAGTTTCACGACTGTGGATGGTGGCCATCCTGGCTCTGTTTCCCGACTGTCTGATTCCCGACTGGACTGCGGCCATCCTGGCTCTGTTATCCGACTGTGGATGACGGCCATCCTGGCTCTGTTTCCCTACTGTGCATCGCGGCCATCCTGGCTCTGTTTCCCGAATGTGGATCACGGCCATCCTGGCTCTGTTTCCCGACTGAGGATCGTGGCCATCCTGGCTCTGTTTCCCGACTGTGGATCACAGCCATCCAGGCTCCATTTCCTAACTGAGGATCACGGTCATCCTGGCTCTGTTTCCAGACTGTAGATCGCGGCCATCCTGGCTCTGTTTCCCGACGGTGGATAGTGCCCATCCTGGCTCTGTTTCCCAACTGTGGACGGCAGCCATCTTGGCTCTGTTTCCCAACTAAGGATCGCAGCCATCCTGGCTCTGTTTCTTGACTATGGATCGCAGTCATGCCGTAATACACAGCCAGGAAACCAGCAGTATCCCACCACAGAGGGTAATCCTTCCTGACATATAGGCAGTCCCTCTATTTGGGAATGTGGCTTTTCCCTGCTGGGTTATCGTGGGATCCCTAGAGGAAAACACACATATCCCAAAAAATATAAATGAAATGTAAGTGGGGTTGGCCTGGACGACATGGTATAACCTCCTTTGGGGTAATTTTTTAAAATAAATGACTCGTTCCCTCTGGTGGGGCAATTGCAACCCCCATAGGAGAAATCCCATTGACCTCAGTTTGATCTGTTCTTGTAGCAAGCGTAATCCATTTATGTTGCGGGCACTAGGCCCAGTCACACAGGTAGGGCAGCGTTTTTATTGGCACAAGTGGGGTAACGCTGAGTGGTAGGAACTGTGTGAATTCCTGCAGATTCCAGAATTTCTATCACAGAAATGTTAGGAAAAAATGTGATTTCAGGAAAAGCTTTAGGTTTGCAGGGCATTGTGGGTAAGAAAACCTTGAGGGATTCACACAAGGCACACCACTCTGTAATCCCCTAGTTTTCTAGTTTGTAGGTTTGCATGGGTGGTGCTACAGTATGTCCTCAAATACTGTTTCTACGCCTACTGCATATCTCTCAACGTAGCATTTTAGGGTCTTTAGTATCGTGGTCTCTTGGCCCTCCCACACAAGTGGAGTACTGTTCTTTTCCAGAGAATTGTGGGAACTCAGGGTGATAGGAAACTTGTGGCTCTCTGCAAAAAATGTGAGAAAAATGGGAATTTCTTTCCGAAGTTTGACGTTTGAAAGGGCTTTTGTGTACATTTATCTAGTGAGAGTCACGAAAGTCATGCAACCCTAAACTCCTCTAGTTGTCTAAATGTCAAAAATGTGCAGGTTTGCTTGGTCACCGTAAGTGCCGGAAATACTAGGGCCCAAAACCCACAGCTACCCACACTGCAAAGAATCTATGGTGTAATTGGGGTCCTTTCCTGTCAAGGGTACTAGGCCTACACACATATGTGAGGCAGCATTTTTGTCAGGGATTTATGAGAATGCGGAGTGATAGGATATGTGTGGCTCCCCACTGATTCTAGTCATTTTCAGGACAGAAATGTGTGGAAAAAGTGTGTTTTTATTCGAAGTTTGAGGTTGCAAAGGCTTCTGGGTAAAATTACCTACTGAGAGCCACGCAGGTCACATATCCTTTGACTGCCCCGGTTGTCTAGTTTTCAAAAAAGTGCAGGTTTGCTACGTTTCCCTAGGTTCCAGAAGTTTTCCTCACAGAAATGTGTGGAAAATATGATTTTTTAATTGAAGTTTGCAAAGGCTTCTGGGTGAAACTACCGGGTGAGAGTCATGTAAGTCACTTACCCCTGAACTCTCCTCTTTGTCTAGATTTTAAAAAGTGCAGGTTTGTCTAGCTGCCAGATGAGTTAGGGCCCAAATCTACAGCTACACACACTGCCAAAAAGGGTGCTTTTCTGGGGCAAAAAATGTGCTGTATTTATGTTGCACTTGGGGCCCTTTCCTGTCACGGGCACTAAACCCACCCACAGAAGGTAGGTAGCATTTTATTAGCAGACTTGGGGAATCGCTGGATGGTAGGAAATAAATGGCTCCCAGCAGATTCTAGATGTGCAGAATGTGTGCATTATTTCAAATATTAAAAAATTCCTAGGCAACTCTTACTCTGCAAAATGGCAGAAACAACAGCAACAAAGATGGTAACAGGAACTGCAGTGTACTAAATTAATAACGACAAAATATATAAAAGTATTGTTCATTTATTATTATTAAAAATTGTGTTTTTTAAAAAAAAGGAATGTGTGCATTGTCAGTCGATGTTTGAGGTTTTCAAGGGTTTCTGGGTGAGAAAAACTTGGGAGAGCCATGAACGCCAAAACCACCTCGGATTCCCCTCAATGTCCAGTTTTTAAAAATATACCTTTGCTAGGCTTCTCTAGGTGCCAGAAGAACTAGGGCTTATAATACACCGCTATCCACATTGCAAAATAAGGGGTTGTTTTCAGTGGAAAACTATGGTGTGTCTATGTTGCGTATTTGGCCCTTCCCTGTTGTGGGTACTAGGCCTTCCCAAACATGTACATTCTCAGATGTGTGCACTGTGTATGCCTCAGTTGTGCACATTCTGTGAGGAAAGGAAGCTTGCACTGTTGCCCCTCGTGCTGTACCAGTTCAGAGAGAGAGCGATGCTTACACTGCTGCACTGGTTATGTAAAGAAGTAACCTTTTTCCACCCATTGCCTTCTATGTGAGTTGTAAGGTAGAGATGTGTGCACTCTACATGCTCCAGTTGTACATATTCTGTGAGGGGGAAGCTTGCACTTTTGCTCCCCAAGCTGAACCAGTGCAGAAAGAGAGGAACGACTATACTGCTACACATGTCATATAAAGAAGTCACTTTTATTACCTACGGTGCCAGTTATGAGAGAGATGTGTGCACTGTGTATGCTTCAGTTGTGCATATTCTGTGAGGAGGAAGCTTGCACTGTTGCCCTTCGTGCTGTACCGGTGCAGAGAGAGCGATGCTTAAACTGCTGCACCTGTTATATAAAGAAGTAATCTTTTCCCTGCCATTGCCTTCTATGTGGGTTGTAGGGTAGAGATGTGTGCACTCTACATGCTCCAGTTATGCATATTCTGTGAGGAAAGGAAGCTTGCACTGTTGCTCCCCACACTATACCAGTGCAGTTACATAAAGAAGTAACCTTTTCCCTGTCAGCGCCTACGTTGCTGGTTATGAGAGAGCGCGGTGTACACTGTATATGTCCCAGGAGCGCATATTCTGTGAGGAAAAGAAGTTTGCACTGATACTACGTGTTCCGAGTGTGAAAACCTTGCGCTGTTACTCTTGCTGCTCACACCTATTATTTTATTTAATCTTAGTGTCCTGTGCACTACTGAAGATTGTGGTAAGGTGTTTCGCCTAAAAAAACAGCCAAAATGATTGGCATTGACAGTGCTTGTTTTATTGCATGGGAATGATGGCAAAACATGTGAGCCAAGCTTACCTCCGCCATTGATTGTGAAACCAGCAGAACTTTTGCAATGGGCTTAAACACTTGTAAAATGTCAAAGCATAGCTACCTAAGTCATGGGTGGCACCTCCAGCCAATTCTAGGAAAACCTACAAGCCCAAGAGTGCAACTGGTCTTTGCTAAAAAGCCAGGAATGGCTGATGGCCTCGGGTCATAGCACAAATTCTCACCCGTGTGAAAAGGGAAATAAACTCTATCTGTGAATTGCTGCATTTATTTCGAGTAGACAATCGCATGTTTACCTGCGCAGTGGGGGAGAGGGCAGAGATTGTGTGGCAAATGCAGATGTAAGCATCCTCCTATAATGCACACCATTAACACAGCTCTGGAAACAGAGGGACAGAGAAGAGTCTAAGTAGGGACAACCTCGTGATTAACCCTGGGCAAAGCACTACGCTATGCTCGCGTAGTTTGCGAAGTGTGCACTACGCAAACTGCACGTAGCACAGTGCAAACATGCGTAGCGTAGCGTAGTTCAGCAGTAATTTTTTTCTTGCTCGCGGTAATTAACATCAAGTTGGCTACCGCAAGCATGCAAAATGACATCCTCGCGAGAATTTTTCCTCGTTCTCGATCAGCAAGATCAAGTTGCCGATCGCGAGCGCGGAAAATAACCCTCTCGGCGAGTATCTCAACTCGGGGAGGTCAGGTTTCTCATTGCGAGTGGTCGCGCATGTTCGCGACCGCTCACGATGAGAAACTACCAGTCCGCATTGTGAAAGCTGCAGCTCGAGTAAAAATCTACTCGAGCAGCAGAAAAGTACAACTCGCACTGTGCAAGATGCCATTTTCAATGATTGCACAGTGCCGGATGCTTGTCCGCACTGTGCAATCATTTAAAATGGCATCTTGCACAGTGCGAACATGCTACTACGCAGTTCGCGTAGTGCTACGCGTAGCTCGCATAGTGCAAATTGCACTTTGCGTAGCTACGCATAGCGCTACTTCGTAAACTACGCCCACCCTTAGTCGTGATGTGCACAAAGCGCGTAGGTTCCTCTGTTTGCGAAAATGTGGAAAAGTAACAAAAATGTAGGGTGCCAATTTAATTCCCAGCTCCCACCATTATTATGGATTATCCGCATTTTAATTTTTTTGTTGCTAAATTTCAATTGGCACGGTATACCCAGAGTGCTTGTCTACTTAAATCCTCTCTCTTCACTTGCTTGAACTTCTCCTCTTCCCACCACTGCTAGATTTGTCTTTAAGATATAAGTTGGTAACACCCATGGACACTTCCAGGGGTCATACAGTACCTGCCTGTTACCCTTGCACCATTGGCGTGGGTCTCCCTTCCATTTTTGCTGTTGCCTCATGTTTTTGCTGGTGTGAGATGCTTTGGGCACTGTGCCACTGCTATCCAGTGCCACAGTGCAAGTGCTCCCTATTGTAAATTGATGTGTTAATCAGTGGTTCCATGTTTGGCTATTTGGTTTACTTGTCTAGTGCACTGAGTGACCCCAGGGCGTGTAAATCCAAATGCTGCTGGTGGGCCTGCAGCACTGGTTGTGCCACCCACAGAAGCAGCCTTGTAAAATGTGTCTAAGGTCTGCCATTGCAGAGCCTGTGTACAGTCCGGTACTGTCATGCTGACTGGGCAAGTGCACCCACTTCCCAGTCCCTAAACCTTCCCTTTTCTTCATATCAGTCACCCCTATGTTAGGCCCATGGGCAGGGTGCATTGTAAGTATAAGGTAGGACAAGCCCTGGTGTGTGTGCCATGTCCTAATAGTGAATTACAACCATTTTTGTTTTTCACTATTGTAAGGCTACCTGTACTCCGTAGGCCAGAATGGGCTGTTAGAATTGTTACACTTTATAATCCTAACAGGCTCAGAGAACATGGTAGAAATTCGAGTTTAGTATGCTTGAACTCAGAATAATAAAATACATCTTTTAGTAACGTTTATTTTAATATTCTGTGTTTGCAAATACCCACTTTAAGAAAGTAGGTATTTGCTTGTCCAACCATTCAAACCTGCCTCTGCTAGTTTGTGTATTCCTATGTCTGGTTTATGTGAGTGACAGGGCTGGGGATTCCAGGCGACAGGCTGAGTCACCCAGTGGTGAATAGAGAGATCTGCATCTTGATGGGAGGGAGGAGTGCACCTGAACTCTGAATAGGGCTGTGCCTGCCTTCTACAATGCTGGCTCCACCCCCTGGGGAGCGGCTGATGTCTCTGCCCTGCACACTGAAAGAAGAGAAGGAGTCCTGTAAACAGAGTGCTCCAAGACTGTACTTGCCTTCCACAATGCTGGCTCCACCTCCTGTGGGGCGTCTGATGTGCATGCCTTGCACTGTGAAAGGAAAGGAGAAGTCTGGTAAGCAGACTGCTTCAGAACCGGTTTGGACTGAGCAAAGGCCCCAATTCCTTCAGAGATCAAAGGATTTCTGGATATAAGTATTGGGACCCTGATCCCATGAATTTAGATCGCTTTTGGAATACAAGAAGAAACCTTTACTGAGGAGAGGAACCTGAAGAAACTGAGGAGAGACTATTCCCAAGCTGAAGTGCTGGATTGGGGGATTGGCCTGCGGTGGTTGCCTTACTGCCAAAGGAAAGAGAAAGGAACTTTGTGTACTTTGCTTTCAACTTTGAAGGATCTCCAAGGGTTTGGAAAAGAGCTTGCCTCCTGCTGAAGTCTCAGGGACAACAGACTTCACCCCCCAGCTCCGCAGAGTTCTTGTGGAAGTGCCTGCTGCTGTTTTGGGCCTTCTGAGGAACTGCGTGTCGCAAGGAGCTGGAAGCGCGACTCAACGAGAAGCGTGTCGTCGTCGCTGTGCCTGTCTTCGCAACTCCGGAGAAAGGAGGGTGTCGCCGCTGGAACTGTCCCACTGCACCACATCGGAGAGAAGCGTGCCGCAACGAAGAGGAAGCGTGTTGCCATTGCTGCCGTAACAACTCCGAAGGAGGAGGGTCGCCGCTGTAGTTGTCGCACTGCACCGAATCAGGAGAAGAATCTTGCAACGAGGTCGGAGCGTGTCGCCGTCGCTGTGCCTGCCGTCGCAACTCCGGAGAAAGGAGGGTGTCGCCGCTGGAACTGTCGCACTGCACCGCATTGATCAAGAGCACCTCGCATCCCCGAGAAGCACGCCGCCGTCGGAGCTGCTGCCTTCACATCGTGGATGTAGCCGCTGTAGTTGTTGAATTGCGCGGAAGCTTCACGCATCGTGGGAGAAGAGCGTCGCCGATGGAGCTGTTGCCGTCGCATCGTAAGGTGTCGGCGCTGCAGTCCACGCATCGAACCGAGTGCTTCTCGCATCCCTGAGAAGCGTGCCGCATCTGGAAGATCTTCACGTCTTTATTTCTTTGCGCCTGAACTTTGCCGCATTTCCCTCGCTGCAACATTGCTTGCGTGGAAGCGCAACGTAACTTAAGGTACATTAACGCAGACTGTCGCATCTAAGAACTGAACTGAACTAAGCTTAAATCTACCACCTTAAAGTAATCATAGTGTGTATTTTTGTCGTTTAATTGTCTTGTTGTAACTCTATATAAAGTATACTTATTTTTGATATAAAACCTGTGTGGTGTCCATTTGTAGTGTTGTCACTGGGTTACTGTATGTGGTCACAACTGTTTAACTTACAACGCCTCTGAAAAAAGCCTTGACTGCTCACGCCACGCAACCTAGAGGGTGAGCAGGGGTTATTTTAGGAGTGTAATCCCCTTGTCCTGACTAGAGGAGAGGGTCCCTGCTTGTCACAAGTACCTACCTGTGCCAACCAGAGACCCCTCAATCTAACACTGCCCTTCCCGCTCACACCGGAAGCCATTAAAAAACGGCTTCCACCAAGTCAATCATAGTTTCCTGGATAAAAGAATGTAATAGAGAGTTTCACGGCTCTTACCAGTTCCTGCTGGGTGTCAATCCTCGCCAGGGTGGAGTTCAGGGCAGCGCACGAGTCTTTGGCCTCCGTCCAGGTTCCTTCAGCTTCAGAGAAATAGAAACACTTGTTCCGGAACCAGATCCAGTCATCACCACAAGGGGGCAGCACTTCACCGGCCATTCCATCTGAAGCACTGCTTTGCTCTTCGTTTGGCTGGTGCTGTTCGGAACACTGACTTCCCTTTAGAACTGGTAAAAGCCGAAATGAAACAAAAAATATGTCTCTGACTATTTGTGATTAAATACAGTGAGCACTACTACAAAATATGGGCAAGGGCGGTGTATTTAAAATTGTCTAGCGTGGGCAGGTACCAGGACAGGCTGCTTCTGGGGTGAACTGTGGACACAAGAGCACAAGCAATGGGAATTGAACAGCAAGGACCCAGGGTGCACGTACTCATGCAAATGTAGCAGATGAGATAGTTCATCGAGTTTGGCTCAAAACCAAGCATGACTGGGCGTTACAAGATGCATGTTAGAATCAAGTCTGGTTTACCATTCAGCCTTTCAAGTTTGTTAAAATGGCTCACAAGGAATAGGATTAACGAACACCAAATACAGAAAGAACAGTTGTAAATTGCACATTGGTGTGTGATTTAATATCGTTGCAAATATTGTGTCAACATTGTGCTATCAATATTGTGAGGATTCTTTTTTGCAGACCCTCATGAAAATATGGATATACCTCGTTTACATAATGAAAGACCCAGTAGCCTGGGCCCAAGATTGCATTTTTGGAGCATGGGGTAAAGGCAAAGAGACCCCCAGAGTAAACACTAAACATGAACCCTTTGAAGGGGTGGCACTCTCAGTATCTGCATATAAATAGCCTAAGACTATGGAAGAGGTTCTGAAGCCCCCACCAGGGTGGGAGCAGTCTTGGGGTGCAGTCGCCCTCATGGTGACATCATTGTCCCCTCAAGGGTCAGGGGCCTGGCACACAGACTTCAGGGGCAACCACCTGAGAGTGTCTGCTATGCACTCTCGTAACCCTGTGCTAACCTTGTAACTTACTACTTGCTCAAAGCACTGCATTTTGGGGGGTAAAAAAGTGAATGACCCCAGAGGTATCCTGCCACAGCTGGTTTTGGTGCACACATCAGAGTTGGCACCACATCTGCGACAAGGGAGTAAAGCACGCCCCTGCTGTGGGGTCCTGCAACCATTTCAGAGGGGCGCCATTTAGAACAAGGCAAATGAATATCTGTGAGACATAGGAGACCTGGGAGCTCCTCTACACATCCTGCAGGGCGGGCATCCTTCCACGTATGCCACTGATCTGCGGTTACGGCAGCAGGCATGCTTTTAATTGTGATGTATGTACATCAGGTCTGGTGTGAACTGAATGACAGGACATCAGGGGCCGTATTACACTAAAGACACATTTTCATTGTATATGCTGGGCATACTGTTTAAAAGGTGTGACCAGTACAAACAATGAAAATGCCGAGTATTACCATGAATGCGCTACCCCCAGGCCAGCGGCACTTACCTATGAAAAACTGTGCGGCTGCCTGAAAGCCCCTCCATATTTTTACAGTGCAGGCAGAAAACCACCTGCACTTTGAAGGGGAATTAGAGACCTGTTGCAGGTGGGTGCAGTGAGTGATTGCACCCATCTGCATGGGGATGTCTGGGGGTCTATAGGATTCAAATCCCCCTCCTCCAGAGGGCTGCTCTCAGGGGGCATACTGACAGCACCCCCTGATAGCTTCCTTGCCTCGGTGCCCGAGTCTGTAATACGACACAGGCTCAGAGGCAAATGAGGGAATGCCCTTTGAAGATAGTGCTGGTGCTTTATGGGCGCCAGCACTATCACTATTGAGAAGGGTATGCAAAAGTGTCTGCGGCCCCTTCTGTACTATCAAAGTGCCCTGGGGGCGGGCAAGCAAAGCAGGTGCAAACGCCCGCTGCGCACAGGGGGAACTTTCATAATACTGCCCCAGGGGCTATATTATACATGAAGCACATTTTCCTTAATTGCGCTGGGTGTACCTTTTAACACTTTGCGCGCTAGCGGTTTTCCCGCTGTGCGCTGACTTTTTCGAAAAGCCGCGTTACATGACGAGCTCAGCTCGTCCTGAGCGTGGAAGAGGTTAAAAGATGCGCCCGGCACAATAATGGCAAATGCACTATATTATAATGAATGCGCTGCCCACAGGGCAGCTGCGATCATGTGAAAAACGGAGCAGCTGCTTTGAAGCTGCTCCATGTTTTCACAGTGCAGGTGGCCCCCACCTGCATTTTTAAAGCGGATTAGAGAACCCTTACAGGTGGGTGCAGTGAGTGATTGCACCCTCCTTTAAGGGGATGTCTGGGGGATGCAAAGGACCCCCCTTTTACCCCTCAAGAGGGCTGCCATCAGAGGGCACACTGACAGTATGCCACCTTTTAGGTGGCGCACTGTCAGCGTGGCTCTGGAGGGCTTGTTTGCCTCTGCGCCTGTGTCTGTAATACTGTGTGGATGCAGAGGCAAAGGGATTCTCTCATTTTCATTGGGCACGCCCCCATGCAAATGAGGTAACACCCTCTGAACATAGTGTTGGAGCTTTATGTGTGCCAGCGCGATCGGTATTGCAGAAGAGGCTGCACAAGCGTCTGTGGCCCTTTCTGTAATGCCAAAATGCCCCGAGGGCACACAAAGTGAGCGCAAATGCCCGTTGCACCCCCAGGGCACTTGTATAATAAGGCCCCAGGTGTTTACTGCAATGACATCTTGGAGTCGTGGACTGGGGCACAAGGTACTGCGAACCATGTGTATTGGCGAGGAATACAACTGCACAATCATCGCCATCCTGACACTGTTAAACTAAAATGGGGAGGGGGGCGGCGTCCTCTTGTCGATATCACAAAGAGATTTCTGCACCAGGTCAGGAATGGAGAAAGGGGTTTGTGAAATCAAATGTAACGTGTGTTGATTTGAGATCATTTACAATTAGTAATACCCAAATTAAAGGAGGAAAACCGAGACAAAAATTGTCTTTAAAAGAGAAGAGACTTGTTCTTTTGTACTATTTTGTGACTCGTGTAATACAAAAAATTAAATCAAACTGATTTTGCCTCACACACAGAAACAACTTTCAAATTCAAAAACTGGAATAGATGTATTGGATTCCATTGCAAAAATACTACAAAATGGTGTGAAATCATGTTTGCCGTGGTGCAAATATATTTAGTATCCTGACCAATGGGGTAATATATGTCGTGCAAATGGATTTGCACCCCGATCACAGTGACAGGTATGTTTGGGTGGTATTGTATTCGTTAATATTCAAGATAGCATTTCTATGGGCTGGGGGAACAATATCCTATTATGCTTTCTTTTCGCGGACAAGGCAGATAAGGTGTGTTTTCTTTTTATTGTTTACACAACATGTCAACAAAAAAATGTACATACGTAAGCTTCCTTTAAATATTTGCAAATATTGTTCAGGCACAATATTTATTTAACTAACACTTGTATTACATAAAATTGAAAGGAGAGCCAACAACGGCCACTAGCTGCTGCACGTCCTCCATCAACGATGTCCGTTCACCAGGAGCGAACTATGAACTGAAGTGATCGATACTCACCCATGATGTACAGTGTAAGACCCGTTGTTGTAACGATGAGCAGAGCAGTTGTGAGCCCCAGCGCTGCATGGACTCTCACTCGTTTCGGCACGTTATTCCCACTGTCAGGCAACTTTTTATCTACAACAGAAACAGAAGTCCTTCTAGCTTACACAAAGCAATATTCTGAGTTTTACAGTCATTAGATGTCCCCTAGCAGCTTGAAAAAGACTTGGCAACGCGTGCATGTCTGGCGATTCCCTTGCAGGAGCGAGCTTGACACCATATGTTTGTAATTAACTTACAAACACATGGTGCCCCTTGCTCGCTCACACAAGGCAAACGCTTTGTGTGCTCTCGCACTCCCCCCACCTCTCTCACTAGTAGCGCCGCAAGGCGCGTTTGTTTTCATCCCACTTAAAGTCCTGGCTAGACGAGGTTAGTGCCCCGTACTTTACCTGTGCTAGGTCAGTACATTTCAATGGGTGCAGCGCAGCCGGCATTATTCTCTAAAGGGTTAAGGTTCTCAACACTACAGCGTAGTACAGGTCGCAAAGAGCGCCAATTACCGGGGGTACATTCAGATCTATCAATAAAACAGCTACCTTCCCCCCATTCGACCTAATCGACTGTATAGAAGGCTTGCCTTTTAACATCCAAACTTCTCCGACCTCCTCCTGCTCAGGAATACTCATCTATCGTCCCCCTCATTCCAATCTTTCATACTTACCGGCCTTGATGGACTATATTATCCAGTGTAGCACTCGATACGCCAACTTTACTGCTTTAGGAGACTTCAACCTCCATGTTGATAACGAATCCTGCCCGCATAGCAGCCACTTTATTTCTACGCTTGCGGCCTGCAATCTAGCCCAACTAATAACCCTACCTACACACAAAGCGGGTCATATTCTTGACCTAATTTGTTCCAATCTCCCCTCCATCCGAGCAGCACCTCCTGTGCCGGTAATTTGGTCGGACCATTTCTTTATCCCATTTGAGATTGATATCCCCTGCTCCATCAGACCCTCAATCAACCCTAAAACCTCAGGCAGAAACTGGAGTCGCATCACCCTGGATGCGCTCCAGAAACACCTCAACAATACTCAACCATGTCCATCGTCCGACCCTGACCTAGCTATTAATTATCTGGACACTTGGATTGGTCAGGCCTTAGATGTCCTGGCCCCCATCAAACCCATTAAAACGTATAGGGCGGTACCATCAGCCCCATGGTACTCCGATGAACTCCGGCAAAAAAAGGCCTCCTGTAAATCTCTTGAGCGCCACTGGAGACAGAACTATTCTCCGGACAGCAAAACCTCCTATAAAGCTGCCCTTAAAGAATATCGGAGAATGATAGAGAAGCACAAACGGGACTTTTTGGACTCCAGAATTAAACTTGCTAGTAGTGGCGCCAGAGAGATCTTCAACATTGTGAGATCCTTCACAGATCCTACCTCGTTGATCCGATCCCAACCTGCCTCACAGGCGCTATGTAACAAACTCTCCCAATTTTTTGAGGACAAAATTGAGACCATTCAATCATCCTTCCCCCCCTCTATCAGAGAGGGAGGTGACGAGCGACCCATCCCTCCCATACCGCCACCATCCTCCCTGTGCGAATTTGCAGTAATATCAGAAGCCAATTCTTTGACAGAGCTGTTTAAATGCAAATCAGGCTCCCCTAATGATCCCTGGCCTGCCAAGGAATATAATAAATTGGCACCCTTACTTAACCCTTATCTTAATCTCATTTGGAACGACTCCCTCAGAACAGGAAATTTCCCTTCCAAATGGAAACATGCCTCCCTGGTCCCCATTTTGAAGAAGCCCAGCCTTGACCCTGACCTTCCTAGCAACTACAGGCCTATTTCCCTTCTGCCTGCCCCTGCTAAGATCTTGGAAAAACTGGTCCACTCTCAACTGGCGACTTTCATCGAGTCCAATGGGCTTCTCCATGACTCCCAGCACGGCTTTAGGTCGGGCCACAGCACGGAGTCGGCCCTTATCGAAATGGCCGACTCTGTGAGGTGGACGCTCGACCGAGGGTCGAGGGCGGTGTTAGTGCTGCTGGATCTTTCAGCAGCATTTGACACCGTCTCCCACAAGATCTTGCTGAGAAGGTTGGAGGATCTAGGGCTGGGTGGCTCTGTCCTGAAGTGGCTGTCTTCCTACCTGTCCGACCGCACACAAGTTTTTACCCCTCCCTTTACTTCCACCGCCAGACCGCTCAGATGGGGAGTCCCACAGGGTTCTTCCCTTAGTCCGCTTTTGTTTAATGTTTATTTTACCCCCTTGGCTAAGCTGATTGCTCAGACTGGGATTAAGTCCATATCCTATGCTGATGACATTCAGCTACTTTTTACGTTTGACACCCCTTCTGCCCTTGCCTTCGAGCCATTGAAATCCTGCCTTAGAACCATTTCTAACTGGATGGACGCCAATTCCCTCCGTCTCAATGCAGGTAAAACGGAGATCCTGTTTTTTAAATCTCCATCTCCCCTCGACTCCAGTCTGTGGTGGCCCATAGACCTGTGCCAAGCCCCCACGCCCAAAGATTCGGTGAGAAACCTGGGTGTACGCTGGGACAACCATCTCAGTTTTAACACCCAGGTACAAACAGTAGCAGCCTCCTGCTTCGCCAAAATTAGAACAATCAAACGGCTCATTAATTATCTGCCTGTGGACTGCCGTAAGACTGTGATTCAGGCATTAATCATTTCCCATCTTGATTATGCCAATGCCCTCTACCTTGGCATCACAGCCGGCCTGTGTCACAAACTACAGACGGTCCAAAATGCTGCGGCTCGGCTGGTAGAGAGAATCCCCGCTAGACACCATATCTCTCCACATCTCCGTAAACTTCATTGGCTACCCATTGCGAAAAGATGCGTCTTCAAGGCAATGACGTTGGCCTTCCGTGCTTCTAAAGGCACGGGGTCGGCCCATTTGAAAACCACCTTACGTCCATATGTCAAATCCAGGTCACTACGCTCCAACTCCTTACTACTCTTGGAAACCCCCCGATTTAAACGTTCCCGTGCAGGTGGAAAAACCTTTGCGGTCTGTGCCACTCAGCACTGGAACCAGCTTCCACCAGCCCTTCGCTCCTGCCAAGCGGAACCTGTATTTCGTAAATCCCTGAAAACCCTCCTCTTTTCCTCCTAGTTTGGTTTTCCCTTCTGAACCCCTCTGTCGTCAGAGCCTTTTTTAGCGCAGGGATGCCCCGTTGGGGCCGCTGCGCGCTTTATAAAATACACACAAAAAAAACGAGAATATCAGATTGTTTCTGCCAGTACAACGTGTAGCCACCATCACCTAGTGGACATACTTTGTAAATGCTCGTAAGCATCTTTCATCGTCTATTTACGTAGTGTGTGCAAAGTAAATACCACTTTAGTTAATTCCAGAGTGACCCCCGAACACCCCCATAATGCCAGACAGAGATGGGTGGAAAGATTAGCCTAGAACCGCTGCTTAGTAAATTGACTCGGCTAATCTGGCCAGGTTTTGATGGAGGCAGGTTTTGTGCTTCGCTTTCAATACATTTGTTGGCAGCCAAGCAATCAAAGGCATTGTTTTATGATCTGCTTACAGTCTAAGCAAATGCACGTCTAACATGTGCAGAAAATCGTTACCAGCTGTCAATTTACATAAACAACATTCTTTTTATGTAGCGCTTCATACCACACCATTTCTAAAGTGCTGTAGATGACAGGATATTACTCAGTTTATCGGCAACTGGACAACAGTGCATGAAATAAAGATATGTCAACCTCGGCACTCTACTATAATTATGGTATCAATTGATATGGTTATTTAACTAATTCAAAGTACCAGCAATGCATTGATTCTGTTCTGGTTGTACCAATTTATTATGAATATGTCACAAGATGTTTCTTAAATCACAATAGCAAAATAATTGGGAATAGACAGCTTGTGGTAACAATCCTCCTTTTTAAGCGTTGAACCGGCAGCCGACATGTGTTTTGTTTCTTTGAAACTTTTTCAAGGCTTTAATCATTGTCTTGCATGTGCAAGCAGTTTGTCTATAAAAAAATCCACGTCTCTAGGTATGTAAATCGTCTTTTCCCTGTAGATTCTATGTAAGTCATAAACCTCTGCGAAAGCTCTGATAAAACTCTGAGGAGACGGCGCCGCGAGATATCGGTATACCCAAAAGGGGCATATCATAGCCCAAGACTTTTCGACGACTAGAACTAATATACAATCAGTGGATATAATACGCAGAACGCCCATCGCATTCTTCCGCTTTCGCAGAGGATTACAACTTACGCCGAAGGAACAGAGCTGACATTGTGCCCACAGCGGAAACTAGCACTCTGACAGAAAACCCAGCAGCTGAGAGAATACTGTAACAGGGTGTGAGAGGCCCCAACACAGATCTCAGCTGCCTCAGGCCTATACTATAAATTACAGGATGCTGGTGCTCTCCCTGCTCGCACACAATGTTATCATCACCGGACCCAGTCAACGTGTATAAACGGGTCTCTGTGGTATGGCAAAGCAGACAGTGGGCAAATACAGAAAATATTACCTATTGGCGGTCGTCAGTAGGTAGTTATAGTTAGGATGCAGTTTCAATAGGAAGTGCGTATTTCCATTTGGCAAAAACTCTGGCGTTGTTCGACGAATGTTCACAAAATTCTGAAAACTAGCTTAACACTCACTTCAGCTATTGTTTTGAAAAGTTTGGAGTGATCCGTCAGGCGGGGGCCGGGAAAAAGGGGGCCCCAAAATGTTTTTTTTTCCATGTTAATTTCCATAGGAAACTTTAGACGCGGGCACAGCCTGAACTGCTTAATGGAATTACACCAATTTTGGCAGAAAGGTAGCTCTTGTTCCAGAAAGTGTCCTTTTTGTTAAATGGTGTAAATCTGTACAGTAGTTAATGAGGAAAGTAAAGATTTTGCAGATATACAACTGATGCTACGTGGGTCCGCGACCTCACCCAATCTTGTGCCTGAGATCTGATTAGCTGCCAACACTTCAAACCAGGAAGTGTTGGTAGCTGTTAGACCTGGCATTTCTTGATGTGTTTCCCCAGCCTTTTTGCTTCCTGTTGTTATGGTATGTTGGACTTTGTTTTGCTGGTTTAGTGTCTCTGCGCAGTTTCCCACTGCTGGTCAGTGTTAAAGTGCAGGTGCACCTACTGTAAATTGCATTGTTGATTGGTGTTTTCAAGATTAGCTTATTTGATTTATTACTAAGTCCCTAGTACTGTGCACTGTGTGTGCCTAGGGCCTGTAAATCAAATGCTGCTAGTGGGCTTGCAGCCCTGATTATGTCACCCACACAAGCAGCCTTTCAAAGAGTTCTCAGACCTGCCACTTCAGTATCTGCATGCAGTGTTTACTGCCATTTGACCTAGCAAGTGCACCCACTTGCCAGGCCCTAACAGTCCCTTCTCTTACATGTAAGGCACCCCTCAGATAGATTTCCAAAAAAGGGGACACTATTCCTAGTGCAGGGTGCAAAAGTCACCAATGCATGAGGGTGCAAAAAGTCACCCATATATGAAAAAATAAAATAAAAAAGAGAGAAACAGAATCCCTGGGTAAAGAGACCCACAGGAAACAGGGAAACCATTCTGTGTCCTCTGTTGCCCTCACACACCTCGAAAGGTGTCATGCTTCATCATCGGGCAGTTGCTCCTCGTAGGGCCGGCGCTGCAATTCCCTACTGGTCCCCGAAGGGTCTCTTTGTCGAAGATCTTTTGTAGGACTGCCGTATGGTGCATGCGGGTGTGCGTGGTGGTGGGTCAATAAAGGATAAAATAGTGCGTGCAAGTGTAGTGTGAAAAACATAATGGGTAACCATGCAGCGAATATTTTGATAGTGTACTCTAAGCAGACTTATCTGCTAAATAAAATCTAGTCCCAGTGGCATACTATGTCTGGGTATAGAAAGACATAGGTCAACATGTTTCGCGCCTGCGTCGCCTTAAGGGTCGTTGGCGATTCGTCAGGACCAGAATTATAAAATGTAAAGTGCACGTGAAAGACAAATTTAAAATACCCTCGTAATCGATCAGGGCGGGCAGTAACCTGTATACCCAACATCTGGCTACAGCTGCATGTTTGGTTTTCTTAGCTTTTTCCCCTTCTTTTAATCTTGTTATGTTATCATGATGCAGCCCTCCTTTACTAAAAGCGCCGGGATACTCTTTTTGAGTCGCCGTGCGCTATACAAAAGATTAAATAACATAACATAACATAACATAACATAACATGTTGTAACCGCTCCTGATCAGTACCTAGAGAAGAAGACAAAACACAATAGGATACAAATTATAGCACCAGGAACACCTTGATGCCACATAATGTGCCGCCGCTGTGTGCACATCCAAAACATGTAAAGGTTGAAAATAGCAGGCGCATGAGACACAAGTTCACACCAGATAATCAAAGGTACCCAGCGAAGCATGGGTTATAGCATATGGGTGGGCCCTATAAAAGGAATGCAGGCCCCTCGCATTCATTTAATAGAATGCGGCGGTGACGGGGGACACAATTGCACCCATATATACTAAGTAAAAAAGACGTCTCAACCACTATATAACAAAATACTCGAAAAGCCTCGTCAGAGGTCAGTGCCCGAAAGGATGTTATCTCTTAATGCGTGCTCACCTCGCTATACTGAGGAAAACCATCCGCTGACACCAGGCAATGGACTCACCCAATCTACCAAGCTGTGAAAATAATAGATCGACAGGATTTTACCAACAGGCAAGGGATGCCATATTCGCAATGCCGAGCCCCGTCATAAGGTTCACTCACATCTTAAGTCTGGTGCTGCCTCTTCCACACCTACCCCATCATTGCGTAGCCAGGAAATGACGTGGCAGCCCCCGGCGACTTTTAAACATATCAAATTTGTCTAAATCCCTTGGGCAGGCATTAATATGTGGGACCCCCACTGTATCTACAGGGTCTACATACAGCTAAGCGGGACTTGCACTCATTTGAGTAGTTCTCACGACTGTAATTTTGGTTCATTAGCACGAGTAAAATGTAAGTGGTTTATTACCGTGTCAACGACATAGGTGGTCTGGCCTCGACGCTCCAAAATTTCATACAAAGTCCACCGGTCTTGGAGGGCACTAAGCTCCCCAGGCTCCATGACCCACACCTTCTGTCCAGCGTCCAACTCCACCGTCTGAGCGTTGCGGTCATACCACTCCTTCATGACGGCTTGGCTAGCCTCCAAGTTGTCTGAGGCTTCCTTCCACAGCTTGGCCATCTGGCTGCAGAACGCCAGCATATAGCTGACGACATCACGGGGAAGCTTCTTCGAAGTCTTCTCCCACCCCTCCTTGACAAGGCTGAGGGGCCCCCTAACGGGATGGCCATAGAGCAATTCAAAGGGGCTGAACCCGACTCCCTTCTGTGGCACCTCGCGGTACGAAAACAGCAGGAAAGGGAGGGGGATGTTCCATTTCCACCTCAAGTCCCTTCAAGGTCTTGTTGAAGCGCTCTGCGAGCCCGTTAGTCTGGGGGTGGTAAGGAGTGGAGAACCGGTAGGTCACTCCGCACTCCTTCCACATGGCCTGCATGTAGGCCGACATGAAGTTCGTGCCCCTGTCTGACACCACGACCTTGGGGAATCCCACTCTGGTAAATATCCCCATCAGGGCCCGCGCCACCACAGGTGCAGTGACGGTCCTCAGAGTAATAGCCTCCGAGTACCAAGTGGCGTGGTCCAGTAACACCAAGATGAACCGGTGTCCCGCAGAGGTCGGAGGGTCCAACGGCCCAACGATGTCGATTCCGACCCGCTCAAAAGGGGTCCCGACCACCGGGAGCGGTTCCAAAGGGACCTTTACTTTAGTCCCAGTCTTGCCATTTGCCTGGCAAGTCTTGCAGGTCTTAAAGTAGGTGTCAGAGGCAACTCTCATCCTGAGCCAATAGAAATGCAGGACCAACCGTGCAAAGGTTTTGTCCTGGCCCAGGTGTCCAGCCAAAGGAATCTCATGCGCCAGTTCCAATAAGAAGGCCCGGTAGCATTGGGGTCCACTAAGGCCTTCGAGGATCCATGCACCGGAACCTTAGGCTCACTGTAAAGGAGGCCATCCTCCCAGTTTACCTGAAAATTGCCGGTCTCCTTATTGGTCGCTTGGGCTTCGGCCTGTCGCCGCATGCCTTCAAGCGTGGGGCACTCCTGCTGCGCCCGACAGAATTCCTCCCGGGTAGGGCCTCCTTTCACATGCCACTCGGCAAGGGTCGGCAAGTCCCCCACGGGAACAACCTCCACCTCCGCGGACTCCGGGGGTACCTCCACATGCTCCCCATCCATCACACGGGGTGCGTCCTCCACAACATTCTCAGGACTGGCATTGGGTTGGTCCATGGTCTCAGGCTCCAAGCCGGGTTGAGCTCCTTGCCGGGCAGCCATGGACCGCGTGACCACGCAAGTCCATCCTGGTAACCCCAGCATCTCAGTGTGGGCCTTAAACTCCACTTCCTTCCAGGCGGTATGTTCCAGGTCATTTCCTAGCAGACAGTCGACAGGCAAGGCAGGGCTTATCGCAGCTCTCAACGGGCCTTTCACTCCTACCCACTCGAAGGGAACCTGAGCCACAGGATAGTAGCTCAGAGTGCCGTCAGCCAACACGGCCGGATGGAACACATCAGGTACTACTTGCTCAGGGGACACCAGCCGCCTCACTACAGTGGTCATGCTGGCACCTGTGTCCCTCAGAGCGTCCACCTCCTCCCCATTGACCTTCACCCTCTGCTGGTACTTAGCAGTGTTCGATGGTAAGGGCGTCACTGTGACCATCTCTCTATCCCCAAGTGAAATCAGGGTAAGGCCTGTCCACTCCCCTTCCCTATCTAGGGGCAGATCCACCCCAAGCGCTACACTAGCCACCCCGGGACTCTTGCCACCTGTGGGGGCTGGGGGTCGTTTGAGACACTGGGCATCTCCCTTGTAGTGTCCAACCTCCTCGCATTCATAGCCCCGGACAACTTTTGGCTGCTGACTCTTGTCAGGTTAAGTGGGCTTTGGGGAACTTGACTGAGGTGGGGTACCTACTCCTCTCCCAAACTGTCTAGTTTGTGGGCCTCGTGAGAACTCCTTCTTTTTATCTCCCCCGTCTTTCTTCTGGGGGACGCCCTGTCTGCCTTTCGGGCCATCTACCCCGGGGCCCTTGTGTGACACCCGGGTGCTAACCCAAGTTTCCGCCTCCTCCGCAAGCTCACGTGGATCAGTTAGCTTGCGGTCCACCAGATGTTGGCGCAGCTCCGGAAAACACTTATCCAAGAGGTGCTCTCTCAAAAATAAATTGTACAGGCCCTCATAATCATGCACCTCGCTGCCACGCACCCAACCATCCAGAGGCTTACGGGCATATTCAAAGAAATCCACCCAATTCTGCGTGGACAGCTTATGCCTGCCACAGAACATTTGGCAATACCTATCGGGGTTGAGGCCAAACTTTTTAAGAAGTGCCTCCTTCATGGGGGAATATCTGAACTGATCCGCCAGGAAGGTGTCCCTGACATTGGGAGGGATGTAACGATACAGGCCACCTCCCCAGTGTTTCTCGGGCACCCCATAGGCTGTCAAGGCCACTTCATATGCCTCCAACAACTTGGCGATGTCATCCCCCTGAGTGTAGCTCGCTATCACCTCCTTGGATAACCAAAATCTAGGCTCGTGTTGAGCCCCTGGTACGCTGCCACCATTGGGACTTCCTGACGCACTCAATTGCAAGGCTCTCAGCTCCAACTCCTTCAGCTGAAGCTTGTGTGCCAGCTTCCTTTCTTCCAATGCAAAGTGTTTATCTTCCTTTTCTCTCTCCCTCTCGTGCTCTAACTTGGCAAGCTCCCACTTCAATTGCCTCTCCTTCATCCTGTCCTCTAACTCCTGCGACGACCTACTCCCTCTAAACCCACTACTACTTGCCCTAGAACGTCTTCCTGGCAACACATTTTCAGTGACATCAATACCCAGTAGGTCTAGCTCTTCTTGGGTGGCCGCTTCTCCTGGTGTGCCCTGCCCCTCCTGTCCCCCATCCCCTCTCCCCTCTGGGTGGGCTCCTACCCATGCCCTCAAGGCGTTGCTGTTCTCCGCCCAACCGGCACCCCCATCCCCTGACACAATTCCCTTAACTGCACCACCGTATACTCTTCAAGGTTGGCCAGCTGGAACTCCATTTTGCCAGGTGGGGACCCATGTACAAATAAAGGGAAAGCCCTAGGACGTAGATAACAACACAGGGTCAACACAGGTCTCTACACACTCAGGTTACACAGTGGGGGTCTATCGAGTAGGCTTGCATGCACAATAGGTGTCTAGTCTAATTGCAGCGCACTCTGTCCCACTGGAGGGTGCTGTACAGTCACAGGTCCTGGATCCAACCGCTCGCCACCAATGTAGGAACCGGGGGTAGCCTGGCAGGAGCAGGTAGGCACCAGAAAGCTCGGGTGTTAAGTGACTACACAGCACACGCGTCCACTGAGACAATAAATGCACGCAAAGACTGAGACCACACCGGTAAGTTTTGATTCAAATCAATAAATTTTATCTAAGACCAAAATCAGGGCAATCAAAAATCACAGCAGTATTGACTTATTTTCTTCCCTTAGAAGCACATGTTTTACATTACCCGGCCATAAATACTTAAATAAATAAATATTAAATATTAAATAAAGGTAGGCCTGGCAACAGCCCTGCTCCTAGTCAGCACCTGCAAGAAATTTCCTTAGAAAGACATTTAAATAACATTCCATGAATTAGGAATAGTCGGATCTCTACATACTAGGCCACATCTTGTTAAACAAGAGGAAACATTTCGCCAAGTAATTATAAACATTGCATCTGGGATGAATAACCTTCCAATAAGTAGAAGTGAACCATTGCCTTAGGTAAAATTAATCAGGAATGAACATTTCATCAGGCCAGAAATAATCATAACCCTCTGGGCCAGCACAAGGCAAGCGTGAACAATCCGTTCCCCAACAGGGGCTATTTCCAACCAACGCAGGCCTCAAGGGAGTCCTGCAGGGCTCTGGCCCGGGTCCAGTACATTAACAGGCCAATTAGAGCCAACGGGGCCCAGCAACTGCTTCCCCAGGGGAGGGGCGGACTCGGGCCTCCTCCAGCCTTCCGCCCTCCTCCCCGGGGGGTTACCTTGGTCTTCGGGCCTCTCCGGGCCCCTTGCGACGGTGTCTCGTAGTGGGGAGGGCCCTCGGTCTTCCCCGAGCCCTCCGGTGAGGTGGTGACCTGTTCCCGGGTTTGTGATGACGCGGGCGGCCCGGAAACCAATCAGGTTCGAGGCACGAAAGGAGGCTCTGCCACAGCGGCCAATCAGCAGGCAGTACTGGAGGGCGTGGCAGCTTCAGCCTATCACTGCGCGGCGCCTGATAGTGGCGTGGTCTGACCCCCCGTCACGTGTGGCTGGTTGTCGGCTTCGTCAGGCCTAGCGCGGCCCGCTCTGGAGTAGCGGCAGCCCAACTGGAATTCACGGCGGCCGGCTTGCAGTTCTCAGCGGCCTTCCCCAAGGCTCCGGTGGACTCTTCACGCTCGGGCTGGGCACGGCCCACAACAGCACGGCGGCGGCCCTCTCCTGGCATCGGGGGCCACCGGAGCAGATGCCAGTCGGGAGGGGGGTTTCACAGTGCCCACAGCGCTCGATCTTTACAGCGCCTCGCGGGAAAGAGGAGCACTAGAAAGTTCCTCACGGGTTCGTCCCTACCAGCGCTCCACAGGACCCAGCAGGTGAGCGCTTAAGGCCAATTTACAGTGCCTCGGGGAACACAGCGCTCCAATGGGCAATAGCGCTTCAGCAGGCAATAGCGTTTCAGCAGGCAGCAGGCTGCAGGGGTCCAGCGCTTCTCCAAGGCACAGAAGGGAGCGCTGGAAGGGGGCACAATTCGGTAGCGCAGGGCAAGCAGTCCAGCTGGCTAGGCAGTTCAGGATGCTAGCGCTAGAGAATGAGAGCGCGTAGCAGACAGTCCAGGCAAGACAGCAGAGGAGATGGGCAGGACAGCGCTGGGGCCACAGGGCAGGCAGAGGGGCAGAATTGGCACAGCACAGTACCTGGCTGATCCCCAATAGTCCTGGTTAGTGCAGGGGAGTTCCTTCTTGGCGTTTGCTGGTTCTGGTGCCCTTTGGTTGAAGTTACTTGAAGAGAGGGGGGGGGTTTAAGTTGAAGGCTTGTCAAGTTTCTTCAGCAGATCTCTTCAGGTGGTCCCTGGGCTCCCCTCCCGCCGGGCCAGATCAGTGGGCTAGTTCAGTGTTCATCACACAGCTTGGTGGGCAGCGCCTAAACCCTGTCGCCCCCAGTGGTATAGGTTCCTGACTAGGCCCTACCGCCTAAGTCTCCTGCGTAGAGTCCCCCAGGTCAGTGATGCCCCAACTGACTAGAAAGTTTCCCTCCCTTTTCTTTTATAGTGGCAGTGGGCAGTTGGTGACCACTCACCTATTCTGGAAGGTTCCAGGAGCTTCCTCACTCTAGCTATGGGCAGGCAGGCAGGCTGAGATTGCTACAATGTTTAGGGGTTCCAGCCAGCTCCTGGCTACTAGAGTGCATCTATCAAGACCACGCTGCGGTAGCAGGGATCAGTGGCAGCCATGTTGGGGGAAGAGAGCACCTGCACCTTAGCATTGATTAGCAATGGGAAGGTGCCCAGAGACCTAAGGCCAACCAAAAAGAAGGTGGGAAAAATGAGACAAAGGCGAAAAAATAGGGAAAGACCACCCTAAGGCTGACAAGTCTAACAGAAAGCTTTCATGTAAGCTTGATGTACTTTTCATTAGTGAAAAGTACACATTGTGGAATGCATTCACTTCTTTATTTCATACGTGCATTGTTTGCAAAAAGTAGTCTGCTTTGTTATTTTTTTCTCTGCAGGATACATTGGTTTACTTTGCAGCAATGCAATGGTGCCCCCGCACCTAATTCAGCTTCTACACAAAGCAGTTCCTATTCTCTTGTTGTCCGACTGCTGCTGAAATACAAACTCGATGCGCACGTCGGTTTTGTAAAGTCAGCAGATCAGGATTAGAACTGAAAATGACTCTGCGAACACTTGCTTTCTCAAAGCAGATATGCCCTCCTTAACCCCTTCCATGCTCATGACGAGCTCAGCTCGTCATGCAGTACAGTGCTCCTGTGCTTATGACGAGCTGAGCTCGTCCTGACCACACCCGTTTTTATTGCTGTCCAGCACAGCAGGGGAATCGCTCTAGCAGCGATGCGGTTAATGGGACAGGAGCTGTTGGCACCAGAAGATTAGACAGCGCATTCTCCCCTGATGTCAAACATGCACATTGTATGCTTTGGGAGTCAGAATGGTATTGCGTGTCCCTGTTTTGCAATCACAAAGACTGTGTTTTCGAATATTTGCTATTGCAAAACAGGTTTGCACATCATTCGATCTCCCTCTCTCCTCCCACTACCTTTCTCTCTCTCTGTCCCCCCCTCTCGAATTCGCTCTCTCCCCTTTCTCTCCCTCTTTCTCTCCCCTTCATTCACTCTCTCCCCGTTCTTTCTCTCTCCCATTCATTCTCTCTCCCATTCATTCTCTCTTCTCTCACTCTCTCTCCCACTTGAGCTCCATCTGCCATTCCTTCTTCCATTCTTTCTCTCTTATATTCGCTCCTCCACTTTCCTCCTCTTTGGCATGCAGGTTGTAACAAGCACTGGCATAGCCAATAGGTCTCGCCTTTGGAACCTTATAAGTGTTTTGCCATGCAACAGTTATTGTTGTTGCAGTAAGGATACTGTGCTGCATAACTAAATATTTATAAGACCCCAAAGGCGAGACCTATTGGCTATGCCAATGCTTGTTTAATCTTAAGTTCTTGCGCTCACATATACCAGGGGACTTCCTGCGAAGCAAGGCATTAGTCGGCTTGTGTCATTTCACAATGTAACAATACAAACACTAATTTGAAGATTTTACATTGGAGCCTGTAGTTGTGACGCTATCCCATGCAAAACGTTGGCAGCTTTTACTAATCGTAGGCAAAAGTACACATGCAATGCTTTCTAATTGCAAGATTATTGACAACTCAATCAAGTCTATCATCATTTGGGCCAAATTACCTAAGCAGTTTGCATACTTAATGGCAACTAGCATATTACCAAGAGCTAGTTTGATTCTTGATTACAAGTACCACCAACGATGTGCTTTTGCCTCCATAAAGTGAATTTGCCCACGTAGACATTCTGTCTGTATAGTGAGTCTGTAATATGAGGAAATCTCCTCTCAGAGCCAGCTTCGTTTGTGTTTCAGGGTGGGTCTAATTATACGTTGGCAAACGCTCAGTTTGTAGTTATTCAGAAATGTTTTAAGTTAAATTCTTCCCTTGAACAGTAGAAGGTTTAAAAATAACTTTTTGTTTGGGTGGGGGAGACGGGCAGCAGAATGTCAGCAACGCAGGAGTTGGCATAACGGCTAGGGCAGTCGACCTCGAATCTGGGGAACTGGGTTTGAGTCTCGACAATGACGCTGAACATCCTGTGATTCTGGGCAAATCACTTAATCTCCCCGTGCCTAACAAAAATGAAATGCAATTGGTGCTATGTTAAGTGATCTGATACCCGATTCGGGTCAAGTTTGCGCTATATAAAACTCTGTAAAATAAATATGATTGTAATGGTAGGGAGTATCTTGTGGATCACTTACATGATATTGCAATGCAAAAATGCACATCTGCATCAGAAAGGTGCAACTTTAAGGATACCTTCTAAGGCAAACGTGTCTCCATCTAAGGTGTATTGACGTTGTGAGTTCATTTCAAGGCTTTTTTAAAAGTTCATGCATGAATTGCCCCATTGTGATCTCAGTTATTTTTTCTTCCTCCCTGCTTTCCGGTGGAACCACTACTGGTCAAGCAGAAGCAAGAAATGCGCTGCACAGTTAAATACTTATAAGGCCCCAAAGGAGAGACAGATTGCATTGCAAATGCTCTTTTCACTTGTGTCCTACATTCTTTAATTCTCACTCCATCTTCGTCTCTCACCTAGCCTTGTCTTTCTCATTCAGGTATCCTTCTCTTTTCTATTTCCCTTTTTTTGCCCATTTATATTTTCACGTTTTATGAATGTATAGTTTAGTCACCGGGGATTTCTACTTTGAGTTCTCATTAACCCCTCTTTGACTTCCTGTGCTTCTTTTCCTTTGGTCAAGCTATCTTTTTGCACCCTCACTTTCTCCCGTAATCATTCATGCTCTTTCCCTTAATCGTATTTGTCTTCCTCTATCGTTTTATGTAGCTTTTTTTGTCTCCGTCACTCAGTTTCCTTCATCAGTGTTTTCTCCCTTATTCTCTTTATGCTCTTTTTTCTTCACTCATTTTCTCTCCTTAATGTACCTTTCTCTGTCTGCTCCGGTCTTCCTTCTCCCATTCATTCAATCACCCAGTTTGCTCCTTTATTTTTTTACTTGCATGCTCTTTTTTTTAGGTTTCGCCTGCACATCGCTTGTGCTGTGCTTGTGAAATCTCTTGTATTTCATATATCTTCAAAGGGGGCGCTTGTCAGTTCATCACCTTTATGAGAAGTTGGCCTGATAGGTGGGCACCCTGTATCAGTCCAAACAACCCTTATAGACCAGCTATCCTACACCCACACTTTCTGTCCTGGCTGGTACACAGTCAGAACAGCCTTTTGGTCATGCCAGGCGTTTTGAAGTTCCTGGCTAGCCTCAAGGTTTTTAGAAGCCTTTTTCATGTATTCGGCCATCCTGGAGCGGAGACCAAGTACATACTCTACTATGTCTTGTTTAGGCTTTTTGAGAGGTAACTCCCATCCTTCCTTCACAAGACACAGGGATCCTCTTACAGGATGCCCAAACAAAAGTTGAAAAGGGCTGTAGCCCACCCCCTTTTGTGGGACCTCTATGTAGGCGAGCAAAAGGCAGGGCAGAAGGATGTCCCATCTTCGCCTAAGCTTTTCAGGTAAACCCTTGATCATGCCCTTTAAGATCTTGTTGAATCTTTCCACAAGACCATTGCATTGGGGATGATAGGGTGTGGTGAACTTGTAGTTCATACCACACTCCTTCCACATAGCAGTTAGGTACCCAGACATGAAGTTTGCACCTCTGTCTGAGACAACCTCTTTTAGAAAACCCACTCTTGAGAAAACTCCCAGGAGGGCTCTTGCCAAAACAGGTGCTGTTGTGGTCGTTAGGGGAATAGCTTCTGGGTATCTGGTGGTATGATCCACTACCACCAGAATAAACCTGTGCCCAGATGCTGTTTGGGGATCCATTGGTCCAAAAATGTCTATCCCAACTCTTTCGAAGGTACCCCTACCACAGGTAATGGTATTAGGGGGGCCTTTGTGGTTCCACCTGATTTACCACTGGCTTGACAGGTATCACAGGAGCGACAAAACTCCTTGGTATCTTCTGACATGTGGGGCCAGTTAAAGCGAGGGACAAGCCTGTCCCAAGTCTTGTTCTGGCCAAGATGTCCTGCAAAGGGAATATCATGGGCTAAGGTAAGAAGGAAGTGCCTGAATGCCAAAGTTATGACAAACCTCCTGGAAGCACCAGGCTTGGGGTCTCTAGCCTCTGAATAAAGGAGCCCTTCAACCCAATACACTTTATGGGTACCTGTAGCATTCCCAGCAGCCTCAGCAGCAGCTTGCTGTTTGAGGGGTTCAAGAGAGGGGCAATCTAATTGCGCCTGCCTCAGGTCTGCCCTTGAAGGTCCCCCTGTCCCAAGAAACTCAACCTGATCAGGTTCAAGCTCTTCTAGGACAGTTCCTTCTTGGGTCTCACACTCAGCTTCCTGGGAGGACTGATCCTCAACCTGAGGCAAGGAGGAAGACACTGCCTTAACCCTTTTGCTCTTTCTCTTGGAAGGCAACTGATCTATAGTTTCAGGATCCAGTGCCTGTTCAGTTTGGCACTTTTTGGGCTGTGACCTGGTCACAGCAAGGACATGTGCTGATATGCCCAGCATCTCTGCATGAGTACTATACTCCACTTCAGACCAGACTGAAGATTCTAAATCATTGCCCAACAAACAATCTACAGGGAGGTCTGAACCTCCAACAACTCTTTTGAGGCCAGTTACCCCTCCCCAGGAGAAATTAAAAATTGCCATACTATGGGCGGTAGCGGCATTACTAGCATTGGTCACTAGGTAATTCACACCTAGTATGATCTGTCCAGGGTTCACAAAGTTAGGCGTCACCATGGTGACACTGGCACCTGTGTCCCCGTAGGCCTGAGCCACTTTATTATTAATTAAAGGTGTCTGTCTGTACTTGCCCATGTTACTGGGGCTCAGAGGAGAGGACATAGCCATGTCCACATCACAGACAAGAACAGCTTGAGTTGGTACTCTGACTAGGCCAGAGTCCATCTCAGTTTCTAGGGTTAACCCTACTAAACCCTTCTGTTGAGAACCACCACTATTAGCTGTACTAGGGAGAACAGCTGCCTTAGGGGCAATGGTGGCTGGAGCTGTCTCCTTTTTGGTGCAATCACTGGTCCAGTGAGTATTATATTTACAGATATTGCACCAGGGTTTTCTTTGGCCTTCTTTCTTCTTGGATTTCTTGGAACCCCCCTGTGTAGAAGCTTTTTGGGGACCTGTTGATGACTTCTGGTCTTTTACTTTCTGATCCCCACCCTTTTGGTCTGGCTTCTTCTGATCACTGCCTTGGTTCTGGGTTTTCTGCTTCACCCTGGTTCTGACCCATTTGTCTGCCTTTTTTCCCAATTCTTGGGGAGAGGTCAGATCAGAGTCAATCAGGTGCTGATGCAATAACTGGTTCTGACAATTATTAAGTATTTTTTCTCTCATGATCAAATTATACAATCCTGTATAGTCGTTAATTTTACTGCCCAGTAACCAGCCTTCCAGAGCCTTAGTGGCAAAATCTACAAAGTCAGTCCAGTCCTGAGTCTGTGTCTTCTGGGTATCCCTGAACAGCAACCTATACTGTTCAGTGGTTAGGCCAAACCCATCAATCAGAGCACTCTTCAGGACAGTGTAGTTATTAGCATCCTCATCACTAACTGTGAGGAGCTTGTCTCTACCTTTTTCTGAAAAGGAAAGCCATAAGATTGCTGCCCACTGACTTTGGGGTACCTGCTGTACTTTGCAAGCCCTCTCCAAAGCAGTTATCCACTTGTGGATGTCATCCCCAATCTTGTAGGGAGTTACAATCTTGCTTAGGTTTCTAGTATCATAGGACCTATCTTTATCCTTAGGGATATCGCTGATACCAGTGGGTTCTAACCCACTTAACTTTTGCTCTCTTGCAAGAGAAAGTCTCTCTTTGGCTAGGGCAAGTTCTTGCCTCTCAATCCTCAAATTGACTTCTCTAATTCTGGCCTGATGCTCTCTTCTCTCAGGGGAAGACATTCTCCTAAGAGCAGCTGACCCTATTGAGGCACTAGAATTCTGAGATTCCCTGGATAGGGATCTCCTCCTCCTGTGCTCAGGGTTAAGCCTGCTTGGGGGTCTGTAAGGTACTATGCCCTCTCGAGTCCCATGTTGGCTTAGGTTGGCCTGGCTAAGTACTCCCACTTGGACCTGGACATTGTCATCCTCCCCAGAGTCCTCCTCTACTTCACGCTCATCAATTAGATTGTGATCAGGGGAATCCTCTGCTGAGGACTGACCCTCATCTGCTTTACCTGAAGGACCTGTGTTAGAGGCTTTCTTAGCATCATATTCTTCCATGAGCTCTATCATGTACTTGAGGGTAGAGTTTGATCCCTGTTTTAACCTCCTAGATGTGCACAAGTGCCTCAAATCCTGGAAGGTTAGGGTATCATATCTAGAAGGTATCCTTAAAGGATCTACCTCCACTGGGCGAGACCCACTTGGTTCTGCTCTCAGAGACATAATCTAGTGAGGTGTGGTGTATGCACCTACCTACACTAAGTGTTTATCTACTAAACATATATTATATGTACCTGTAGGTACCTTAATGTGATCTTTCAAATGATATCCCAAGATATTATCGTAAAACAATCAGCAAGCTCTTATCTCAACCGCTGCACACCAATGTGAGAAGTTGGCCTGATATGTGATGTCCACTATTCTAGTGGGCACCCTGTATCAGTACAAACAACCCTTAAGGTGATGGTTGTAAAGTCAACCTTATAGACCAGCTATCCTAGGGGTAGCATGGACAAAGCAGTCTTAGGCTAATACTTTGGAGAGCATGTGAAGCCAATTGTTATACCAACAATAATTCCTTGAATACCAGATGAAAGGACCCCACACAAGGTATATATAAAAAAATATATATGTATTTATTTCTAACACAACCCCTCTGCACTCTTTATGAGGTCAGAGTTCGAGATACAGCACAAGTTACTCAATAAGCATACTATAAGTTGCACAAATATAATTCTGCCCTATGGGCCTCACAAACCATATACTAAGTAAGTGGCATAAGAACCACTTCAAGAAAGGTGAGTAGGCCTAGGGCCTTGGAAATCGTTGGGGCTACACTGAATAATCGAAGGTTAGGAAGCAACAGTCCCACAGGATGCGTGTGCAGTGTCTAAACACACACGCGTAGTTGCAGTAGAAAGTCGAAGGTCCAGAGTTTCGTTTCAGAGTTTCAATCAGGATAATCTAAAGTCTCTAGACTCAGCTCCTAGCTTTATACTGAGCGTATGACACCTTACACAACATGTTTCGATAAAGCCAAACCAAAGTTAGCATTAACCGCAAGGATTATAATGCATTTAAGAGTATATGGTATGGCTATATCATAGAACAGCTATAAGGACATGGTTTCGAAAGCTGCAGACTGGCACAGCTCATGCTAGAGCACCATCTCACATAAAACCAAGCACTCTGCCTCCAGGATTGTCAAGGCCTGCCATAGGAGTGCCTTATAGGTGTATATGTGACTATATGTAATGGTAGGTATAGGGATACTATACCTAAGCAAGGGGTGATTACACAACCTTGCCCCAGCTGAGTGATCAGCCAGTTGTGTCCGTTTGGATGGCCAGCCAGGGGTGGCATAATACATGCTGCAGCCCCTGGTAGGCCTTGGATGCACCTATGCCCTGGGTACCTATGGTACACTACACAGGGGCTCACAAAGGTGAACCAATACCCAATTGGATATGTACCTAAAGTACATGGTATGAATTTAGACAGAGAACAGCTGGGCTGTGGGTCTGATTAGCAGGCCCACAGCCACACTAAAGTCGAAAAACCAGTGAATCACAGCCAAAAGTGGGGATGACCATAGGAAGCAGACCCTACTCTCTTACAACCTTGTCACCCCAAGAAAATCAGCGACTCTTTGCTAAAATTAGCTATTGTTGTGAAGAAGTTGTTAGTTCTATAGGCGAGACAACCAAATATAACGAAAATTCGTCATCACCAACTAAAGTCTTTAGAAAAGAAAACCTGGAGCCGCAATGCCATCTTGGGGGTAATTATTCTCATTCCAACTGCTGCTGAACATCTAAGATTATCTTTATGTGAGATTCAGAGGGAAAGCAAATGGAAACCTTACTGTTCCCGTTCAACTACAGGCGAACAAGGTCAAAAGTAATTGAGGCGCTGCTTTCAGTTGAGTAAAGAGAAAATCAACTCTTACTGCTGATAAGGAAGCAACATTAGGACAGATGCAATGAGGCTCCGACATTTTGAATACAGAAACAGGTGGGTATAATTGCTGGAGCGTGCTTAAAAATAGATCTCTTCATCCAGAAAATATGTGGACTAGAGCGTTTTTGTGGCAGTTCTCTGGCTATCTTTCTCCATCCTTGTGATGGAGTTGTGAGGAACAATAATAGAACACTTGCTTTTACCAGCTTGGACTTCATTTAATGCTGCATATGCCCAGCAGTGCTCCAGTGTCTTAGAGTTCACAAGGAGTGGCATACATCATTTAAGGGAAGGCCACCAGGCAGCGCTAGATTCCAAACATCGGATAACATACAGAGTCACCTGCTTCAAATGAATTCACACAACAAAAGGGAAAACACACACCACCGGGCCAATATGCACTTGCTCTATTCTGCATGTTTAACGGTTGGACGCAGCAAATTCCCCCAGGTCAGTGATGCCCCAACTGACTAGAAAGTTTCCCTCCCTTTTCTTTTATAGTTGCAGTCGGCAGTTGGTGACCACTCACCTATTCTGGAAGGTTCCAGGAGCTTCCTCACTCTAGCTATGGGCAGGCAGGCAGGCTGAGATTGCTACAATGTTTAGGGGTTCCAGCCAGCTCCTGGCTACTAGAGTGCATCTATCAAGACCACGCTGCGGTAGCAGGGGTCAGTGGCAGCCATGTTGGGGGAAGAGAGCACCTGCACCTTAGCATTGATTAGCAATGGGAAGGTGCCCAGAGACCTAAGGCCAACCAAAAAGAAGGTGGGAAAAATGAGACAAAGGCGAAAAAAATAGGGAAAGACCACCCTAAGGCTGACAAGTCTAACAGAAAGCTTTCATGTAAGCTTGATGTACTTTTCATTAGTGAAAAGTACACATTGTGGAATGCATTCACTTCTTTATTTCATACGTGCATTGTTTGCAAAAAGTAGTCTGCTTTGTTATTTTTTTCTCTGCAGGATACATTGGTTTACTTTGCAGCAATGCAATGGTGCCCCCGCACCTAATTCAGCTTCTACACAAAGCAGTTCCTATTCTCTTGTTGTCCGACTGCTGCTGAAATACAAACTCGATGCGCACGTCGGTTTTGTAAAGTCAGCAGATCAGGATTAGAACTGAAAATGACTCTGCGAACACTTGCTTTCTCAAAGCAGATATGCCCTCCTTAACCCCTTCCATGCTCATGACGAGCTCAGCTCGTCATGCAGTACAGTGCTCCTGTGCTTATGATGAGCTGAGCTCGTCCTGACCACACCCGTTTTTATTGCTGTCCAGCACAGCAGGGGAATCGCTCTAGCAGCGATGCGGTTAATGGGACAGGAGCTGTTGGCACCAGAAGATTAGACAGCGCATTCTCCCCTGATGTCAAACATGCACATTGTATGCTTTGGGAGTCAGAATGGTATTGCGTGTCCCTGTTTTGCAATCACAAAGACTGTGTTTTCGAATATTTGCTATTGCAAAACAGGTTTGCACATCATTCGATCTCCCTCTCTCCTCCCACTACCTTTCTCTCTCTCTGTCCCCCCCTCTCGAATTCGCTCTCTCCCCTTTCTCTCCCTCTTTCTCTCCCCTTCATTCACTCTCTCCCCGTTCTTTCTCTCTCCCATTCATTCTCTCTCCCATTCATTCTCTCTTCTCTCACTCTCTCTCCCACTTGAGCTCCATCTGCCATTCCTTCTTCCATTCTTTCTCTCTTATATTCGCTCCTCCACTTTCCTCCTCTTTGGCATGCAGGTTGTAACAAGCACTGGCATAGCCAATAGGTCTCGCCTTTGGAACCTTATAAGTGTTTTGCCATGCAACAGTTATTGTTGTTGCAGTAAGGATATTGTGCTGCATAACTAAATATTTATAAGACCCCAAAGGCGAGACCTATTGGCTATGCCAATGCTTGTTTAATCTTAAGTTCTTGCGCTCACATATACCAGGGGACTTCCTGCGAAGCAAGGCATTAGTCGGCTTGTGTCATTTCACAATGTAACAATACAAACACTAATTTGAAGATTTTACATTGGAGCCTGTAGTTGTGACGCTATCCCATGCAAAACGTTGGCAGCTTTTACTAATCGTAGGCAAAAGTACACATGCAATGCTTTCTAATTGCAAGATTATTGACAACTCAATCAAGTCTATCATCATTTGGGCCAAATTACCTAAGCAGTTTGCATACTTAATGGCAACTAGCATATTACCAAGAGCTAGTTTGATTCTTGATTACAAGTACCACCAACGATGTGCTTTTGCCTCCATAAAGTGAATTTGCCCACGTAGACATTCTGTCTGTATAGTGAGTCTGTAATATGAGGAAATCTCCTCTCAGAGCCAGCTTCGTTTGTGTTTCAGGGTGGGTCTAATTATACGTTGGCAAACGCTCAGTTTGTAGTTATTCAGAAATGTTTTAAGTTAAATTCTTCCCTTGAACAGTAGAAGGTTTAAAAATAACTTTTTGTTTGGGTGGGGGAGACGGGCAGCAGAATGTCAGCAACGCAGGAGTTGGCATAACGGCTAGGGCAGTCGACCTCGAATCTGGGGAACTGGGTTTGAGTCTCGACAATGACGCTGAACATCCTGTGATTCTGGGCAAATCACTTAATCTCCCCGTGCCTAACAAAAATGAAATGCAATTGGTGCTATGTTAAGTGATCTGATACCCGATTCGGGTCAAGTTTGCGCTATATAAAACTCTGTAAAATAAATATGATTGTAATGGTAGGGAGTATCTTGTGGATCACTTACATGATATTGCAATGCAAAAATGCACATCTGCATCAGAAAGGTGCAACTTTAAGGATACCTTCTAAGGCAAACGTGTCTCCATCTAAGGTGTATTGACGTTGTGAGTTCATTTCAAGGCTTTTTTAAAAGTTCATGCATGAATTGCCCCATTGTGATCTCAGTTATTTTTTCTTCCTCCCTGCTTCCCGGTGGAACCACTACTGGTCAAGCAGAAGCAAGAAATGCGCTGCACAATTAAATACTTATAAGGCCCCAAAGGAGAGACAGATTGCATTGCAAATGCTCTTTTCACTTGTGTCCTACATTCTTTAATTCTCACTCCATCTTCGTCTCTCACCTAGCCTTGTCTTTCTCATTCAGGTATCCTTCTCTTTTCTATTTCCCTTTTTTTGCCCATTTATATTTTCACGTTTTATGAATGTATAGTTTAGTCACCGGGGATTTCTACTTTGAGTTCTCATTAACCCCTCTTTGACTTCCTGTGCTTCTTTTCCTTTGGTCAAGCTATCTTTTTGCACCCTCACTTTCTCCCGTAATCATTCATGCTCTTTCCCTTAATCGTATTTGTCTTCCTCTATCGTTTTATTTAGCTTTTTTTGTCTCCGTCACTCAGTTTCCTTCATCAGTGTTTTCTCCCTTATTCTCTTTATGCTCTTTTTTCTTCACTCATTTTCTCTCCTTAATGTACCTTTCTCTGTCTGCTCCGGTCTTCCTTCTCCCATTAATTCAATCACCCAGTTTGCTCCTTTATTTTTTTACTTGCATGCTCTTTTTTTTTAGGTTTCGCCTGCACATCGCTTGTGCTGTGCTTGTGAAATCTCTTGTATTTCATATATCTTCAAAGGGGGCGCTTGTCAGTTCATCACCTTTATGAGAAGTTGGCCTGATAGGTGGGCACCCTGTATCAGTCCAAACAACCCTTATAGACCAGCTATCCTACACCCACACTTTCTGTCCTGGCTGGTACACAGTCAGAACAGCCTTTTGGTCATGCCAGGCGTTTTGAAGTTCCTGGCTAGCCTCAAGGTTTTTAGAAGCCTTTTTCATGTATTCGGCCATCCTGGAGCGGAGACCAAGTACATACTCTACTATGTCTTGTTTAGGCTTTTTGAGAGGTAACTCCCATCCTTCCTTCACAAGACACAGGGATCCTCTTACAGGATGCCCAAACAAAATTTGAAAAGGGCTGTAGCCCACCCCCTTTTGTGGGACCTCTATGTAGGCGAGCAAAAGGCAGGGCAGAAGGATGTCCCATCTTCGCCTAAGCTTTTCAGGTAAACCCTTGATCATGCCCTTTAAGATCTTGTTGAATCTTTCCACAAGACCATTGCATTGGGGATGATAGGGTGTGGTGAACTTGTAGTTCATACCACACTCCTTCCACATAGCAGTTAGGTACCCAGACATGAAGTTTGCACCTCTGTCTGAGACAACCTCTTTTAGAAAACCCACTCTTGAGAAAACTCCCAGGAGGGCTCTTGCCAAAACAGGTGCTGTTGTGGTCGTTAGGGGAATAGCTTCTGGGTATCTGGTGGTATGATCCACTACCACCAGAATAAACCTGTGCCCAGATGCTGTTTGGGGATCCATTGGTCCAAAAATGTCTATCCCAACTCTTTCGAAGGTACCCCCACCACAGGTAATGGTATTAGGGGGGCCTTTGTGGTTCCACCTGATTTACCACTGGCTTGACAGGTATCACAGGAGCGACAAAACTCCTTGGTATCTTCTGACATGTGGGGCCAGTTAAAGCGAGGGACAAGCCTGTCCTAAGTCTTGTTCTGGCCAAGATGTCCTGCAAAGGGAATATCATGGGCTAAGGTAAGAAGGAAGTGCCTGAATGCCAAAGGTATGACAAACCTCCTGGAAGCACCAGGCTTGGGGTCTCTAGCCTCTGAATAAAGGAGCCCTTCAACCCAATACACTTTATGGGTACCTGTAGCATTCCCAGCAGCCTCAGCAGCAGCTTGCTGTTTGAGGGGTTCAAGAGAGGGGCAATCTAATTGCGCCTGCCTCAGGTCTGCCCTTGAAGGTCCCCCTGTCCCAAGAAACTCAACCTGATCAGGTTCAAGCTCTTCTAGGACAGTTCCTTCTTGGGTCTCACACTCAGCTTCCTGGGAGGACTGATCCTCAACCTGAGGCAAGGAGGAAGACACTGCCTTAACCCTTTTGCTCTTTCTCTTGGAAGGCAACTGATCTATAGTTTCAGGATCCAGTGCCAGTTCAGTTTGGCACTTTTTGGGCTGTGACCTGGTCACAGCAAGGACATGTGCTGATATGCCCAGCATCTCTGCATGAGTACTATACTCCACTTCAGACCAGACTGAAGATTCTAAATCATTGCCCAACAAACAATCTACAGGGAGGTCTGAACCTACAACAACTCTTTTGAGGCCAGTTACCCCTCCCCAGGAGAAATTAAAAATTGCCATACTATGGGCGGTAGCGGCATTACTAGCATTGGTCACTAGGTAATTCACACCTAGTATGATCTGCCCAGGGTTCACAAAGTTAGGCGTCACCATGGTGACACTGGCACCTGTGTCCCCGTAGGCCTGAGCCACTTTATTATTAATTAAAGGTGTCTGTCTGTACTTGCCCATGTTACTGGGGCTCACAGGAGAGGACATAGCCATGTCCACATCACAGACAAGAACAGCTTGAGTTGGTACTCTGACTAGGCCAGAGTCCATCTCAGTTTCTAGGGTTAACCCTACTAAACCCTTCTGTTGAGAACCACCACTATTAGCTGTACTAGGGAGAACAGCTGCCTTAGGGGCAATGGTGGCTGGAGCTGTCTCCTTTTTGGTGCAATCACTGGTCCAGTGAGTATTATATTTACAGATATTGCACCAGGGTTTTCTTTGGCCTTCTTTCTTCTTGGATTTCTTGGAACGCCCCTGTGTAGAAGCTTTTTGGGGACCTGTTGATGACTTCTGGTCTTTTACTTTCTGATCCCCACCCTTTTGGTCTGGCTTCTTCTGATCACTGCCTTGGTTCTGGGTTTTCTGCTTCACCCTGGTTCTGACCCATTTGTCTGCCTTTTTTCCCAATTCTTGGGGAGAGGTCAGATCAGAGTCAATCAGGTGCTGATGCAATAACTGGTTCTGACAATTATTAAGTATTTTTTCTCTCATGATCAAATTATACAATCCTGTATAGTCGTTAATTTTACTGCCCAGTAACCAGCCTTCCAGAGCCTTAGTGGCAAAATCTACAAAGTCAGTCCAGTCCTGAGTCTGTGTCTTCTGGGTATCCCTGAACAGCAACCTATACTGTTCAGTGGTTAGGCCAAACCCATCAATCAGAGCACTCTTCAGGACAGTGTAGTTATTAGCATCCTCATCACTAACTGTGAGGAGCTTGTCTCTACCTTTTTCTGAAAAGGAAAGCCATAAGATTGCTGCCCACTGACTTTGGGGTACCTGCTGTACTTTGCAAGCCCTCTCCAAAGCAGTTATCCACTTGTGGATGTCATCCCCAATCTTGTAGGGAGTTACAATCTTGCTTAGGTTTCTAGTATCATAGGACCTATCTTTATCCTTAGGGATATCGCTGATACCAGTGGGTTCTAACCCACTTAACTTTTGCTCTCTTGCAAGAGAAAGTCTCTCTTTGGCTAGGGCAAGTTCTTGCCTCTCAATCCTCAAATTGACTTCTCTAATTCTGGCCTGATGCTCTCTTCTCTCAGGGGAAGACATTCTCCTAAGAGCAGCTGACCCTATTGAGGCACTAGAATTCTGAGATTCCCTGGATAGGGATCTCCTCCTCCTGTGCTCAGGGTTAAGCCTGCTTGGGGGTCTGTAAGGTACTATGCCCTCTCGAGTCCCATGTTGGCTTAGGTTGGCCTGGCTAAGTACTCCCACTTGGACCTGGACATTGTCATCCTCCCCAGAGTCCTCCTCTACTTCACGCTCATCAATTAGATTGTGATCAGGGGAATCCTCTGCTGAGGACTGACCCTCATCTGCTTTACCTGAAGGACCTGTGTTAGAGGCTTTCTTAGCATCATATTCTTCCATGAGCTCTATCATGTACGTGAGGGTAGAGTTTGATCCCTGTTTTAACCTCCTAGATGTGCACAAGTGCCTCAAATCCTGGAAGGTTAGGGTATCATATCTAGAAGGTATCCTTAAAGGATCTACCTCCACTGGGAGAGACCCACTTGGTTCTGCTCTCAGAGACATAATCTAGTGAGGTGTGGTGTGTGCACCTACCTACACTAAGTGTTTATCTACTAAACATATATTATATGTACCTGTAGGTACCTTAATGTGATCTTTCAAATGATATCCCAAGATATTATCGTAAAACAATCAGCAAGCTCTTATCTCAACCGCTGCACACCAATGTGAGAAGTTGGCCTGATATGTGATGTCCACTATTCTAGTGGGCACCCTGTATCAGTACAAACAACCCTTAAGGTGATGGTTGTAAAGTCAACCTTATAGACCAGCTATCCTAGGGGTAGCATGGACAAAGCAGTCTTAGGCTAATACTTTGGAGAGCATGTGAAGCCAATTGTTATACCAACAATAATTCCTTGAATACCAGATGAAAGGACACCACACAAGGTATATATAAAAAAATATATATGTATTTATTTCTAACACAACCACTCTGCACTCTTTATGAGGTCAGAGTTCGAGATACAGCAAAAGTTACTCAATAAGCATACTATAAGTTGCACAAATATAATTCTGCCCTATGGGCCTCACAAACCATATACTAAGTAAGTGGCATAAGAACCACTTCAAGAAAGGTGAGTAGGCCTAGGGCCTTGGAAATCGTTGGGGCTACACTGAATAATCGAAGGTTAGGAAGCAACAGTCCCACAGGATGCGTGTGCAGTGTCTAAACACACACGCGTAGTTGCAGTAGAATGTCGAAGGTCCAGAGTTTCGTTTCAGAGTTTCAATCAGGATAATCTAAAGTCTCTAGACTCAGCTCCTAGCTTTATACTGAGCGTATGACACCTTACACAACATGTTTCGATAAAGCCAAACCAAAGTTAGCATTAACCGAAAGGATTATAATGCATTTAAGAGTATATGGTATGGCTATATCATAGAACAGCTATAAGGACATGGTTTCGAAAGCTGCAGACTGGCACAGCTCATGCTAGAGCACCATCTCACATAAAACCAAGCACTCTGCCTCCAGGATTGTCAAGGCCTGCCATAGGAGTGCCTTATAGGTGTATATGTGACTATATGTAATGGTAGGTATAGGGATACTATACCTAAGCAAGGGGTGATTACACAACCTTGCCCCAGCTGAGTGATCAGCCAGTTGTGTCCGTTTGGATGGCCAGCCAGGGGTGGCATAATACATGCTGCAGCCCCTGGTAGGCCTTGGATGCACCTATGCCCTGGGTACCTATGGTACACTACACAGGGGCTCACAAAGGTGAACCAATACCCAATTGGATATGTACCTAAAGTACATGGTATGAATTTAGACAGAGAACAGCTGGGCTGTGGGTCTGATTAGCAGGCCCACAGCCACACTAAAGTCGAAAAACCAGTGAATCACAGCCAAAAGTGGGGATGACCATAGGAAGCAGACCCTACTCTCTTACAACCTTGTCACCCCAAGAAAATCAGCGACTCTTTGCTAAAATTAGCTATTGTTGTGAAGAAGTTGTTAGTTCTATAGGCGAGACAACCAAATATAACGAAAATTCGTCATCACCAACTAAAGTCTTTAGAAAAGAAAACCTGGAGCCGCAATGCCATCTTGGGGGTAATTATTCTCATTCCAACTGCTGCTGAACATCTAAGATTATCTTTATGTGAGATTCAGAGGGAAAGCAAATGGAAACCTTACTGTTCCCGTTCAACTACAGGCGAACAAGGTCAAAAGTAATTGAGGCGCTGCTTTCAGTTGAGTAAAGAGAAAATCAACTCTTACTGCTGATAAGGAAGCAACATTAGGACAGATGCAATGAGGCTCCGACATTTTGAATACAGAAACAGGTGGGTATAATTGCTGGAGCGTGCTTAAAAATAGATCTCTTCATCCAGAAAATATGTGGACTAGAGCGTTTTTGTGGCAGTTCTCTGGCTATCTTTCTCCATCCTTGTGATGGAGTTGTGAGGAACAATAATAGAACACTTGCTTTTACCAGCTTGGACTTCATTTAATGCTGCATATGCCCAGCAGTGCTCCAGTGTCTTAGAGTTCACAAGGAGTGGCATACATCATTTAAGGGAAGGCCACCAGGCAGCGCTAGATTCCAAACATCGGATAACATACAGAGTCACCTGCTTCAAATGAATTCACACAACAAAAGGGAAAACACACACCACCGGGCCAATATGCACTTGCTCTATTCTGCATGTTTAACGGTTGGACGCAGCAAATTTTCCTTACGCCTCCGTATGGTTTACTAACATGGATTAAAGGCTTACAATAGACATGCACAACGTTACTACCTACATTTCATGTGCAAAACATTCTGGGCAGATTTACAAGCCCCTTGCGCCACTTTTGCGTCACATTTAACATGGGATAAGTAAGGCAAAAGTGGCACAATGGGCTTGTAAATCTGTCCCCTGTGCTTTTCACCTTACCTCTCAAGGCTCCAGTTTTCAAAGGTATGCTTTCACAGCTATATTTAACTTCTAAACAGGCAGTCAGAAGTGCAGTCACCTTCCAGGCAATAGGGTCATGATTTGGACAGTGCAGCAGGTGCAGTTGCACCAGGGCCAACACTTGTCAGAACTCCTCTAAACATATAATATTGCTATTACATCAATTCATTTTATTTCCTTTTTTCATTTCATTTTTCAAAATATTACTATTACTTACCCGCACTATACAACTAGTAACAGCATAGTTTATTGCCTTTTCGTACATACGAGAGTTATAATACTTCAACAGACTTTCTGTAACTTATATTGTACAGCTACTCATCAAACTACAACTTGCAATAAAACAGTTTTTTTAATCACGTAGGCAAAACTTAATGCATTTGCCAATCTTTGTTCTCTACTCCTTTGTCCTTTGTGCCACCCATCTATTCTTGTCTCCCTTTATGTTCTGTTTTTCGCTTTCATTGTTTCTCCAATCACGGGTGCACCCCGTCTCTTTCCATATTCCACTCTTACACACAATTACTTTCTCGCTTTTTCCTTCTGTCAGTTTTCCTCCTTACCTATGCATCTCTTGCTCTCTCCACTGCTCCGAGTCTCTCATATTTATTTGTTATTTTATTTACTCCTTCCGGTCTTTAACTCGCTTTTCACAGGTTTGCAGTCTCTGCTCTTTCTGGTTCTCTTATATTTCTTTTCTTTCCTTGTCTGAAATGCCACAGCTCCGAAGCATAGCCACTTCTGCTTTTACTGCCTTTAGTACTGCCTTCACTACTCTGTGTGCGTTTACTGCCAGGGCTCAGAGGTACGGGCACAGCCAGTACTGCCCTCACTGCTTTGTGTGTGTACTGTCAGTGCTCTGAGGCACCCCAAGGGGTTAAGGGGTGTTGTGAATGGTCAGGGTAGCTTGTGTGCCGGGTGCTTCCTGTTCCTGGAAGACAAGAGCAGGAACAGCTCCCGGTCAACAAGAGAATCACCTTCCGGCTCCTCACCCACGCACACAAAGCCCTACACAACCAAGGACCAGGATACCTCAACAGCCGTTTCAACTTCTACGCTCCCAAACGCCAGCTTCGATCGACCAGCCACACCCTCGCCGCCATCCCCCGCATCCGAAGAGCCACCACAGGAGGAAGGTCCTTCTCCTACCTGGCTGCCAAGACTTGGAACTCTCTTCCGACCCATCTCCGCCTGACCCAGGACCACCTCGCCTTCAGGAAGCAGCTCAAGACCTGGCTGTTCGAGCAGTAGCGGACCCCCCCCCAGCGCCTTGAGACCCTCCGGGTGAGTAGTGCGCTATACAAATGCTCTGATTTGATTTGATTTGAATTGAACAGCAACGCAGGACTTGGCGGGAAGGTAAGTGTTTTTTTTTATTATTGTGACACGGCCGACCACTTACAACCCTCCCCTTTTACAGGCGCCCTACCTGCTACCCATGACCCGTGCCGGCTGCCACTGCCTGCACAAGGTGTGTGATGTGCCCCTGAGGATCCATCAAGTCTGTGCAGAGGTTCTAATGGGTGTCCTCTGCGGGTCAGCAGGTCTTCAGGGGGTGCCTGAAGGAGCACATCTGGACCTTGCAGGTGCTGAGTTAAGCAGCGTCTGTTGGATCTACAGTACCAGCGGGTGCTTACCTGTGTGTGCTTTGCTTAAGGGGTATCTGCAGGAGCTACATCTGGAACCTGCAGGTGCTTAGGGGGTGTCTGCCAGAGCTACATATGGGTGCTGTAGGTGCTTAGGGGGTGTCTGCCAGAGCTACATTTGGCCCCTGGAGTTGTTTTCCTGCAGGAAGTCTATTATGAGATGTCTGCAGATGCATTAAGTTGAATGAGTACTATGATATGTACTTTCAATGTACTTATGGATCTATATATTTATCATTTTCTTCTAATTTAGCATTTCCAATGCACTACCCTATTTCTCAGCCTATACTTCTCTCAATATATCTTCTAGCCCAACTTTCCGACTCATCTCAAACTTCTTTCTACTACTCTTTCCAATGCACTACCCTATTTCTCACCCTAAACATCTATTAATATATCCTCTACATCCACTCTCTTTTATTCAAAACCCCATACCACTACTATAATCCCCAAAATAACCCTTTCTAGACTATCTCCTACTCTACCCCTCATTGCATCATCTGACACCTCTTTTACTATACCGATTCCCCAAAACAAACTTTTCTAAACTCTTCCCTCTGACTCTTCCTCTCAAAAACATGTTTTTACTCATCCAAAAGCCTCCTCTTACTGCTATGACTTAAAAAAAATAAAAAATATAATATTAATAATCCTTCACTCTTCTATCCCTTTCAAGCAAAATAAGAGACTAACATGTTCACTGTTCACAAATTCCATATTCCACTATACTAATTCACCACTAAACCTTTATGGGTTCCAGAGTAGCGTGCTACTCGCCAATAAAGCGTTTCAACATCCCTTCAGGGTTACAAGCGCTATATAAATGCAAACCATTTTCCCTGTTCTAACCCCCCAACAACGCTTCTCAATCCAAATAATTGACTAACATATGCACCACTCAAATTACTTTCATGTTTCACAATACTAATTCAATGCTAATCTTTATGGTTTACAGAGTAATGTGGTACTCGCCAAAAAAGTGCTTCAAAACCCCATCGGGGTAGCAAGCGCTACATACATGCAAAACTATTTCCCTCTACTATCGCGCCGCCTACCATTCGCTATCCAAATAACTGAATAACATATCCACCAGGCGGGCAACTAAAATTTCAGGGGGGGGGGGATGGGGGAGGGCGGTGGAGCTGAAAAATATTTTGGGGGGGCTGAAAAATATTTCAGGGGCGGGGGGAGCTAATTCTTCCAACCACGGACAGAGTGGCTGTAAGAAGGGGTGAACAAACAACAAAAGCCTCATTTACACGTAAATGGTCTTTTAAAGACCTGTTAAGTGCTCGGGTGCGGCTGCAATTAGATGCTCGACAGCCCGCGAAGCAGTTTCCGCCCGGGCTGACACACATGACCGGGGGGCTGAACCCCGTGAGCCCAATGGGTGTTGCGCGCCTGATATCCACCTCTCAAATAACTTTATATTTCACTATACTAATTATCAAACACTAATCCATTATGGGTTCCGGAGTAGCGCTCTACTCGCCAGAAAAGCGCTTCGACACCCATTAGGAGTAAGAAGCGCAATATAAATACAAACCTTTTTTCCTCTTCTATCCTTCTGAATCCAAATAATTGACTAACCTATTCACCACTTTAAATTACTTTCAAATGTAACTATACTAACTCAACACTAATCCCCTATGGGTCCCGAAGTAGCGTGCTACTCGCGGAGAAAAGCGCTTTGACGCCTCGTCAGGGTTAGTAAGCGCTGTATAAATGCAATTACAATACAATTACAATTTGAGCTGCGTCTACGACCAGGGCTCAGACATGTAGCCAGGCGCATGAGCCGCCTGCAGCAGGACTCTTTCCGCCTGGCTCTTAAGACCAGTACATTTAAACGATGTTTCCGAGGGCTGCTGGTGTCAATGTCTGCATTTTAAATGACCATGGGCCATATGTATCAAGATACCCATTTGCGATTCTCAAATAGCGATTTTTAAGAAATCGCTATTTGGGAATCGCAAATGGGTATGTATGTACAAAATCGCAATTTTTTTGCTATTCCTTAGAATTCCTTAATTGAGAATCGCAATTAAGGAATACTTTCCCATTCATTTCTATGGGCCAGGAGGCCCATAGGAATGAATGGGAAGTTATTCTCAATTTGGCGATTCACAATTTGCTGATCGCAAATTGAGAATAATTTCAAGGGTGCAGGGGTGTCCAAAGGACTCCATGTTGCACCCCTGAAATATGCATGGGTGCCCATGTGACGCACATACATGCCCTAAGGGCATGTATGTGCGTCACATGGCACTTTGAAAAATGCAAAAATGTGCATTTTTCAAAGAATTCGCAACTTACCACCAACTAGAAGTTGGTGGTAATTTGCGATTCCTTAAGGGCATTTTGCTATTTTTTTTTGCTACATACATTGCATTTAAGGAATCGCAAAATTTGCGATTCCTTAAATGCAATTGCAAAATAAGGAATCGCAAATTTTGCGATTCCTTATTTTGCACCAGTTTTGCTTCATACATTCCATTTAGCAAATTCGCATTCGCAACGGCCGAAATTCTGCGAATTTTGGCCTTTGCGATTGCGAATTTGCATGATACATATGGCCCTTTATGACTTTTTTCTCGAAACTCTCCTTGGTCTTACCCCCTCATCTTCCCCCTTCCAATTGCTGGGGATCTCAAATTTGGTTTCGCCCAAGGCACAAATTTGACCAACTCTGCAGTCCACTTTTAATAAGTACTTCTCAGTGCAGTGCTGTTATGTTCCCTAATAATGGCAAAGCTTCCACGTGTTAAAGAAATGCACTTATTTGAACTTTAATATCGGTGGTTTGTGGTCCGATTTACATAACACGTATTTTCAGGGCTTGGCTCCTGCATGCAGTGGCGTCACTAGGGAGGTGCGGGGGGTGTGGACCGCACCGGGTGACACCATCAAAAGGGGTGACACCATGGTCCGTGTCAACAATAATCTTGGCCGGCGGCCGGGTAAGGTTTGAAAGACAGTAATATTATTTTGCAGTTTGGTTTGTGTCACTGCAAAATAATATTTCTGTCTGTCGAACCTTACAAGGCCGCCGGCCAAGATTATTGTCCGAATTAAGCTACGATTTAGGCATCCGGACGTCAATGACGTTCTAAAGGTCACTCACGTCGTGACGTGCCTCCCGGACCTGACGTTTTAAAAATCCATCTGCTTCTTTAGCGGTGTAAACAGCGCGGGCTGCTAATGCTCTCCAGAAGCCCGGCCTCCTGGCTCATTGTGCCAGGCAATGAGGGCTTCTGTTTCCTGCCCATGGCAGTCGGAGGGTGAGCAGGTTCATAAATTTGACTTTCATTTTACCCAGCCCCAAGGGGGACATGGGTCGAGCGTCGAGCCTGGCTGAGTAGTGGTGAGGAGGGATACAAAGGTTCCAAGAGCTAAGAGCTGAGAGCTGAAATGTGCACAAAGAAAGTGAGTTTTTCATAACTTTTTCATAACCCGTACGACTATTGTAATGTTATGTTGATTGCAGCACCATCTACTCAGAAAATTGTTCCAACAGCACTGTAACAAAGCCTTTAACCCATATTTAGTCTGGTTTACTGACATTAATTTGGGACACATTAATACCGGCCCCAACTCTAAAAAAAAAATCACGAATGAAACGTTGCTCTAAGTAGAGAAGATAACTAGTTAAACAAAACTACAAAGCATTCGGATTCGACGAGGTACGGCAACAGGTATTAATTAAAAGTTGCACAGCTGTGAAATCCGATTGCTCAATGTCTGCATCTTATCTCTCACGTGCAAAGGCACGTACTGGCCCGCCGCCGGTGACCACAGCTGCGCCCAGTCTGAGATCCATTCCAAAGCCCTGAAGCTCACCACAAGCGTTAGCCCCAGCAAAGGCAACGGCAAGGTCTCTGGTGCGGCCATTCAGGGTGGCTGTTGTAAGAGGCGTCTCACTAAACAAGCGCGGCTGGAGAGATAAGTGGCCCTTTACATTAAGAAATTATTGACGCTTTGCTCGAGATTATGGTAAATAGAAGCATGCAAGTCAAGTCAAGTCAAAAGAAGTCTTTATTCGATTATTCATCTTAAAAGACATGCTACACATCCAACATTATATCTTCATTTCTAAAGTGCACGGCAATTTGTTTAAACAAATAACTTAATGTGAAGTTAAAAACATGAACTAAGACATAATTAAATCATTTATACACGACTTCTTTTGCAGAATGAAAAATTAAACATGATAGAAAAAAGACAGTTAATATAAAATGACGCAGTCTAGTTGGGACCTTATTGCTTAATTAACTGGGAACTTAATGCGAGTTAATCAACCTCAAGCGTAGAGTCCAAGCCCAACCTAGGTATTTTGCAACCCCTATTACTATCAAGGGCGATAGATCAGATTTTAGGATTCTACAGGCTATGGATGCTGAACGAGTGCCCAGGCTTCTACATAGTGGACAAAGCCACTTCTTCCTAGGGGCAGCATACAGGGGGCAAACAAAAAGAAAATGACACACACTTTTGCCCTGCCTAATACACAGTGGACAGTGCTCTGGCCCTCCGTTACCCCATGATGTAGTTAGGCACCTCAGTAGTAACAAGCCAACTCTCAGTTGATGGAAAAGTTTGTGATCCAGGGGCTTGGTGATGACATCCCAGTACTTTTCAAAGGAAGAGACATCCTTCAAAAGAACAAATGTCGTTGTTAGAGAACTTCCTGTCATTTCCGAGTGTCTTTTGCCCACAACCCATTCCCAGTATAAATTTCTCAGCTCCTTTTTGGGTGGAAAGGTGGCCGAGTCAGGGTTGTGCCATAATTCACCAAGTCCCATGGCGCACAGAGTGGATCTTACCCCTTTGAACCATCCTAATTTATCAGAGCCCAGAAAATTCCTTACCTCTAGGCATGCTTTGGCGTAGAGCAGCAGCTCAGGTGTAGTCCACAAGCGCCGCCAAAATGCTAGAGGTCTGAATCTCGCTAGGTCTTCCACTGGTTGGCACCCTAGGTCATACAAAAGCGGGATGCGCGGAGATGATTTCGGTAGTCCAATCGCCGCCCTAAGAAATTTATTTTGAGCCACCTTTAGGGGATCCAGGTTACTGAAGCCCCAGAGGTCTGCTCCATACAGAACAGAGGACAAAATTGCTGTGCCGTAAATTTTCATGATCCGGGGAAATATGCCGAGTATAGGAGCTTTTATGTTCTTTGAGGAGAGCTCCTCCAATTTGCGCATGTTTTAGTGCCAAGAGCTCGACTTGCGGTTTCCAACTAAGGTTTTCACTAAAAGTGACACCTAAGTATGTGAATAGCGTAGTCTGCTCAAGGGTGGTGCCACCCATTGAAACCCTGGCAGCAGTTGGAGATGTCCCTCTCAGCGCCATAAACTTTGTTTTGGAAATGTTAACCTCCAGCTCATGCTCGCAGCAAAACAACTCAAATCTTGACAGGGCCTGCTGGAGACCCTGCCTCGTCTTGGATATTAACAGGGTGTCGTCCGCGAACATGAGCAGAGGTACTTTCATCCCCGCCAGTGTGGGAGCATCCGTGGGGTGGTTCACAAAATAATTGGTGACCCCATTAATAAATAGGGAAAACAAAGTAGGGGCAAAAACACACCCTTGTCTAACACCTTTAGAAACTGGAAATCTATTCGTAACCTCCCCAGGCTTACCCCAACGTACTTGTGCAAAAGTGTGGGCATGTAAATTCACTAAAAGTCGCACCAGAACAGCGGGCATACCCAGCTTCAATAGGCATTCCCACAGCTTGGACCTAGGAACGAGGTCGAATGCGGACCTTAGGTCCACAAAGGCTGCGTACAGCTTGCCCTTCCCAAAAACAACTGTCTTCCAATATAGGAGCACAAAGTGGAATGCTTGGTCGAGAGTGCTCACATGGGACCGGAAGCCTGCCTGCAGAGGTGTGAGAATATCAAAATCCTGAATCCATTCCTGAATCCTACCTAATACGAAGCGGGCTATTATTTTTTGCACCGCATCAATGAGGCTGATCGGTCGGTAGTTTGAGGGAACCGAGCGATCGCCTTTCTTATAAATTGGTAGAATTTCTGCCCCGTACCAGGAGTCTGGGACCTTTGCACCCGACGCAAGAGCATTTGCCAAATGGCAGATGTACGGGGCCCAGAGATCCTGATCCTGTAGAAATACATCAGCAGGAATACAATCGGGGCCAGGTGCTTTACCTCTCGGGATTGATGTCATAATATTTCTAACCTCAGAAATAGAAAACGTGAGTGATTCCTCAGGGACGGAGCATGGGAGGTCAACCAAAACAACATTGTTACTCCTGAATTGTTCCTCAAAAAAGCTTACCCACTGTTGTTGACCAACATGTGCTGGGCTAGGATGATCTTCCTGGCATTTCCCCCATTTTAGTAAGTGCCAAAACTGTTGCATGTTTCGATAGCCACAAGCTTCAGTCAGACTTACCCACCGGTCCTCATCCCAATTAGTTTTAGCCTTATGTTTAGCTTCATTGTAAACTTTTCTACAGGACCTAACTCGACCATGGTTTTTAGATTTAATAGCTAAAAACAAGTCCCCTTGTGTCCGTCGACACTCGTCGTCAAACCATGTGACTACTCTAGGCTTCATCTTCCTGTCCTGTTTAGGGATAGTCTTAATAAACAGCTTTTTAAGGCCCCGAAACAAATCGGTATGTATACTTGTGAGATTTGCATTAATCTCATCCTGCGACCCGCAATTATTCAAAAGCTCCAAAGAGCTGGACACTAAAGTCTTCTATGAAGGTGCTGGTAATCAGAAACAGTCCGCTGTACAGTAAGTTTTGAAAACAGGTGCGCTCGGTACAGAAATACTGTCTCTCAATCCAGTCAAAGGAGACCGTTTTTGAGGGAGGTCTCAAATCAAACTTCCTTACAACTATAATGTGGACAGTAACACTGTATGTAGTGAAAAGTCATGCTCCGATGCAAACGTTTTTTGTTTGTAAATCTTTTGTAAGAAACTAGTTTTAGTGCAAACATTTTGATTCGAGCAATAGTATGAAATCTACCAAAATTATTTTCTTTTTTGAGCAACCAAGTACATAACATATAGCACCAATGAAGGTGAAGTTCCCTCAGCCAGGAACAAGGATAGTAAGTTTATATTAGTGACCCATTCAGTTCTTGCCCTCTCTGCAGACTCCGCTCAATAGAAGGTGTTTGCCTTTGGTTTTGGCTGTTATTTAGGTCTGGCTTGAGAGTACACCTGTCTGTTATGAACTATACATAGTGTGTGCTTGGCTCCACACAGCAAAGTAATTCTCTCTCGCCTCATTTAATTGAAAGTATGGTGCATCAATCCACCCTCTAGCAAAGCGCAAGTGACTACTTTGCATCTCAAAAGTATACTCATTCATCATATTGTGACATTTAATTCTCTATCTCCTATGTACATTCTATATAGAAAGTCATTCCTTGCTACTTTTTTCCACAGCACTGACAAAGCCAACACACTCTGTACATGCCTGTGTTAGCATAATTTAGCTAATTAAATCCAGATCTCCCAGCTTTGTCAAGGCTGGTTTTGTATGAGGTGAAAAACATTTCTCACTTACGCCTCAGAACACAAGCTTGTTCAACATAGCAAAATTTGAGTCCGCTGTAATGACTTTCGATGGCTCCTTGAAGTAGGGTTAGTCCGGTTGCTGAGAGGATACATTCTTCCTCTTGAGCTGGTTCTAAGAACCTATTCCAGTTTGAGAGAAATGTTTCAGTGTGGGAGACAAGGAGACCTGAAGATCTGCCACCTTCTTCGAAAAGAAAGTGACCACCTCCTCGCACTGATATAGTGAGATTGAAATCTACTCTAATCTTGAAGTTCATTTTTAAAGAAAATCAACTGCAATTGTCATTCCTGCTCTGAACTGCATGCATCAATTTAAACGTATCAGAATTGACTGCATATCACATTCCTGCTTAGTACGGCATGCGTTATATTAAGCATAATCTGCTTCGATTTTAGAATGTATTGACTGCAATTTACATTAACTGCTCCGAGCAGCATGCAACATGTTTAGACGTAATCTGCACAGATCTGGGAAAGAGAAAAACAATTCATCCAAAATATCTGGAAACTAGTTACTAGCTACCCTCGATAACAAGTGAATCCAATTATTAAAGCACCCTATGTGAACATTAGCAACTGTCGGAGCACACAGCAGCATATTGTTCTGGGAGGCGGATTGCGGAAGCAGAGGCAGCGCTGCCCATGCCTGGGTCCACAGTGATGGATGGCATTCTCCTGCCTCTCCTAACGCTCCAGGGGGAGACATTCAGAGGGCCTCTCCCCCAGCCCTTCCTGCAGTAGCCGGTCCTCGAGCCCCAACATTTTATTTATGCGTTTTTATATAGCGCGGACTTTACCCGAAGGCGTCAGAGCGCTTCACAATAGGAACTGTTTTGATACATGAGGAGAAAATAACAAGTGAACAAATTACAAAAGCAAACGTTAAGTTTCATGTGGCAAAAGTGACAATTGTGAGCAAACAAAATACATGAGGTAGCAAACGGTGCAAAACAGGAGGAAAAAGTGACATGTGTGCAGGTTACAAGAGAAAACAAAGTACAATTAGAGGTATAATACTGCATAATATGGCGGACACTCCAGCACAAGAACAAACGTTACATAGGCAATGGTGGCACTTGTGCAAGTATCAAAAGCAAACAAAATGTGAGAGGTAGCAAACAGTGTGTTACAAGAGAAAAGTGGTGTGCTAAACACTCCAAGGCCTCAAAAATCTTACCCGATGTAACACCAAGAAAGGGGAGGATGGATTCCGCCCCTGAGATTCATGTGATGCAGGCAAGAGGAATCATTTCAGGAAAACCAAAGGAAAAAGAAGTCCCTGCAGGCTGAACTCTAGCTAACCGACCCAGGGAAGTGAACCAGGGTTTTGCAGCGCCAGGTGCACGCTTGTCTTCCTCTGCAGCTGGTAAGTGGAACCCCCATTCTTCCCTTTGCTGTGTTTGAAAGTATGCCCTTTGAGGATTACAACCTGTGCTCCTTGTGTCTGAGCGTGCGATATACCCAGTAAACTGCTTTGGTCTGTAGTTGCGCTATTGTGTGCAAGTGTAACGTACTGTCCACTGACTATGAGTTGCATGTTTCCATAAGTTACTGTGTGCATCTTTCTGAGTCCGTGCAGACGTAACATGCTATACCCGGAAACAGTGTAACCCTAAAAGGGCATGTAGGGTTCTTGTGCTGCCAGTAAACCTGTGTCTAACTTTGCATGGGTAGACTGGTGCCATGCATAGTGTGTGTGTCCTGTACTGTCCAGGACATGTGTGTAGCTGCACATGACTCGCGGGTGCTGTGGGCATTTTAGTCCCTGTGTAAAGCCGTGTAAGGGTATCTGGGGGCATCATGGATTCATGATGTAAGTCGTGAGGGGGTGACACCATGAGTTACCCGCACTGGGTGACACCAACCCTAGTGACGCCACTGCCTGCATGGGCTCTAAGATACGAGCCAGACCCTTGGCTCGGCTCTCCTTGATAATTAGTTGTCTCGCCCACCTCTATCTACTGACTGCCCTGTGCCACTCCGCCCGCCACCGGCCAACGCACAGCCCAACACCACTATGGTAGCTCCCCTCCCTATCACCACTCAGTACTTTAAACGGAAATATAAAAGTGCAGGTACTCAGTCTTTAGAGTAGCTGTTTGCCACTGAGAAGTCCAGGTTTTCTCCCAATACGTGTGAGAGAGCGCAAACTGACCTAAATGTATGAGTGCATCACACTTACCCGTAGTAAGCACAAATCATGAGGAGAAATGCCATGAGTGCTAGTAGTATCTGCAATTATATTCTGAATGTATAGCTAATGTAGAGATTTAAGTAGAAGTGGAACTAATACAGAAATGTGTGACACTATATGATTTTATTAGATGTGATTATTCCTGAATCCATGTCGTGTAGCTGTTAAAATGTAAGATGGCATGTGGTTAAACGCAGAATGTGGTAGGCCTCAGGGCCAGAGCTAGAAGGGAAGGGGAAGGTGTTTCTTTTCACGACATAGATTGCACTAATGTTTTGGTCATTGCATTAATGGGCCATGATGTATAGATGTGTTTACTGAATAATAGAATAAGAGTATTAACATGCTTTAATTAATGAAGAAGTTGAATGCTATAATTATTATGAGAAATGCTGTAGGCCTGAAATGTTTTAACATTGATTTACACGTACTGGTCTGGGCCGAGAAATGTTGCGAAACTTTTTGGAAGTCTATGAGAGTTGGGATCTTGGCTGCAGATGTCTGTCTGCAAGAGAAAAGGGGGGATCCAATTATAAATAATATGAATAGAGGTCTGTTCAGAAGACGGCCCAGACATGGAGGAGGGTTCCGGAATGTTTTAAGGGGTATCAGCGGGCCGGAGAAGAGTCTGAGAAGCAAGGTCAACTCCAACGTATGAGGCCCAATACAAAGCAGCATGGAAAAAGCCAGAAGCTACACCACGTGAGGGGCGTCTCACGAGGGGCGTCTCAAATGTTGTTGACTGTTTTGTATTAGGGACAGCACCCCTGGGTGGAGTTAGAGCAGATGCCTGAGGACCCTTTAGAGAGCGGATGGGTAGGCAGAGAGGGGTCATGACTGGAGAACTATAGGTTTTCACCAAGAGACTAAGAGTGAGTGACTTCCCTTGGGGGTCATTCACTGCTGACACCTTTTGTTAGGTTGAGACTTGGTTAAGTAGGGATACCACCTAGAGCAGGGTAGGGACAGCCTAACCTGTGTGTTTTCCCTCCAACTTAAATGAAGGAGAGATCTCAATATGCGTCAATGCTGATAGCTTTGTTATTCTTAGAACTTGTGCTGGTAATTTCCGTTGCTCGTCTGAGGGCTTTCAGAGAGCACATGTATGTAGTTGGACCTGTGTATCTCGTGAATCTCATTCTGAGATGCCTGTATTTGCAGCTTATCCTAACCTTACAATAAACTTTTGAAAGCTAGAAGTTGTTTGTGATCTTTTGGAGCGGGGTCCTTTATTGGGTGAACTAACTTGGTAAGAGATGCACTTTCTTCCCTCAATGACAGGCAACAAAGGTTCAGTCGACCAGATCGAGGTTTAGATCAATAGTGATAAGGTATCGATCAAAATCTCGCCCTTCCAGTTGGTAGCAGAGGATGGTTGCCTTCTTGAGGACGGTGACCTAGGCCAGGTTAGCTTACCCCAAGGCCCCTAGAGATCGATGATCGGAAGAATCGCCCGCCGAAGAAGATCCGGATGACGTGAGACAGAAAAAGCAGCAGTATCGGTCGAGAGTGAGTATAAAGGGTCATGCGTGTTAGATTGCGGTGTTTTTGTATTGTATCTATGTTGTAATGTCTGGCGGAGTTGAATGTCTGTAGAGTGACTGTGGAACAGGTTGTGAGCGCGCGCAACCGGTGGAAATCTTAAGTTCAAGGGGAGCTTAAGTGGTTCGGGTGTATCGGACACCCAGAGTAATTGTCAACTAGTGTGAAGGGGGTCATGAGGTACCATTGATCACCCGAAAGACCGAGATAGGGGGAACGTAAGAGTGAGTGCGTGAGTAACGGACGCTGGTCGGAGGTTACTGTGTGTGTAAGCAACCTATCAGAGAGACGATAGACATTTCGTCAGTTGTGTTGACAATTACATATAGACTGTGGACGTACAGTCGAGGGAAGTGACCGCTTGGTCGGAAGTAGTCATTTTTCGGTGTATGAATGGGACGCATGCATGACCGGGAGACGAGTTGAGAAAGGAGGGGTGCTGCTGCGAAGCGGAGAAAAGTGACGTCAGGAAGTGTCGCGCTGTGATTGGCCGACCGGAGAAAGACCGCGCTGTGATAGGCCAGCTAGCAAAGACGTCAGAAAGCGTCGAGCTGGGATTGGCCGACCGGAGAAAGACCGCGCTGCGATAGGCCAAGTTAGCAAAGCCGCGCTAGGATTGGTGGATTGTCATCAGGAAGTAAACAGAGTAGCGAGGCTGGATATTGTGCGTATAATTATGAAGTGTTTTAAATGGCTGAGAGCGGCGTTTAAAAAAGAGAAGCGGGGATCGGATGAAGGGGAAGAAGCCCCGCCGGAGGGTACGCCGGCTCGTTACATGGCAGTGAATGTTGGGCTGCATACGATCCTTTGGATAACAGAGTGGAGTAAGATTACGGAAGGAAATGAGGAACTGACGTTCCCGAAGTACGGGACGTTCAGATTAGAGGTGTTACATCGATTAAAATCAGTCATGACCTCAATGAGACCCTTGCCTAGACCGACCCAGTTTGAAGCCCTTGATGCATGGATTAGGGCAGCGCATGTAAAGAATATGAACAGACGACAAGAAAGGGTGAAACGATCGGTAAGGGCAGTACAGGATGCCAGATGGGATGCGGATGCTAAAAGATGGAGAGTGCATAACATGGAAGTCAATAAACTGTACCCAGTGTTAGAGGTGCCCGGAAATAAAAGCCCCCTAGAAGAAGATGATGAGAGCGAAACAGAGGACAGCCTGATAAACAGATTATTGACAGACAGGCCACCCCCGTATAATAGAGCAGGGGGAGAGGTCGAGCATAGTGAAAGAGAAAAGGGGGGCAATGCAGGAGAGCATGGACCGCTTCCCAGTTCAGAGTGGGATCCTGAGGCAAAGAAAGAGCTGTCCCAGCCTAGTCAGGTGCAACAGGTAGTCGGGAGGTTAGTGGTACAAAGAGCGCCGGAAACGGAGTGCGCCACATCCTACGCATTACCAGATGCACTACAGGTACCTGTTACCATAGGTCCTATAATATCGATATATGACCCAGAGAGAGCAAGAGGGGAAGAACGGGTACGGAAGGACGGAGAAAGAGCAGAGACGGCAAGGAGGAACGATACGATCAATTTCCCAAGTCAGAGGCCGATACCAAGGGAGTGGAGCACCCCGGTGCACACAGCAGGGGATCCAGGAGGGGATCCTGGGGGCCCTAGATGGCCAGTGGATATGAGGGGATCTGGACGAAAATCCTTTCAAGAGCTAAATGAGTACATGAAGAAGTGGGATGAGGCAGTGGAGGCTCACAAGAGCATCATAGCTGCGGAAGCTGAAAGGGAAAGTCAGGACAGCAGAGCTCGGACTCACTGCGGGGCTGGGGAGAGCAGCCCGGAGTGGGACTGGAGAGAGAGAGATAGTAGGGGAGTCACCCATTGGGCCCGGAGTGGAGATAGAACGGACCTGGAAAACGGGGGCCCCGGGAGTGGAGGGGTGGCGCGCCCAATACTCAGTGAAGGGGAGAGGAGAACGCAAGAGTACAGAAACAGCTTTAAGTGTACCCACTGTGTGCCCGGCACCAGAGAACTGAATGGGAGTTGTGAGAGGTCGCACCATAGTCCCTGTGATGACGGACACGAGCGCAGCCCAGGGAATATGGGGAACCAGGAAGGATCGTATCGGATACTGAGCGATACTAGGCAAAGGGAGAGTAGCGACCAGAGGGAAAATAACAGAGAGGCGTACGGTGAAAGGAGAGAAGAAGGAGAGAGTGGGCAGAGCAAGAGTGGGGGTAACAGGCCCGTGTTCCATCACCTTCCAAGGTCGGATGGCCGAGCATGGGACCTGGAGAGATGGGAGCAAGGGAGAGCACTCATTAACTCTCCCGAGCCCAAACGTAGAGCTCGGAGTTGGGATGGTAGGGAGACCAGTGAGCCCCCTTCGAAAGACATATTGCGAGCTGAGATAAAAGCCAAGAGACTCGATGTCGCCAGCTTAAGGTCAGACCTGGATGACATGGTAGATGGTACCCTGCCTTTAGAAAGAATGGAAATGTATGAGCAGGATGAAATACTGTATATGGCAAAGGACATCACTCGAAAGGCGAGAGCAATCCATGAGAAGTTAGTCGAACTAGCAGGCAAATATATGGTGGACCTGTCAAGAACCAAAGCATTACAGGGTAACCACAGGCTACATTACACAGATCGAGACCTAGATGAGAGGAGAACGATCGGGCTGAAAACGCACATAAGGGAACTGATCACTGGAATAAGGACATGGAGGGCACTAGATAAGTGGGAAGAGAGGTGGTCCAAGAAAGGGACCGTCAGGAGAAGCACGCTTGGTACGACACCAGGAAGGCTGCAGGGAATAGAAGCATACCCTTTGCGTGAAGTCGCAAATGGGAATTATGTGCATGTCCCTTGGAGTAGGGGAGATTTAGCTGCTTTTACCACCTCCTTCCCCAAATTGCGGGAAAACCCAGTGGAGTGGTACAAGCAAGTTGAGAGATTTGTAAAAATCTCAAAGGTCCTATGGATAGATCTGAACACGCTGTTTGACATTGTAGTACCAGGAGATCTGTGGACAGCATGCAAGGTTAGCGCTGAGTGGCCCACAACGGAGCCGGAGAGAGATGCTAAGACTAATGGGCCGTCCGAGATTGTGATGGCAAAATTCGAGAGAGTGATGACTTGGCTGAAAGAGAAAGTGCCAATGCAAGACATAGATTGGGTCAGAATAGACCGAACCAGACAGGAACCCAAAGAGACAGTCCACGAATATTACGAGAGATTGCTGAAGGCGTTTAAACAGTATAGCGGTCTGGATGTAATGGATCCAAAAGACATAGGGCAATTTGTGTCCAAGTTCGTCCTGGGACTGAGACCGGATATTAGTTTAATGATTCAGCAACACTTGATTTGTTGGCAAAATAAACCCCTAGACGAAATACTGAGATATGCCAGGTACTGCTGTGATGAGATAGACTCCAAGGCTAAGAAACTAAAAGAAAAATTGATGGTGGTACAGATGCAGGCAGCAGGGAAGGGGGGACAGCAGCAACAGCAGCAAGGAACAGGTACAGGAGGAAAGAAGCAGTACAGTCAGAACAAGGGCAATGAGGAGAGTTCCACCTTTAGACCCAGAATAGACGTAGCTGCCTTGAAGAAAACGACTAGGTGCCACCAGTGTAATGAGGTGGGACATTGGAAACGCGAGTGTCCCTACAATGTAGAGATAGGAGAACAAGAGATAGAGGAGGAAGAGGTCCAGAGCGCGCCTACAAGAGGGGTGACGCCATACCAGGGAAAGGTGCTCAAAGGGGGGGGGGCTCCTCCCCGAGCCCAGTTCCCGCAACCTCCCCGAGTAGGGACTATGGGTAAGACCTATAGACAGATGCCCCTGTTTGTAGAAGGAGAAGAGTGCTATTATGTGGACCCATTAACCGGACAGAGAGTGGAAAGAGAAGACTGCACCCTCGGGGCAGCCTTGGAGGTGGACCAGAGGGGACCCTATGTCGAAGCAGAAGTAGCAGGGTGCCCCACGACATTTCTGGTGGACACAGGAGCCACTAGATCCACGATCAGATCAGCTGCAGTTCCAGACCTGCCCATGTCTGGAGAGACCATACAAGTGGTGGGGGTCGCAAACAGGAGAATAACCAGCCAATTGACAGAACCGGTACAGGTGAAAATAGGGAAGTACAGCGATGAGCACCAGTTTGTGGTTTGCGATTCAAGTCCTGTGTGTCTGCTAGGCAGAGACCTGTTGTGTAAATTGAATTGTACAATATACTGTACACCTCAGGGAGTGGAGGTATTGACCAATGATGATGACGCAGACTTCAAAGTTGCAAACTCAAGAATATGCGTGGAGCTGTACCCTACTTTGACAGTAGATGAGCTCCCCTGGGACTTGAGAGAGACAGTGGCACCAGAAGTATGGGACTTCACTGGGGAAGAGATTGGATTGGTCAAAGGGGTGGACCCAGTGAAAATTGTAGTGAAACCGCATGCTGAGTTCCCAAGAACACCCCAATATAAATTGACTCCAGAAACGATTGCAGGCATAAAACCCGTGATCGAGTCCATGATTAAACAGGGAATACTGAAAGAAATCGTGGGTAGTCCATGCAACTCCCCGATTATGGGTCTGCAGAAACCAAATGGGAAATTCCGGATAGTGCAGGACCTCCGAAAGATTAATAACATAGTCGTTTCGTGTTGTCCAGTGGTACCGAATCCATCAGTGATACTGTTTCAGATTCCATTCCAAGCTGAGTGGTTCACTGTGATTGATCTTTGTCAGGCTTTCTTTTCGATCCCTCTGGACGAAGAAAGCCATTTTCTTTTCGCATTTAAGCTGGAAGGTCGCGTCCTAACATGGTGTCGTATTCCTCAGGGGTATACAGAAAGCCCATCGATCTTCAACCAGCTTTTGAAGAAAAATCTTGAAAGTCTAGTGCTGCCCCAGAAGTCAGTTCTGGTCCAGTACATAGACGACCTCCTCGTGGCGTCAGAAACAGAAGAAGCTTGCAGGGAGGACTCCATTGCTTTGTTAAATCACCTAGCTGCCAATGGGCACAAGGTGTCCCCGGGAAAGTTGCAGTACTGCCTGACAGAAGTGCAGTACTTGGGACACCGAATAGAGAAAGGCAAACGAAAGGTGTCACCAGACAGGATAGAGGCGATCATGAAAATGAATGCGCCTAGGACACAGAGAGAGGTCAGGATGTTCCTAGGGATGGTGGGTTATTGCCGACAGTGGATCGCGAACTTTTCACTGAAAGCAAAGCCCTTGCAAAAACTGACGCATAAGGAGGTGAGCGATCCGGTACCATGGGACAAAGACTGTTTGATGGCATTCCTACAGCTGCGAGAGGACCTGTGTCGTGCTCCGGCATTGGGAATGCCTGATTACAATAAACCATTTTTGCTTTACTGTTGTGAGAGAGAAGGTTGCGCGTTGTCTGTGTTAGTCCAAATCCATGGGAATGCCCGTAGACCAGTTGCTTATTTCTCGGCTACTTTAGACCCAGTAGCCGCAGCGTTGCCCGGATGTCTCAAATCCGTTGCTGCAACGGGTGTCAGCATTGAGAGATGTGAAAATATCGTCATGGGGCACCCGTTAGAGGTGTGCGTGCCCCATTCTGTTGAACTGTTGATGACCAGGACCAAAACACAGCATCTGACCGACAGCAGGCTCACGCGCTATGAGCAAGTTATTCTTGCTGCAGAGAATGTGACCCTCAGGAGATGCTCTGTTTTGAACCCTGCCACCTTGATGCCACTCCCAAATGATATCGAGGATGATGATGAATGTACAGACCATGACTGCCTCGATGTGACTGAACTATGCACCAAACCCAGACCCGACATCGTAGATGAGCCACTGACCGACCCAGATGAAATTTTCTTTGTCGATGGCTCATGTGTAAGAGACGAAGTTGGGCAGTTGAGAGCAGCTTACGCTGTTTGTACAATTACTGGAGTTGTGGAAGCTGGGTGCCTGGAAGGAGTACACTCCGCTCAGGTAGCCGAGATTATTGCCTTGACACGTGCTTGCTTGGCAAGCAATCAAATTCGAGTCACCATATACACCGACAGCCAATATGGTTATGGGGTGGTTCATGATTACGGGCAGTTATGGTCTCAAAGAGGGTTCATGACCTCTTCAGGCTCTCCCATTCGCAATGGAGAGTTTGTGCGCCTGTTGTTAGAGGCGTTGCAATGTCCAGCAGGTATCGCAGTTGTAAAGTGCACCGCACATACCAGAAATGTGGACTTCGTCTCGAAAGGCAATAGATATGCCGACGAAGTCGCGCGGTATTGCGCGGAACAAGGGTACTCTTTCACAGAGGTGGAAGTGGGTGGAATAAATGTAAGGACTGAATTAGCCATGATATTGGAAACTGTTGATACTTGGGACGAACTGACAAACATGCAAGAAAATGCTCCTGATTTTGAAAAAGAAACATGGGAAAAGGCAGGATGTGTAGTGGGTGAGTCCCATTTTTGGGTCTCAGCAGATGGCAGAGCAGTGTTGCCCAATGAGATGGTGAGCCCAATGGCCAGACACATACATGGTCCCGTACACCTAGGGAGAGACGCTATGCTGAGAGTGTTTAGACAGACCTGGTACAATCCTAAGTTTAGAATAGCAGCAGAAGCAGTGTGCCAGCGTTGTGTGACCTGTCAGCAGCTGAACGTAGGGAAAAGAACACCAGTTGCACTGAGCCACATAGGAAGGTCTGGAGGTCCATTCAATCGAATGCAGATAGATTTCATTGAAATGCCGAGGTGCAACCGCCTCCGCTATGTCCTGGTGGTTGTTTGTGTATTCTCCAGATGGGTTGAGGCATACCCTACACGTAGGTGCGACACCCTCACAGTGGCCAAGTTACTGCTTAGGGAACTCATTCCGCGCTTCGGGGTGCCGGCCTCTTTGGAATCAGATAGGGGAACGCATTTCAACAGCGAGCTTGTGAAGATGATTTGTGCGGCTCTGAACATAGATCAGAAATTGCATTGCAGTTACCGACCAGAAGCCTCAGGAATTGTGGAGCAGATCAATGGCACGATCAAAGCCAGAATTGCAAAAGTGTGTTCCTCAACGACCCTGAGTTGGCCTGACGCCCTGCCATTGGTCCTCATGAGCCTTCGTAGTACCCCAGACAGAAGAACGGGGTTGTCACCACATGAGGTGTTAATGGGGAGAGCAATGAGGCTGCCATCTGTCCCAACTACTGCACTGTTAAATATCACAGATGATATGATCCTGGACTATTGTAAGGGGCTGTCTGACGCCATTCATTCTGTGTCCCTTCAGGTGCAGGCTGCCGAGGTTCCATCGTGCCAGGGCCCGTGCCATGACCTGTACCCTGGGGACTGGGTCCTGGTGAAAAAACATGTGAGAAGAAGCTGCCTGGATGTTCGTTGGCGTGGGCCCTTCCAGATCATCCTGATCGCGAACACGGCTGTGAAGGTGGGAGGCCTGCCCAATTGGATCCACGCGTCACATACGCGAAGGGTTCCAGCACCTCTGGAAGAAACAGCTCCTCTCTCGGATAGACGTCCAGCAGAGGACCGAGAAGCCATAGAGGGGGCTAGCCAAGCTGTAGAGGTGCCAGCGGAAGCAGGGAACGAGTCTGACCAAGCTGAGGACGGTCAGTACAACAGCGAAACAGACGACGCTACAGAAGGAGAAAGTAGCTGGGAGTACGAGTCAGACACTGACAGGTCTGACAGAGAGCGAGAACAGACAAGAAGGAGAAGGAGTAGAAGGGCACGTGGAGAAGCTAATTGGCCGCAAAGAAGGAGCTCTAGCCTGAGGTCAACTCCAGAGATAACCCTTCCTCCGATATCAGAAGACTCAGACCCGGAAGAAGGTGCTCAGGGCGCTGAAGCACCGGACCGAAGAAGGTCAAGAAGAGTGCGTGTGCCTAGCAGAAGATACTCCACCCCTGAGTGGACATATCTGGCGACAAATGTCTTTGAAACAGGAGACAGGGAGGATTCGAGCGGTGGTGGTGTCCAGTTCTGAGCCCATCGTCACCGTGGAAATACGACTGTTGGTACCCGGAGTCGAACAAGAAGGGTCACTAACATTCATGCTCCCCAGACCTCCCCGCCTCAGCAAGTTAAAACACATGTTTCTCACAGAATTGCAATTCCCCGACTTTGGTACAACGATAACAGCCCATGAAGAGCACAATCTTCGTTTGGAAATACTGAACTTTGCTATCGAAGCTGCAGGCACAAACCTGATAGTAGATGCTTAAAGGACTTTGTAAATAAAGCAAGCAGAACAAGAAGATTACCTAGCGCCCAGGAAGCAGAGAATATTAGGGACCTTCCCTTGAGTTGATGGAGAAGGGCTAGGGTTGTCTTTATTGAACTGTTAAAGGACCTTTGCGAAGAAGGTTGTCAGCTTCCAGTTGTGTGGATTCTAAAGACAAAAGGAGTAAAAAGAGACTGTAAAGGAACGAGAAGAAAAGAACTTTGTGCCAAGATAAGAGAGAGCTATATTGTCTGACGAAATGGAAGCCGGCACCCAGAACCGCAGAGCTAAATGTATAATAGGTACACTAATAGTAGGAGTGATAATATTAATAGCTTTAGTGGTAACAATTTCTTATGTAAAGGGACATGAGGAAGAGGCGAAGGTAACTGATGTGAAATCTGTAGAAACGCTTACACCCACTGTTGCTGGTGAGAAAAGGGAAAACACTCAAGAGAAAGCGTTATTAGCTGCAGAAGCCCGCAGGTTACACGTAGATGAGTCCCAAGGAGACTTTAGGTCAAATGCTTATGCTAAACTCTTATATGAATACGTGGATGCCATGGAGGTTAAGGACTGTTACGTCTGCATGCAGTTGCCGGCGTCTGTAGATGAAGGCATTAGATATCATCACCTCCCGCTGACATATGGCATTACATGTAGCTTATTGCTTAGTATATTTTATGGGAGAGATAGTTTTGAATACTATTTCTCCAACTATGATTCAGTGTTGCCAGAAGTCCCAAATTATAAGCAGATGAACAAATGGGACTACTGGAAGAGTGAAGACAGATTGGCCAAGTTCTTCATTCCTTGGATTACCTTAGATACTTCACATGCCCGTAGAAATAACCTGACATGCAAAGTGTCAGAAGTCGAGAAGAAGTTCATAGGGCAGGTGGATGATCGTTACAGGAGACAAAAGATTTTGAAAAAATCAGGACAATGGAAAACAGATTGGACCGAGGAAGAGAAGGCACACAAGAGAAAGGGTAGTAGTGGTCCAATAGCTTTAGATAAGACGCAGAGAGGAAAGCTATGTCTTCACCGAGCCAAAACGTATTACGAAAATGTATACGTGGGAGAAGTCAGCTGTGAACATGCTTTCAATATAGAGTACTATACTAAAGATTTCCTGAAGGGAATGCAAGTGATTCCAAATGTGTATTTTGTATGTGGAAGAAATGCCTACGTGAGACTACCTGACAACTGGTATGGATCATGTTACCTAGCAATTGTCTTTCCCAAAATATATCATGCACAAGACTTAGAGATCATCGAGGGCAAGACATCATCGAGGGGAAGGAGAGATATAGGAGATGCAGAAATGGTTGGAGATGTCTTTGGAGCTGTGTTCCCTCTTTTGGGACTAATCCTTAATGATGTTAAAATTAGACGACTGGCAACAGTCGTCGACAGGTTGTCTGCCAGCACTGCTCAGTCCTTAATGCTGGTAGAAGGAGAGATGCAATCGATAAGGGCTATGGTTCTTCAGAACCGTCTTGCGTTAGACGTCCTACTAGCAAAAGAGGGCGGAGTCTGTAAGGCTTTGAAGGTCCAGGAATGTTGTACTTACATTCCAGACAATTCAAAGCCCCTTGAGAAAGTTATTAGGAACATAACTGATATTCACAAGAAGATCGAAGACTTGAGTAGAGAAAATGTCTGGGAAAAGGTGGGCCACGGAATGAGTGAAGTTGGAGGGTGGATCTCCACCCTAGGCAAAAGCTTTGTGTGGTATATACTAAAACCTATCATCATAATATTGATCTGTGGGATCATATTGTGGGGATTGGTGAGGGTATTCAAATGGTACAGAGCAAAAAGGTCAGAAAGGGCCCAAAGAGAGCAGCTGCAGAGATTGGCTGCCATACAAGATAATCAGTACAGGAGTCTGAGGGCTCTGGAAACGCAGAGACAAGTTATGCTAGCAATAACTGCAGTTTAAATGTTAGTGATGACCCCGAGAGGTCATCAAAGGGGGGAACTGAGAGAGCGCAAACTGACCTAAATGTATGAGTGCATCACACTTACCCGTAGTAAGCACAAATCATGAGGAGAAATGCCATGAGTGCTAGTAGTATCTGCAATTATATTCTGAATGTATAGCTAATGTAGAGATTTAAGTAGAAGTGGAACTAATACAGAAATGTGTGACACTATATGATTTTATTAGATGTGATTATTCCTGAATCCATGTCGTGTAGCTGTTAAAATGTAAGATGGCATGTGGTTAAACGCAGAATGTGGTAGGCCTCAGGGCCAGAGCTAGAAGGGAAGGGGAAGGTGTTTCTTTTCACGACATAGATTGCACTAATGTTTTGGTCATTGCATTAATGGGCCATGATGTATAGATGTGTTTACTGAATAATAGAATAAGAGTATTAACATGCTTTAATTAATGAAGAAGTTGAATGCTATAATTATTATGAGAAATGCTGTAGGCCTGAAATGTTTTAACATTGATTTACACGTACTGGTCTGGGCCGAGAAATGTTGCGAAACTTTTTGGAAGTCTATGAGAGTTGGGATCTTGGCTGCAGATGTCTGTCTGCAAGAGAAAAGGGGGGATCCAATTATAAATAATATGAATAGAGGTCTGTTCAGAAGACGGCCCAGACATGGAGGAGGGTTCCGGAATGTTTTAAGGGGTATCAGCGGGCCGGAGAAGAGTCTGAGAAGCAAGGTCAACTCCAACGTATGAGGCCCAATACAAAGCAGCATGGAAAAAGCCAGAAGCTACACCACGTGAGGGGCGTCTCACGAGGGGCGTCTCAAATGTTGTTGACTGTTTTGTATTAGGGACAGCACCCCTGGGTGGAGTTAGAGCAGATGCCTGAGGACCCTTTAGAGAGCGGATGGGTAGGCAGAGAGGGGTCATGACTGGAGAACTATAGGTTTTCACCAAGAGACTAAGAGTGAGTGACTTCCCTTGGGGGTCATTCACTGCTGACACCTTTTGTTAGGTTGAGACTTGGTTAAGTAGGGATACCATCTAGAGCAGGGTAGGGACAGCCTAACCTGTGTGTTTTCCCTCCAACTTAAATGAAGGAGAGATCTCAATATGCGTCAATGCTGATAGCTTTGTTATTCTTAGAACTTGTGCTGGTAATTTCCGTTGCTCGTCTGAGGGCTTTCAGAGAGCACATGTATGTAGTTGGACCTGTGTATCTCGTGAATCTCATTCTGAGATGCCTGTATTTGCAGCTTATCCTAACCTTACAATAAACTTTTGAAAGCTAGAAGTTGTTTGTGATCTTTTGGAGCGGGGTCCTTTATTGGGTGAACTAACTTGGTAAGAGATGCACTTTCTTCCCTCAATGACAGGCAACAAAGGTTCAGTCGACCAGATCGAGGTTTAGATCAATAGTGATAAGGTATCGATCAAAATCTCGCCCTTCCACGTGTATTGCAGAAGGGCTCGGACTCAGCATCGGACAGCACCTGCCCATTTAAAGCACTGCCTAATGGAGAAACAACACCAGAGCCCCTCCCGAGGCGCGCACAGTGAGGGGGTAGAGTCCTTTGGCGGGGACCGGTGTACTTACAGTGCTCTATGCTTGGCTTTAGGGTCTTCTCGGACAGACTCCTAGGCTCCAGCAGGGACTCCATATCCGGGGACCCCTCGGGACCTTTCAGCGGCTCCGGGACGGTCACAGTCGTGTATTCCGGTCCCTCGGGGGCCCTTCCCTGCCCCATGGTCCGAGAGTGAGATGTGCTGGGTCTCGATCGTCTGATCCCTCTACAGCTCCGGCAAAAGAAGGGTGAACACGAAGAGCAACAGGAACAGATCACTGCGCCAAACTGAGAGAAGATCGGGCGCGGCGAGGGCGTCACCCATGTGCATAAATTAAAACCATCCCTTCCCTGCGGGCCCCGCGGCTCCTGGCGGCACAGGCGTGTCATATGGGTCCTCACGGCTCCTCTACGCCCCATGGTCAGATGGGGAGGGATCAGGCGGACTCGTCTACGGGTTCAGCAGCTCCCTGGTGCACTGGCGAGACTGATGCGGGCGACACTCCCAGAATAAATGGACAACAAGTCTCTCCCGAAAGTGAAGAAGAGACAGCGGGGTGAAGGAGCGTGGCGCCCAAATGCATAATGGATCACCTAATAGACAGACAGAGCTGACACTTCTAAACCAATCATTATGTTGGGAACCCCAACATAAGTAATAGTTAAAATAAGTCTGTCGCACAAAGATGAAAAACTTTGAACAGATTTTGATACTAATGTTTCAGTTTAATTCTTTAAACTGTATTAAACTATTTGCAAATGAGCGCTAAATAGGCTGCTTCTATTTTTACACGTAATGACAGTAACCAAAAGGGACATGAACGTGTCTGCCCAAGATTATAAATACAATTTGGCCTCGGATTAAATTTGGGATTCCAGCCTAGGTTTCCAGACCCAGAGTCTTTAATTCAGCTATAACAATAATTTTATCGTGTCTGGTTTTTCAGATCTTTACATAAAGACACTCTATTGAAAACTGTTTTGCAAAGTATACAAATCCTGTAAGAAACAGACATCCTTTTTAATCAAAGGGACAGATTTACAAGCCCCATACGCCACTTTGCAACACCGTTGTGTCTGCGACGCAGAAGCGGCGTAAAGGCTGCGTCGTAAAGCCAGCGCCATGCTGCCGGGTATTTACAACGTGACGCATCTAGGGAGATGCGTCACGTTGGAAAGCCCTGCGCCACATGAAACCTGCGTCAGGTTTCATGTGGGCGTTCCGGCGCAGGAACACCTCGGAAAAGTGGCTGAGTGAAATCTACAAGATTTCACTCAGTCACTTTTCCGACCCCGCTGCATCAAAACCTTGCGCCTGCTTGAAGCAGGCGTACGGCTTGACGCATCATGTTAGACATAGGCAGGGTTGGCACAGTGCTGGAGTTGCGTCGCCCCCACAACTCAACTCCAGCACTGCGCCAACTTTACGGCAGCATATCCGACACGCACCTGTATTTCCTTGCACCATGATGCGCCGCATTGTAAATGTGGCTCATCCGTAGTGGCGCAAGGATTGAGATGCGTGTCACATGTTTCCTAGTGCATCCCTGCTGATTTGCAGGGATGCGCCAGGAAATGTAAATCCGCCCCTAAGTCTTTATATTTGAACAAACAGTCGATGTATACCCTGCGGATCACTCATTCCCTCACATAGTCAGTGACAACAACCACGGGAAGTCCTCCCATCTGCTGCTAGATTCACTCTTGGACTAGGAACCAGCAAAAATGTTAAAGCCAAGAGGAAGCGAGCCACTGAATGCTCGAGCCAGATGCTCGCTCTGACTCCGCTCGAGCTCATCTTGGACCCACTAGCCTAAAATGAGCAGAGTTTTCTTGCGGCTTGTGCCTTCCACCTTAAACACCAAGACTAAGCAGTGACCTTCGGTGTAAAGCCAACAAGAGAAAGAGATGCTTACCTATTGACTGAATGGCACAAAGTGCAACCAGAAAACCAGCCAATTATTTTGTTCTACTGAACCTCCTTTTTAGGTCGAATACTGCTGTCTGGTTTGCTAACAAGATCTTGGGAACATTCAGAAAGTTTCCCTGGAAATGCATTCTGCCCATTGCTTACCATTGGCTTTGTGGTTTGCAGCTCACATTTTCTTGCTTTCTATTTCCTGGCTCTATTTGTTTTAGGCTATCCAGCTGAGTTCATCCCTTCTCTTGCCCAAACCATGTTTACTGTATCCCTTCTGGATTCCAATTTCTGTAAACAGGCCTTTGAATCTTGTTCTTATCTTGTCACATTTGCTGTGCATTTAAACACCTTTTTCATAGAATTCGAAAAGGCTGGTGTGGCATTTTAAAAAATAAGTTGAAATAATGGCGTTTGCGGAAGCTCTAAGTAAAGATAGTGATCAAATTTCAGTGGGAATAGGATCGATGATGAATGCGTGGAATTCCATCACTTCATCATTGGTTGGAAAATATACAGCACAAAACCAGCAAAAGTGAATCATTACTACCCACCCCTTGGTATTCACCCAAGTTACTCAAATTAAAACAGTCACTTAGTAAGGCTTCAAGGGTAGCTTTTATCATCGATATCGACAAGTGGACTGTGTTTTTGAGGATGAACTGAGGTCATTAAGGTCATATAGAACCTTGGGGTTCTGATGGACGATAAACTGTCCTTTAGGCCTCAAGTAAATGCGCTGTCCTCAGCCACCTTTTTTGTTCTTAAGACTCTACGCAAGATCCTGACCTTTCTTCCTGATGAGCATAGAAAAACAGTAGTGTCTGGATTGATCCTGTCTAGGCTGGATTACTGTAACGGCCTGCTGCTCAATGCTCAACAGGGGCTTCTAAATAAATTACAAATTCTGCAAAACGCAGCAGCTCGCCTGATCACGGTCATTCCCAAGTTTGCCTCGGTCGCCCATGAGTTGGTGAAATTACACTGGCTGCCTGTGAGCAAGTGGATTGCATTCAAAGCATTGTGCTTAGTCTTCAAGGCACTTAAAGGGCTGGGTCCGCAGTGTATGACCCAGTACTTTCAGTGCTACAAACCTGCAAGATCACTGAGATCAACCAACCAGGGGCTGATAGTGATCCCAAGAATTTAGAAAGCCCGATGGGGAGGCAGAAGCTTCTCCTTGGGAGCAGCAAAGGCTTGTAACGCCTTGCCAGCTGACCTTAGACAGATACCAGACTTGATGTCCTTTCGGAAGGTCTTGAAAACATGGTTATATAGGCAATAAGCTTTGCGGCTAGTCTTTGGAGTGGTCAACCAGCGCCAGGACACCGTCTGGTAACAGTGCGCTTTTTAAATGTTGAAAATAAATAAATAAATAAATAAATACATAGATGAGAAGTGTAGCTTTCGAAATAACAATATCAAACAGGGCTTTGGCACAGATTATTAATTTGGGATGCCATTAATAAACTCGAAAGGGGAGGCAATATGGCCTATAGTGTTTATAGTATGGAGGAGGATTGGGTGAGGTTTATCATCAACCTGTATGGAACTGGTGCCTCAGACACAGAGCCACTATAATGTGAAGATTAGTAAATCATTTATAGAGCAAGTGAGTAGTTCCAATCCGGAGCCAGATTTGTGTTTTATAAGCAGTAGTGAAATAGCTACTACATTGTGTCGGCTCAGATCAAATGGGGCTCCTGGACCAAATGTGCTCCCTAATGCTATATTCTGTGCCAATGCTGACATGTGGGCTGGAGTGTTGACTCCAGTGTTTTTTTGTTTTGAAAAAAAATCTTTGTATTGAAAGTTGTTCAGTCATACAGCATTCAGGTGAAGTAGAACTGCAATTAGTATATGGCAATAGTGTACAATGTGTTACATTTAGCATGAATCAGAGCAAATATCGATGCTCATATATATATATATTCATCATCTCTCTTCCCAACAGTCCCTCCAACCCCCACCCACTAGAGGAGGAGATACAAATATGACCTCTTTGTCATTCCATCTTCGCCAGAGTTGGTCTTATTCTCCCGGACATCCTCTACTTCTATAGACATCATTTTCTTCTATCAGACATCAGTCCATATTTCTTTCTCAACCTCCCAGGGTTAGTGTGTTTCTAGCATCCCATTTCTAGGCTATGTTTCGTTTGGCAATGATCATACACAGGGTAATCCATGATTGCTCTATGCAGGTTAGATTGGTGGCCTCCCAATTATTTTGCAGGCACAACTGAGGTGCTGGGTGAAGCTCCCTTGCACACATGTTTTTCAGCTGGGAACTTAGAGCGGTCGGCCATAAGGGATTGGTGTTGGGGGTTTGCAACCAGAGCCCTTTTATAGCCCTGGGTGCCCATGAGTAGCCTGTCCATCTGGTATGCTGTCTCCTCCTGCGGGTGACAGATCCATTGGTTAATGACCACCTTTTGAGATGCCCAGTAGTATACTCGAATGTTGGGCAGAGCGATCCCGCTGTCATACCATCCTCTCACAAGTTTATGTGAAGGTATTTGGGTGGCTTCCCATCCCAAGGTAAAATCTTCACCTCGCTCTCAGTGGTAGTAGAATAGGTTTAAGGGACTCTGAATGGAGTGTTTTGTAATACGAGTAAGAAGCATGGCAGGGCCCTCATCTTAAAGAGTGCTGCCCGACCACGTAGAGATAATGGTAATGATCTTCAAAGCCGCACATCGTTCCGCAAGCGGGTCAGCAGGCCTTGGAGGATATTTATGTAGAAAAGGTCTGGGTCTGGCATGTCGAAAATCCCCAAGTAGCCAAAGCCCTCCCTTACAACTGCTGCTTCACAGTCGGAATGCAGTACAAAAGGGGGTGGTGATGGACGGAGCATCTGAACCAATCAAACACTCACACCCAGTCAAAAGATCAGGGTTTGATCCATCCCCGTTCTTTAGCCCACTCTGCCACCCCAGTTCAGACATGGCTATATGCAAATCAGTCTGACCCTGTGCCTCATGGGAACAGTCCAGCCCGAACTGCCAAGCCATGCCTTCCCTGGACCGGAAACAAGCTTCCGAGGACCTGTTTCTGGCATTACAGCCGTCTTCAGCCCGGCTTGCTTGAATCCAGTGGCAAAGTGAGCAAGGGACTCACGTCTGAGCATACCCTGCCATACTTATGGCGGCTAAAGCGGTACAAAAGGGGGTGGTGATGGACGGAGCATCTTAACCAATCAAACACTCACACCCAGTCAAAAGATCAGGGTTTGATCCATCACCGTTCTTTAGCCCACTCTGCCACCCCAGTTCAGACATGGCTATATGCAAATCAGTCTGACCCTGTGCCTCATGGGAACAGTCCAGCCCGAACTGCCAAGCCATGCCTTCCCTGGACCGGAAACAAGCTTCCGAGGACCGGTTTCTGGCATTACAGCCGTCTTCAGCCCGGCTTGCTTGAATCCAGTGGCAAAGTGAGCAAGGGACTCACGTCTGAGCATACCCTGCCACACTTATGGCGGCCAAAGCGGTACAAAAGGGGGTGGTGATGGACGGAGCATCTGAACCAATCTTAAACACTCACACCCAGTCAAAAGATCAGGGTTTGATCCATTACCGTTCTTTAGCCCACTCTGCCACCCCAGTTCAGACATGGCTGTATGCAAATCAGTCTGACCCTGTGCCTCATGGGAACAGTTGTTTATAAATATCAAGGACCCCCTGAGAATTAGATACAGTAATGCCTAGGTCAGGGAAAACAACACATGAAAGATAACAACCTAGGCAATAAATTCTTAACAATTGTGAGGTAAGAGACACGGGAGAAGAGAGAAATTATAAAACCCAAAAATTCCTTAGCTAAAAATGTATTAATACATTTAAAAAAATGGTTTCTTATTGCAGTCAATGAAATTACATATATTTAATTCAACACTATAAAATACAGTAAACAAAAAACAAATACAATTTAAAAAGTGGCATACATTAGTACTCGACGCGCGTTTCGGCGAACAGCGCCTTCTTCTGGAGTAGCCACGTACTACCTAAAAGAAATGGTGATATAAAATATATACTATTTTTATAAAGTTGACAACATTCTAGGAGATCTACAACACAGAATGACTTCAAAATTATCTATAATTTGTATCATATAAACTTCTCTTTGTGTCTCGAACAGGACTACTGCACGTAATAAACAAGACAGATTTTCATAATCAGTGAACATTTTGAATCATTGTAAATCATTGCTCATTTACCTATAAGAAGTTCATAACTGAGGGAAACATGGGATAAAATAATATATATATAATGGCCAACATTTATTTCACTAAATAATAACGGGCACAACTCATATTTATTCTAAATATTTGTAGACTCATTTACGTAAAAGATCTCATCCTATTGATATCAGAATAGAGTTCTTGTAATGCTCTATGTTAAGGAAATGAATGCTTTATAGCAACTAAAGGGTATAAGAGTTGCTATAGGAAATGGGTAGATGACAAATGGCGATACTTGAAGATGGGGCGAAAGGTGACAAAATTGAATTTTTCTTAATATAAAAGACACAAGTTGATACAAATCGTCACGGTTAATAAATTCTTGCCAACCTAATGCATAAAGTAAAAGATTTAAAAATACAAAACGTACGTTTTTTTTAATAATAAAACCAAATCTTGATTCTAAATGATTCCATATAGATTGCTTTGATAGTGTGCTCCCATTAATCAGGTGGGTAGTATTCGGTTTAAATATCAAGTTTTCTGCAAAGAAATCTACAAGAAAAGGTGAACCTTATTAACTTACTTATCAAGTAATCCTTTCTTTTTATTCTGTATACATTCTATTCTAATTGAAAAGAGTTTAATAATGTGGAATATCTGCCTTCGTTCTCTCAGTGATTATTGTTATATGGCATTAAGTTGGCTATACAGCGGATTTATCTTTCCTAGCAGGTTATTATTTAATTCAAGCTGACATTTATTTGATGATGGAATATTATATAAATTCGATGTGTCATAGCAGGTCAGATATTAAGTATCACTGATTTTAAACTTTGCGTACTGATTCATAAGGGAAAAAGGTAAAGGTTGCTAAAGGGACCTGTAGGGGATTTACATCGTAAAATGACCAAAAAATATAATAGGTTTGCATAATTACCTTAGTAATAATGTGTGAGATATTTCGATTTCTAAAAGCGATGACAGTAGTGTTTCAGTAAAATAAATGTTACGATCTGCAAACTGCAAATAAAATAAATACGGTCACTTAACCAAATCCGATTGTGTCTGCTAAGTGAGGGTTCTTTACTCCCAAAGAATATTACCTGGGATTGTAACACGACAAGTTCCGCCTCCTGCTCGCCAAAGTAGATAAGTGATGAACTAGTGAAAGAAACAACGTTGTTTTTTGTTTACTGTATTTTATAGTGTTGAATTAAATGTATGTAATCTCATTGACTGCAATAGGATTTTTTTTTTTAATGTATTAATACATTTCTAGCTAAGGAATTTTTTGGTTTTATAATTTCTCTCTTCTCCCGTGTCTCTTACCTCACAATTGTTAAGAATTTATTGCCTAGGTTGTTATTTTTCATGCCTCATGGGAACAGTCCAGCCCGAACTGTAAAGCCATGCCTTCCCTGGACCGGAAACAAGCTACTGAGGACCGGTTTCTGGCATTACAGCCGTCTTCAGCCCGGCTTGCTTGAATCCAGTGGCAAAGTGAGCAAGGGACTCACGTCTGAGCATACCCTGCCACAATCTGAAACCGGTTCCAGGATGCTTGTTTCCGGGCCAGGGAAGATATGGCTTGACAGTTCGGGCTGGACTGTTCCCTTGTGGCACAGTGTCAGACTGATTTACATATGGCCATGTTTTGAACTGGGGTGGCGGAGTGAGCTAAAGAATGGTGATGGATTAAACCCAGATCAGTTGACTGGGGGTGAGTGTTTGATTTGCTCTAACGCTCCGTCCATCATCTCCTTTTGTATCGCTTTGTTCGCCCTAAGTGTGGCAGGGTATGCCCAGACGTGAGTCCCTTGCTCACTTTGCCACTGGATTCAAGATAGCCTGGCTGATGAGGATTATGAATCCGATCCCAGGATGCTTGTTTCCGGTCCTGGGAAGATATGGCTTGGCAGTTCGGGCTGGACTGTTCCCATGAGGCACAGGGTCAGACTGATTTGCATATGGCCATGTCTGAACTGGGGTGGCGGAGTGAGCTAAAGAAGGTGATGGATTAAACCCAGATCAGTTGACTGGGGGTGAGTGTTTGATTTGCTCTAACGCTCCGTCCATCATCTCCTTTTGTATCGCTTTTTTCGCCCTAAGTGTGGCAGGGTATGCTCAGACGTGAGTCCCTTGCTCACTTTGCCACTGGATTCAAGATAGCCTGGCTGATGAGGATTATGAATCCGAAACCGGTCCCAGGATGCTTGTTTCCGGTCCAGGGAAGATATGGCTTGGCAGTTCGGGCTGGACTGTTCCCATGAGGCACAGGGTCAGACTGATTTGCATATGGCCATGTCTGAACTGGGGTGGCAGATTGAGCTAAAGAATGGTGATGGATTAAACCCAGATCAGTTGACTGGGGGTGAGTGTTTGATTTGCTCTAACGCTCCGTCCATCATCTCCTTTTGTATCGCTTTATTCGCCCTAAGTGAGGCAGGGTATGCTCAGACGTGAATCCTTTGCTCACTTTGCCACTGGATTCAAGTTAGCCTGGCTGATGAGGATTATGAATCCGAAACCGGTCCCAGGATGCTTGTTTCCGGTCCAGGGAAGATATGGCTTGGCAGTTTGGGCTGGACTGTTCCCATGAGGCACAGGGTCAGACTGATTTGTATATGGCCATGTCTGAACTGGGGTGGCGGAGTGAGCTAAAGAATGGTGATGGATTAAACCCAGATCAGTTGACTGGGGGTGAGTGTTTGATTTGCTCTAACGCTCCGTCCATCATCTCCTTTTGTATCGCTTTTTTCGCCCTAAGTGTGGCAGGGTATGCTCAGACGTGAGTCCCTTGCTCACTTTGCCACTGGATTCAAGATAGCCTGGCTGATGAGGATTATGAAAACGAAACCAGTTCCAGGATGCTTGTTTCCGGTCCAGGGAAGATATGGCTTGGCAGTTCGGACTGGACTGTTCCCATGAGGCACAGGGTCAGACTGATTTGCATATGGCCATGTCTGAACTGGGGTGGCGGAGTGAGCTAAAGAATGGTGATGGATTAAACCCAGATCAGTTGACTTGGGGTGAGTGTTTGATTTGCTCTAACGCTCCGTCCATCATCTCCTTTTGTATCACAGTCGGAATGCAGCATCGGCGGTGGGCTATGTAGTATAAATATTGTGGACGTAGACCAATTTATGGTATAGCCAGAATATTTGCTAAAATTGGTGAACATCTTGAGGATTCTATTAATGGAGGAGTGCAGCAATGCTATCTATAATAGTGTATTATCTGCGTACAGTGAGATTCTGTCTTCCCAGTCTTCCGCTCACCTTAACCCTCTGATCGACGGGTCTCCTCTCACCCAGGTCACCAAGGGTTCCAGCATCAGGGCAAAGGGAAGTGGTGTCAGGGGGCAGCCCTGTTCTGTTCCTTTCCCAAGTGGGAATACTTGTGATGTATGGCAATTTACTATCATTTGGGCCAACGGTTCGGCATAAATCAGTCTGATCCACTTCAGAAATTTCGGTCTGAAACCCATATGCTCCCGGCCAGCAAACAGATATGGCCATTCTATGGTGTCAAAGGCCATTCGCGCATCACTGGATAGTATTGCTGCATTTTCTTTAACTGTACCCATTCTACCCAACACACTGTGGAGATGACACATGTTAAGAGCCATTCTATGTCCTGGCATGAAGCCTGACTGATCCGGGTGTACTATTTTGGTAAAAATGGGAATCAAGTGTGTAGCTAACAATTTAGCCAGGATCTTGGCCCCAGCGTTGAGCAGCGAAATGGGCAGGTAGGAGCTGCAAATCCTTGCTGGTTTACCCTGTTTATGAATCACTGCTATGGATGCCAGCCTTTGGTCCTGGAGCAACATCTTTTTCTGCCTGCTCTCTAAATACATGTCTTGTAGGTTATTCTGGTAGCTGTCAGCTTGAAAAATATTATGGGGGGACCATTATGTTCCATCGCTTTGCCTGATTGCACACTGCATATTGCAGAGGTTAGCTCCTCCTCAGTGTTGTCCCCTTCCAGTGATTCCCGATCGTCAGGGGAGAGGGTCAGCAATGGAGCAATGGGAAGTCCACTAGGAATTCTCTAGAGTCGTCAGCAGTGGCTATATTCATTGAGGGAGTATAAGTGTGTGAAATGGGTTGCAAAGGCCTCCACTGTCTTTTGGGGGTCTTTCAGTGTCTCACCTGTGTCTGTGTTCAATGCAGACACCCAGCGGTGAGCCTGTTCACACCTTTCGAGCCAGGCTAGGTGCTTACCTGCCTGGTCTCCCTGTTTGTATACTATGTGCTGTGTTGCCATGTGTTTAGCCCTAGCTGCCTCTGTAACCATGTGCTTATATTCAAGTTGTTGAATGTTTAGGGCGTGCCTGCCCTCCTTGTCATCAGTGTCAATGATCTGTGACTCCCCGTCTAGTATCTCCATTTCCAGTGCTTTCATCTTTGCTCTTTTATCTCTCCTGTGACCCACCATGAGTGAAAGTGGTTGACCCTTAATTTAAATGCTTCTCAAAGTGTTTGTGGTGGCTCGACTGATCCTGTATTTTCATTATAGGTCTGTAGTTTTCTCTAGTTCCTTTCTAATGTGTGGGATCTTTAAATACCACGGGTTGAGAGAGAGTGTTGTACGTCTCTAGGGCGTGTCTAAGACAAAGCAGGCCCAGATCGGGGAATGATGTGAGATTCCTCGTGCCATACAACGTGTCTACCTGAAGTTATGAACTCCGTCAGCTAGTGTGAGTAAGTCATCTATACGAGATAGGCTGCCGTTAGCTCCAGAGTGGAATGTATATTGTGGCACTTGGGGGTTAAGGTGACACCATACATCTATTAGTTGAAGAGCTGACAGAAAGTCAATATAGTGACAGAGCCGAGCCGTCACTAAGGGGACGACGAGGGGATATCAATCTTCTTGTTCGTTCAGTGTCATGATAAGATCTCTTTTGATTAGGAGATCTCCATTTGGTAGGCCTAGAATAAGCTTGCTTAAATCAGGCAGGGCTGTCTTCCGAAGTGCCGGGGGAACATAGACTGACAGTAGGTTTATAGGTTCCCTTCCTATGTTCACGTCACTGCCACAAATCTGCCCTCTGTGTAAACTCAGGTCTTCTCCACTATGAAGAGGAAGCATTTACGAATAAGCATGCCCTTCCCTATGGATCTCAAGGTAAACCCTGCATGTGCGATTAGTTTGTAACCCCAACTCTCCAGGGCCTTGCATGTATTGCCCACCAGGGGCCATATTATGCATTGTCATTGTTTGCGCCCTGGGCACCTTTTGAAGTGTGCCTCCTGGTGGCTTCTTTGCCTCTACGCCCGCATCTGTAATATGGCGTGGGCGCAGAGTCAAAGAAAGTTCCCCTTTTGCATACGGCACGCCCCTATGCAAATGAGGGAACACACTCTGAAGGTAGCGCTGGTGCTTTAAATGTGCCAGCGCTATCGGTATCAGTGAAGGGGACGCACAAGCCTCTGTGTCCCCTTCTATAATACTAAAGTGCCCGGGTGCACAAAGCAAGCCCAAACGCCCTTTGCGCTCCGGGGCACTTATAGTAGTACGGCCCCAGATGGGTTTCTTGTAGTAGTACGATATCTGGTGCTTGGCGTTTCATAAATTGAAGGACTATCCCTCTCTGGAGTTTATCTCCCAACCCACTGACATTCCAGGAGAGGATTCAGAGGGCGGCCTCCGTTTTGCTGTCAGTCATGGGAGGTTTGGTACCAGCTGTCTCTCACTTTCCGGGCTCTGTGGCCCCCACTCATAAGTGTGCAAATTGTGCCCCTTCCCTACCTTCATGTCTTAGTCCTGTTCACTGCCTGGGGATGAGAGTGTCTGGTTTACGTGGTGTGGAGCATTCATAGAACTGTGGGTAGAACCCGGCTGCCCTGGTGACTGAAACAAAACTAACACTAAAGCGTATCCCGCTAACATGAAATAACTCATCCCCCCTCCCTGCCTAGCTGCATTATGGTATATAAACTGCCCGCCGGCCCAACATTGCTGCGCGCCTGTTGCCCTCCACCTTGAAGTTCAGGGGATCGTAGATCCGCTGGTTCCACTACTTCACCCTGTGAGCACACAAAATTAGAGCGTAATGCAGCGTTGTTACTATCGGATACTCCTTTGAGCTGCTGCCCTTGGTGTTTCCTCCTCCCTGTTACCTCAAATGGTGAATCAAACATCTCGGGGATCTGCAAAAAAAATAACATTTCAGGGCTAGTCAATCCGCCATTGTCTTTTAGGCTGGCAGTCTGTCACTGCCATCTTTGCCCAACAGTCTCTCTTGGCTGCTTGTCCATGTCACCTCAGGGGCCTTTTTTAGCTTTGTCCATCTCTTCCTCCACAGAGTTCATCTCTAGGATCGGGATTTGCTTGTTTCTGTCTTTAAAGTTGAAGACCTGAGCAAGTATCGGTCTGAGGGGACTCCAGGTTTTGGCCTTCCCCCAGTACTCAGTGGGCTCTTTCAATGGAGGAGTAATTCGAGAGGCCTTGCGGCTCCAGATGGTTCAGGACTAGATCCACCAAAAAGAGATCTGCTGCGGGTCCCTCCATGCGTTCAGGCACTCCTATGATACGTGCGTTATTCCATTGCACTCTACTTTCATAGTCATCCAATTGAGCTTCCACTAGTTCACACTTGGTTTGCGTATCACTGACTTCTTGCTTTAGGAGAGCTGTGTCGTTTGACAAGGAGTGTGTTGCACCTTCCACTTCTTTGACCCTGGTGTCTATTTTGCGCAGTTCCGCTCCTACCAGGGAAAACCCTGTAGTAATGGAGTCACGTCATGTCTCAAGAGATGTGCGTACTTCATTGATAGCTACCAAGATGTCATGCAGGGTGAGATCAGCGTGCTCTGCAGGTGCCTGCACTTGTGGTTGAGATGTGTCCATTGAGTTCTCTTGCATCTCCATGCTCTTTTGCCATGCAAACGTATCCAATTTAGTCTGGTGCGAGGTGCGTTCACTTTTGCCACCCGTCATAGCCCAATTTCGATGAGGCTGTCAGTGGAATATGCGCGAATCACGAAACCACTCCCTGCTGCCTTCTCTGGGGTGAAGCACCTCTTCTGGCCTATCGGCTTTCCCCTAGCACAGTTCTTTCCCCGCAGACAAGAGTCTTTTTCTGGGTGTTAGCCACACATTTGCCCCTTAGGTCTCAACTCGCTTGGGTTCTGAGGTCTGTAGTTGGCTATGCAGAGTATTGTCCCATGTTTCACCGCTATTTAGGTGTTGAAACAAATTAAGGGTCTGCGCTGCCGTCTGGACTCCAAAACGGCCTTAACAATAGCATTGTTGGGCCGAGGTTCACAGTCTCTGTCCCTTTCCATTGTGATCTGAACAGCTGGAGTCAGCTGCTGCATCACTTGTTTCCCATGCGTCCAGGCCGCGCTGCCATGTTAGGGTATTGTTGTGGTGTAGTCCAAGAGTGCATCCATTCATAGGTGGGGTCCACCGGGGTTGCTCCTCGCTCCCCAGATGGTCGCTTCACAGCAGCAGGCCCCACAACACTCAACAGGCAGCCCAGGGCTCGTCCCGCTGGGCACTTGGAAGAGCTCAGTTGGCCCGCCCGCAGCGTGGTCCGCCCGCAGCAGCAATCGGGCTCCCGTCTCCCTCACACCTGCTCTGTTGATGGTGTTCCTCACCTTGGCCTTTGATCAGATGCATCTCCAGGGCCTCACTGCTACTGTGCTTCAGGAGTGCCATTCCACCACAGCGCCTTTACCCAGTAGGAAATTCGCTGGGCAGGCCCGCCACATGTCAGGGTCACACTTCGGATACAACTCCATGGGTCGCAGTTGTCGTCTTTTTTATGCACTGTCTATTCTGGTGCCAGCCACCGGTTTATTCTGGCATTGCAAATCTATCCATCCTGTCCCTTGTCGTATGTGGACGTGGGCCGCCCACACGCTGTCCTACCACAGGCCAGTAAGTCAACACCCCCAGCTTTACCCCATGCGCAGGCCCCTTTCTTGATGTGCTCACATCAGTGCCAAATCCCTCCGTTGAGCTCAGGTTTGACAACATGGCAGGCAGCGAGCAACCCTCTGTAAGTCTGTTGCACTTTATCATGGATTATGTAGCGGATGGTATGGGATGTCAGGTGTGGGCCACAGGAGCTACATTAGTGTGTGACCATCTTCTTTGGTTGCTGGCCATGCCCTCGACTCCAGTGTTTAATGCGGTATTGGCATTAAATATCGCAGCTGAGTTCTGGCAAGTAAGCATTCAATCAATCAATCAATCAGGTCATTTGTAGAGCGCACTACTCACCCGTAGGGTCTCAAGGCGCTGGGTGGGGGGGGTGCCATTACTGCTCGAACAGCCAGGTCTTGAGCTTCTTCCTGAAGGAGAGGTGGTCTTGGGTCAGGCGCAGGTCGGTCGGGAGTGAGTTCCAGGTCTTGGCGGCCAGGTAGGAGAAGGATCTTCCTCCTGTTGTCGCTCTTCGGATGCGGGGGACGGCGGCGAGGGCGTGGTTGGTTGATCTGAGGAGGCGCTTGGGAGTGTAGAAGTTGATCCGGTTGTTGAGGTAGCTCGGGCCTTGGTCGTGTAGGGCTTTGTGCGCGTGGGTGAGGAGACGGAAGGTGATTCTCTTGTTGACCGGGAGCCAGTGCAGATCTCTCAGGTGTCCGGAGATGTGGCTGCGTCGGGGGATGTCGAGGATGAGTCTGGCCGAGGCGTTCTGGATCCGCTGGAGTCTCTTCTGGAGTTTGGCAGTGGTTCCGGCGTAGAGGGCGTTGCCGTAGTCCAGTCGGCTGGTGACGAGGGCCTGGGTGACCGTCTTCCTCGTCTCGGTGGGGATCCACCGGAAGATCTTACGTAGCATGCGCAGGATGTTGAAGCATGACGAGGAGACGGCGTTGACTTGTCTGGTCATGGAGAGGGAGGAGTCCAGGATGAAGCCCAGGTTGCGTGCGTGGTCCGTCGGTTTGGGTGCGGTGCCCAGGGCGGGGGGCCACCAGGAGTCGTCCCAGGCGGAGGGCGAGGAGCCCAGGATGAGGACCTCCGTCTTGTACGAGTTCAGTTTCAGGCGGCTGGTCGTCATCCATTCGGCTACATCTCTCATCCCTTCGTGCAGGTTGGCTCTGGCGGTGGCGGGGTCGTTGGTCAGGGAGAGGATCAGCTGGGTGTCGTCGGCGTAGGAGATTATGTTGAGGTTGTGTTGGTGTGCGATGGTCGCGAGGGGGCTCATGTAGACGTTGAAGAGGGTGGGGCTCAGTGAGGATCCTTGAGGGACGCCGCAGATGACTTTGGTGGCCTCTGACTTGTACGGTGGTAGGCGGACTCTCTGTGTTCTTCCGTCGAGGAAGGAGGTGATCCATTCCAGTGCCTTCTCCTGGATTCCGATGTTGCTGAGGCGCTGTACTAGGGTGCGGTGGCAGACAGTGTCGAACGCCGCGGAGAGGTCCAGGAGGATGAGGGCCGCTGTTTCTCCGTTGTCCATCAGAGTTCGAAGGTCATCGGTGGCGGCGATGAGGGCGGTCTCGGTGCTGTGGTTCGCTCGGAAGCCCGACTGTGAGGGGTCGAGGGATCCATTCGTCTCGAGGAAGGCGGCCAGCTGTTTGTTGACGGTCTTCTCGATGACTTTGGCCGGGAACGGGAGGAGCGAGATGGGACGGTAGTTCTTGAGGTCGGTGGGGTCTGCTGTGGGTTTCTTGAGGAGAGCGCTGAGTTCGGCGTGCTTCCAGCTCTCAGGGAAGGTGGCGGTGTCGAAGGAGGTGTTGATGATGTCCCGCAGGTGGGGTGCGAGGACAGCGTCGGCTTTGTTGAAGACGTGGTGAGGGCAGGGGTCAGTCAGAGATCCGGAATGGATGGAGTTCATGGTGCGGATGGTGTCTTCGGTGCTGATCGGGGTCCAGGTGCGGAGGGTGGTGGTGGGTGGCGTCGTTGCGGTTGTGGCTTGCGTTGGTTGGTTGTTGAAGCTGTTGTGTATGTCCGTGATCTTGTTGTGGAAGTAGGACGCGAGGGAGTTGCAGAGTTCTTGCGACGGGGTGATGTCATTGTTTCCGGCGTTGGGGTTGGACAGCTCTTTCACGATGTTGAAGAGTTCCTTGCAGTTGTGTGCGTTGTTGTCCAGTCGATCCTTGTATGTATTTTTCTTGGTGGCGCGGATCAGTTGGTGGTGTTTCCGGGTGGCGAGCTTGAGGGTGGTCATGTTGTCCGTCGTTGGTTCCCTTCTCCAGGCTTTCTCGAGGGCTCGACAGTTCTTCTTGGAGCTCTTGAGTTCGTCGGTGAACCATGGTGTTTTTCCGCTGCCGGGTCTGCTGGGTGGGGTTCTCAGAGGGGCGAGTTCGTCCGCGCAGTCGTTGATCCACTTCGTGAGGTTGTCGGCGGCCTGGCTGGGGTTCGCTGAGTTGGCGGGAGGGTGCTGGCTCAGGGAAGCGGTGAGCTGGTCGGCTGTGATCTTGTTCCAGCTTCTTCGGGCAACCTGTTGCTGGTGGTGGTGGATCGTCGTTCTTCTGAAGGTGAAGTGGACGCAGCTGTGGTCCGTCCAGTGGAGTCCTGTTGCGTGGCAGAAGGTGACGTCTTTGCTGGATGAGAAGACGGCGTCGAGTGTGTGTCCGGCGAGGTGGGTGGGGGTGGTCACCAGTTGCTTGAGTCCGAGGTTGGCGAGGTTGTCGAGCAGGCTGATGGTGTTGCGGTCGTTGTTGTTCTCCAGGTGGAACAATTTTCAAAAGTGGCCCGGTGGATAATTGTGCCAATTATCGGTTAGTTGCTTTAACTGACGTAGATGCTAAGGTGTTTGCTTCCTGATTATTGAATGATTTGGAAAATTGGGCTGTGCTGGACTTGGCCCTTTTTGCAGCGTTATCCCCAAAACTTTTTCTTCTTCCTCCTGACCTGCTGTTATTGTTTTTTGTACTCTGGGCACTTTACCACTGCTGATCAGTGCTAAAGTGCAAATGCTCTCTATGTAAATTGTGATTACAATTGGTTCTCCCTGATTGGCATATTTGATTTACTGGTAAGCCCCTAGTAAAGTGCACTAAGTGTGCCAGGGTCTGTAAATCAAATGCTACTATTTATTTATTTATTTATTTATTTTTACGATTTATACAGCGCGAACAAATGCCCGTAGGCGTCTCGGCGCTAAAACAATGCGTAGAGTTCCCACAGAGGCTAAGTCGGCAGCTATTCCTGACAAAACACCAGGTCTTTATTTTTCTGCGAAATTGCATCAGGGACGGGCTTTCCTTGATGGCTACTGGCAATGAATTCCATAATCTGGGAGCAGCCACCAAGAAACGCCTGTCGCCCCAGGTGACTGTTTTGGTTCGCGGTACCAGTGGGCCTGCAGCACTGCGTGTGCCACCCACATGAGTAGCCATAAAAAGGTATCTCAGACCTGCCACTGCAGTGTCTGTGCGCAGTTATTTAACTGCTATGTCGACTTGGCAAGCACACCTACTTGCCAGGCTCTTAACTTCCCTTTTTTTACATGTACTGTGGTAAATAAATAATTAATTACCGGTACTATTTTTCATATAATCAATAAAACAGGTAGCTCAATAAATAAGAGTCAGGATTCGAGGTATCTTGAGTCAACAGGCTTTAATCAGGCATAAAGGACAGGAACAGGACAGCCTGTACGGGAAGGGAATGAAGGCAGCTGCCGGGGGCAGGATCTGGGAATTGGCTAGCTTTTAATATGGGTGCACAATATATATACTTAAACAAAATACATTACATTCAATACAGTAGGCGTAGCAGTAGGCGTGACTCGTAGCAGTCGCGAAAGATAAGGGCAAAATGATGTAACAAGAAGGCGTGTATAGGGCGTATACATAGACATGTGATGCAAACGTAACAGTATATGTCATAAACGGGGCGGAAACATGGAGGGGGCTACCTGAGCAGCTGGGACCTCTAACCTAGTGGTGCGCACAAACGGGCAATGACGTGTTACCAGGGAGAACTGGGGGCTATGACTTCTGCGCTAGAAGAGGAGACTAAAGTCTGGAGTGTCAGAGCGACATGTACCCAGGCATATCTAGTATCTGGTGTTTAGAGTACATGTTGATAGAATCCAAAAGTTATCAGGGCAAAGACTAATAGACTCTAAGACTGGTGCATACATAATTCTACATGTATTGCGTGTGCGAGGAATATTCTATGAACATTAATACAGTATTTCTCTTACATGGAGACATAAAGGCTAGACCATGACGGAAACTATTGATGCGATTCAGTAGCTTAGGAATGCAGAGAAGGAGGGCTGGACTGATAACTAGAAGCATAACATACTCTTGGCAGACTGGGACGCAGAGCCAGGCCGGGCCGGGCACTGCGTGGCAAGAAGTAAGCTAAGGGTCAGGGATGCAGGTGGGGGCTGTATCGCTCCTCCAAGAGGGTTCAGGAGACGGGAGCTGAATCCGAGTCCGGGCCCTTTTGAGGCCTAGAAACGGGGACAATTCAATGAATTAACGTGCACACTGTAAAATGTGGCAACGTAGGTTTACATAGGCCTAATATTCGTTGCTTTCACTAAGACTGGAAACTGACATACTAGAGATGGACACAACTGTAATTGCGTCTTTAATCGATCAGAAGGGAATACATGCATATCGATCATGCACATATAACAGAAGATGGGGAACACGTAGGCACATATAACATGGCAAAATTTACTTTTCCATATTCCCTCCTTGTGCCCTACGTTTCCATCAGGAAACATCAATATTCATGATACCATCTATCATTTCATATAGCATCATTTGCTCGTCTCGAATTGTCTTGGAACGGGACTTAGGACTAGGAATACAAGAGGTAGCACACATGCCGCAAATCGCAGGGCCACATTGTATACATATATTTTATGAAGTCTGGTTATAGCTGAATAAACAGACGGCGCGTTATTAGGAATGAAAATGCAGCAACTAGATCCGATGACTCTACATGCTCCTCCTCTATCGGCCAGTATGACGTCAAGAACGAGACGATTTTGGAGCACGACAAATCTCATAGCAGATTGCTCTTCAGTTAAGTTACCTAGAGCAGAAGTAGTCTCATTCACTACTGCTTCAAGGGTTCTGGTTAACCTACGTATTAACTTACTATTCTGGACAGGTCCTATAAAGAAGAAGAAACCTTTATTAAAATCTTGATACTGTTCTAGAGTAGTTTCAGTTTGATCGACAATTGGGGACTCGATCTCCCTTCTAGGTCTGACGTGTACTAGATGTGTATTTCTATGATAATCAGATGGGGCTAGAAAAACTGGTGGCAGTAGGAATGCAATGTAACATGTTCCATCCCAATCGAGGGGCAGACGAACATATGCGGTCTGACCACAAACAAAATAAGAATGACGTGAAGCTTTGAAAATAGATTTCCCACTGTCACTATACTCGACAATAGTAGTACAATCACTATGTCCTACATGTGAGGAACCATTCTTTCTGACACATAATTCGCCTTTGACTGGTAGTACTGAAATAGCAGGCAAATCTGGAGTAGTATCGGACTGAACATTCAGGACCATGAAATTCGAAGAATAATTACCCAAATCATATACTTCATTTTCTAGATCCAACCCTGTTCTATGGGAGAGACCTTGCTTGTCTGGGAAACATGTTCTATTCAGAAGGGACATATCAGTTGAGGATGACGTTAAAGTGGACCATGCTCCACACGAACCATTATGTGAGAACGGATAAGGAAAGAGTGGCAGAACTCCCTTCGGTGTCTGGAAAGGGGGGAGTCGACCACACACCCAACAATTAGTGGCATTGCTGGTCCGGTGTGAATAGTGTAGCATTCTAATGAATGTGTTATTTCGCATAGCAAGACGATAGGATAGCTCGTGAGGAGGCAGATCACTAAATGTGTGCTCTACTGTAGCATTAGAAAACTTGTTTACATGTGAACTTGGAAAACATAAATGTAAAGCATAACTTGTGCAGGTAACCATTAGACTCACATATAACGAAAAACTTAGAATAATTATACATCTTATAGAGTTTTGACTAACTCTCTCACTATGGGGGTCTATCTCATACATGTCAGGGACCTGTCTAACCGTTTCACCCGAGAGGGACTTAGACAATTAAACTGGCTGACTTATTTTACTAGACCTGAGTTTCAGTTTATACTCCTGTTGCGGAGTTTTCTCTAACAGGGGAATTTTGAGTTCAGAGTCTGTTTTTAGGCAGTCTTTAGGAATGCGGCAGTCCTTAGCAAAAGTCTTGTCTGGTAGTCCATGGAATTTCTTTATATGGGACAGATGGACCCATCCTTTTCTCCCCTCGAGTTTGACTGCAGTCCTTGTTGTAAGCAAGACGAGGCGGGGCTCCTTCCAACGGGGCTCCAACGGACTTGAACGATCAAAATTCCGTACCAACACCAGGTTCCCTGGAATGACTTCATGCGGTTTCACCTCGGTGTTGTCTGGAAATGCGGCGGCAACCTGTGAACGACAAGAGTGTAGGGCAGACATCAAGGAAGCTAGGTAATCTGTCAGCATATTACTGGAAACATCTGTAATACTGCGGGGTCTAGGTGTACCCCACATGTTTGGGGGGCGGCCGCATACGACCTCATACGGGGACAGACCTGATCTGGAATGTGCAACCATCCTCATAAAAAATAAAGCAACTGGCAGGGCAACTAGCCAGTCTACACCTTTCTCTTTACATATTTTGGCAATGCGAATTTTTAGGGTCTGATTATGTCTCTCTACGAGACCGGCTGCTTCAGGATGGCACACACAATGGAACTTCCACTGGTACCCTAACAGAAGGGAAACATGTTTCATAAGCTCAGATGAGAATGGCTGGCCGTTATCTGAATACACGACCCTAGGGAGTCCATAGCGGGGAAAGAATTCACGAACCAACTGCCTGGCAGTGGTCGCGGCTGTGTAATCTGGAACTGGATATGCTTCTGTCCACCTGGACAAAGCGCATACAACTACGAGGACATACTTGAAACCTCGACATCGCTCCATCTGAATATAATCCATCTGGAGGACTTCAAAAGGGTGGTCAGGAGGTTGGAATCCACCTTGTTCCACCGGGACACTTTTACCTGGATTGAATTGACAACATATCATACAGGTACGGACTTTCTGCTTAGCTGCAGCTCGTAAGTGCTTGTTGAACCAAAGGTTCTGGATACTGTCTAACATAGCTTTTTCTCCTAGATGTGCTGGACTATGTGCGGTATTGATAATGACTTGAACCATAGAGTCGGGGAGAAACCATGTGGCTTTTCCCTTCGTCAACCATCCTTGATCTGTCTGAACCCCTCCTTGTTCGGACCATTTCTTGATTTCTTCGGGAGTAGCATGTAACTGTATGTCTATGACATCTTGTGTAGGGTCCTTGACTGTCATACAAGTAGTCGGATTTGGAGTGAGTGTCTGTGTCGTGTTGACTGGAATGTCTGGGGTCTGAGCTGTAAGCTTGGCTGTTCGATCTACGAGATCGTTACCTTGGGAAATGATGTCAGTAACTTTCGTATGTGCCTTGCACTTCATGATAGCGATAGCTGTCGGTAAATGTATTGCATCTAACAGAGTTTGAATGAGGAGACCATGCTGAATCTTGGTTCCATGGGAAGTCATGAAACCTCTCTCCTGCCAGAGCACTCCAAAGTCATGTACGACTCCGAATGCGTAACGTGAATCTGTATATATGTTTACTTTCAGGTTTTTAGCACGTATGCAGGCTTGGGTCAGAGCAACTAGCTCTGCTGCTTGAGCAGACAGGGTGTCAATACGATGTGTTTCTATAACTTCAGTTTCAGTAGTCACTGCATACGCGGCTACTAGTTCTCCTGTACTTGTTCTCATACATGAACCATCCACATAAAGTGTCAGGTCGGGATTAGGTAATGCAATGTCTGTCAGGTCTTGTCTTGGCTTTGTCATAGTGTTAACAACTTCCACACAGTCATGTGTCGCAGGATTTGAAGTAACTGAGGGTAACAGTGTAGCAGGATTCAGAATGTTGCAGCGTCTGATTTCTATGTGTGGGTGGAACAGTGTCAGTTCATAACCTGTTAAACGTGCAATGGTCAAGTGCTGAGTCTGTGTTCGGTTTAAAAGAACTTCCACGGAGTGTGGAACTTGTACTGTCAGGGAATGTCCTAACACTATGGAATCACTCTGTCTGATTGCTAGAGCTGTGGCTGCAACTGACTTGAGGCACGCAGGCAGAGCCTAGGCTACTGGATCTAATGTGCTCGAGAAATAAGCACAGGGCTTGTACTGTCCTGCTTGATCTTGTGTGAGAACAGATAATGCAGTACCATCACGTTCTGTGACAAAAAGTGTAAAAGGCTTACTGTAGTTCGGTGTTGCTAGAACAGGCGCTTGGCATAAGGCTTTCTTTAATTCATTGAAAACAAGTGTATATTCCTGGGTCCAAGGGAGGACAGTCGATACGGCTGCCTCCTGTGTCGTTAACTGTATCAGTGGCTTGGCTAGAAATGCATACTGAGGAATCCATTGTCTGCCGTAAGAAGTGAGGCCAATAAAAGCTCGTACCTCCTTCTGTGTCTTGGGCTGTGGAAGACTCGCTATTAACTGGATACGGTCTGGTGTCAACTGCCTACCCCACTTGGACAGTAAGTGGCCTAAGTAGATCACTTGCTGGACACAGAATTGTAATTTGGAAGGGGACACCTTGTGCCCCTGCTCGGCCAGAAAATACAGAACTGTAAGTGACGCTCGCTCGCAGTCACGTTCAGAACGGGCTGTGATCAGTAGATCATCGACATACTGGAGCAGGGCAGTGTCAGTTGGCATGTGAATATTGTCTAGTTGTCTTTTAAGTGCTTGACTGTAAATACTAGGACTTTCTGTGAAACCTTGAGGAGCTCGTGTGAATTTATAGCTCCTTCCATTTAAACAAAAACCAAAAAGGTACTGGCTGTCTGGATGAATGGGGACACTGAAAAATGCATTCTTGAGATCGATAACTGTGAAAAATGTAGCTTCAGAATCAATGGCGGTTAATAGGGAAGAAATATCTGGGACTACTGGATACTGAGGTATGATACATTTATTAAGCTCTCGAAGGTCAATCACTAATCGATATACTGGAGGTGCATTTGGATCAGTACGTTTCAAGACTGGAATGATAGGAGAATTACATACATTGGAGTCAGTTTCTACAACCACTCCTTGAACAATAAGCTCGTCAATAATTTTGGATAAGGCTGCTACAGCCTCAGGTGGCAATCTGTACTGTCTGATTCGTGGCAAAACTATACCTTGTTTGAGAGTCACACGATGGGGTGTGATGTGCATACATCCTACATCAGTTGGACCTTGCGCCCATAAATGCTGCGGTACATTCAGTAATCTTGGATCAAAATCACGTAATACATAGTGACCTTTAAAGTCACGTAAAAACAATCGAACTCCTTCTGGGGAGCAACAAATTACTGCACCTAATTCTTTTAACGTTTTAATGCCTAACAAATTTTCTGGACATGATTTCGTAAGTAACAAATCAGTAGTTCGGGACAATGGACCAACTTCTAGAGAAACTGGTTTCGAAATTTCATTAACAATCGGCTTTCCTGAAAATCCAAGGGAAACATTTTTAGAGCCTGAGAGCGGAGCCCCTGGAACCTCGTCATGACTGATAGTAGTCCTACTTGCCCCTGTATCAATCAAAAACTTTCTGTCTTTCCCCAATACTTGACTGTGTACATAGGGACCCTCTTGATCTACAGGTATCTCGATGAGAGGCAAGCCTACCTCCCTCTCTAGGCTATTTCATGAATACTGTTGATACTCTGGATACTCTGACTGGGCATACTGGTACATTTGCTGTGTAACATGCTGTGTTGCAGCGATAGGCTGCGGTGCTATAACTGTCTGTTGTGCATTCTGGGGTGGCTGAGAAGTCTGTGAAACTTGTTCTTGTCTAGGCGGACGTGGTCTTTCTTTAGTTTTACCAGTAGCTATGTTGTGTTTCAGAACTGCACACTCGTTTATAAAATGACCTGGCTGTTTACAGTAATTGCAAGTCCCTTTAACGGGAGCTGCAGGATGACTGGCTTGATTCAGACCCCTCTTCTGACTGTCTTGTGGAACAGATTGTGCAACTAATACTTTCATTTTCGTATCTTTCATACGTCTCCTTTCGTGTTCTTGCTCTTCCCTGATTCTATTCTGGTGATACTGGAGCATCTGTAGCATTTGTGACGGAGTATTAGCTTGCCAACTACTTTCGACTTTTAATACTCGATTTTTAACTTGTGGACTTGAATTCTCGACTAGTTTGGTAACAAAAAGATGAGGGTACGATTCACTACTCGTCTTCAAACCACTGTTAATAATAAAACATTTTTCAAATCTAGAATAAAAATCACTAGTGTCTTCATCCTGTTTCTGTTTACAAGCTGAGATTGCATCCCAATCTTCCTTTTTCGTGGCTAGTAACCTTGGCAAAACCTGTATCAATAACTCGGGCAATTCTTTAACTTTAGCCCCTAGACCGGTACCTGGTACTCGTGAAGTATCTTCAGCTTCTAGAGCTGTCCAATCTATCTTTTTCTCTCCCACCTCCCATTCTTTTTCCTTGAGTTTCTCATATACCCCTGCGGGTAACAGGACCTTTAACATTTTAATGATATCGGGATATGTGTATTCTCCCATACGGAGCATGTCTTTTAATTCTCGATGGAACCCTGCTGGATCTTTGTCATGACAGGGAGTTAACTTTTTCATCTCTAGGAGTTCCATTTTTGTGATAGGGGTGTAAACAAATACTCGTTCTAGATCACCACCCGTTGTCCTAACTGGGTGTACTTCTCGTAACGGATGCTGTCTATCTATATAAAATGATTTATTTTCTGGAGGTGAGACATGAACAAAATGCGGATTCAAAAACGTTCGGTATTCGTGGCGCTGTTCTAGAATGATACTAATTAAATCAGTACCTAGACCTGGAGTAACTCGTTCAGAACATCATGTAACGGACCTGGATCAGAATGCTGTCCCTCATACAGTGTAATGAGGTGCTGGATCATATACATACCCACCAGTCGCTGCTCGGCTGGGGGCAGTTTCAGAAACATTTGTGCCACTATTTCGTCTGGAAAAGTGGTAGAATCAGTAGTCCATCGGACCGCTGATCGGGCTAGTTCTTGTTCATGCATGGTACTAAGTTCACTATAACCGATTCGTGATTTCAGAATGTGATCGGTAGCTTGAAATACTTGCTCAAGAGAACCTTGTTCTGGTACTGGAGGAGGAAAAACTCTCTTGTGTTCTAGGCGTGAATGTCGGTCGGGAAGTCTAGTTCTACCTACATACGCTATTCTGGAGGTATTCTCGTCGTCTACCTCTTCGGTATCAGAGTTGTCTTCTTTCTCGCTTACTTGTGCTGCTTTTCGTTTCTCGTGTAACTTTATTATTTCCCTACGGATTTTCTTGTACATACTGTCTATACAGTTCTGTGTCTTGTGTCTTCCCTCGGCTATATGGTCACTCCACCGGGTCAGGACTTTCATTTCTTCCGGATCTTTATCCGGATAATCTTGTTCTCTTATTAAACAAATAATTAGAAACTTTAAAAGCATGAGCTGAATCTCGACTTTTCTTTGAGACATGGCCTCGCCAATACTTCCTGGATCTACTCCTGTACGGATGAAACGATATATTCTGTCTAGATATTCTTTCATATTCGGCAGGGTGTCCAAATATTCGGTCACCCGTCTTATACGCAATGAATACAGGACCATACCATCATCGCCTGGGACTGGATCATAACGGCATTCGGTAAGAGCTCGCTTGATATCTGCAACTGACTGATTTTTGGGCGAACGCTGTAACGCTCGTGCATGTAGCTCGAGTAATGTCACACGTCTGTGTTGCGGCGGGGTTCCAGGAGGACTTCCCCCCGTGGCCCCTGGACTAGAATCGTCGGTGTGTATCGTACGTGCTGGGAGAGTGACTGATGTAGCGGGTACATGTACTGTAGGCTGGACCGGGGGTACCGTAACAGGTGCTGTAACGGGTGCCCCGGTGGCTGAGGGAACAGGAATTACATTATTTACGGGAGCTGGCGGAGCAGGATTTGCATATTCTGGGACTGTGTCGTCCAAATAGGATGAGAGAAAAATATCAGCTGCGGTCGGCTTGTGACGTAGCTTAATCGGAACTAATGGCGGCGGCAAATTACATGGTGCTTCCGGGGTTGCTTTCGGCAAGCCCTCGGCAAGAAGAGGATACATACCCTTAATAAGGGCATTTCTCTGTCTATCTGACTGTTCGGCTTTAACTCGTTCACCTACTTCGATTAATTCCCTTTCTTGGGCTCTTTCTGAGGATTCCCTACTTAATTCTGTTTTTCTGATTTCTTTTTCGGTTCTTTTATGAGATTCTTTGCGCCATAACTCGATGGCATCTTTCTGGGACTGTCTAGATTTCTTTTTCCATAATGCTTCTTCTACTCGCATGATGCACTCGGCATCCCACGTACCTGATACGGGCCATCTATATTTCTCTTCTAATTCCTTGGTGTACTCCACCCATAAGTCTAGATATAATATGGCACTTAAGCCATGCTTATGATACATAAAATGACCTGGACTGTCCCTAGGCGGGACAGGAACTGCTTCCTCGAGCAGACCTTTTCTAGTTTTTAACTGACGTAATTTCGAGAACAGAGGCATAATGTAGGCTGGAATCTGGACACAATACAATACACGATAAACACAATAATAACTGAAAAACAAATCACTCATACCACGACATTGAAAACACATCGAAATAACATTTAAAAATAACAGTTTGGACAGAACACATGAATTACTTGAGAACAGAACGTACTAGACTGACTAGATGTACTGCTAAAACAGCACGAAACTTACCGGTCCCATAAAGAGACACGTCAGGACCCGCGTCCACCTAGGTGAACACTTCGTGTTGGATCTGTGTACCCAAACCCACGGACCAGAGACAAATTAATTGACCCTGTCTAGATACTACCCCAGCAACGGTACTCACCGGGCAGCAAGAACGGAAAGCCTCGGACTGGACTGGACTGCTACGACGACGGACGGATGAACTTCGGACTTCAGTTACAGGTGGGCCTCCGGATACCTCGGACCTTGGACTCTCGGCTTGGGCTCTGGTCGGGACTCGCCGCGTTCCTCACCGCCTCGTCTGGACGCTGGACCGCAACCTCCGTCTTCTCCGTGGGCCTGAGGGATACTTGAAGCAGAAATATCTGCACGTGCACGGTATGGTTCCGTCACGGCTGCAGAGGATCAGGGGGCCTGCGTGGCTTCTCCGGCGCGTGGGGAAAGGGCAAGTCCCTATTCGGGCGCCATTGTGTGGTAAATAAATAATTAATTACCTGTACTATTTTTCATATAATCAATAAAACAGGTAGCTCAATAAATAAGAGTCAGGATTCGAGGTATCTTGAGTCAACAGGCTTTAATCAGGCATAAAGGACAGGAACAGGACAGCCTGTACGGGAAGGGAATGAAGGCAGCTGCCGGGGGCAGGATCTGGGAATTGGCTAGCTTTTAATATGGGTGCACAATATATATACTTAAACAAAATACATTACATTCAATACAGTAGGCGTAGCAGTAGGCGTGACTCGTAGCAGTCGCGAAAGATAAGGGCAAAATGATGTAACAAGAAGGCGTGTATAGGGCGTATACATAGACATGTGATGCAAACGTAACAGTATATGTCATAAACGGGGCGGAAACATGGAGGGGGCTACCTGAGCAGCTGGGACCTCTAACCTAGTGGTGCGCACAAACGGGCAATGACGTGTTACCAGGGAGAACTGGGGGCTATGACTTCTGCGCTAGAAGAGGAGACTAAAGTATGGAGTGTCAGAGCGACATGTACCCAGGCATATCTAGTATCTGGTGTTTAGAGTACATGTTGATAGAATCCAAAAGTTATCAGGGCAAAGACTAATAGACTCTAAGACTGGTGCATACATAATTCTACATGTATTGCGTGTGCGAGGAATATTCTATGAACATTAATACAGTATTTCTCTTACATGGAGACATAAAGGCTAGACCATGACGGAAACTATTGATGCGATTCAGTAGCTTAGGAATGCAGAGAAGGAGGGCTGGACTGATAACTAGAAGCATAACATACTCTTGGCAGACTGGGAGGCAGAGCCAGGCCGGGCCAGGCACTGCGTGGCAAGAAGTAAGCTAAGGGTCAGGGATGCAGGTGGGGGCTGTATCGCTCCTCCAAGAGGGTTCAGGAGACGGGAGCTGAATCCGAGTCCGGGCCCTTTTGAGGCCTAGAAACGGGGACAATTCAATGAATTAACGTGCACACTGTAAAATGTGGCAACGTAGGTTTACATAGGCCTAATATTCGTTGCTTTCACGAAGACTGGAAACTGACATACTAGAGATGGACACAACTGTAATTGCGTCTTTAATCGATCAGAAGGAAATACATGCATATCGATCATGCACATATAACAGAAGATGGGGAACACGTAGGCACATATAACATGGCAAAATGTACTTTTCCACATTACGACACCCCTATGGTAGAACCAATGTTCCCCCATGGGCAGGGTGTAGTGTAAGTGAAAGGTAGAACATGGACTGGTGTGGGTGACATGTCCTGGTAGTGAAATACTGCCAATTTTGATTTTCACTATTGAAAGGCTATCTTGCTCTAAAGGATAGATTGGGAAATGCTTTGTAACATCTTACGAGAGTAACTTCTGAATGGGAAAAGATAGAGAAATAAAGTTTAGGCTCTCTGAAATCAGAATGAATGTAATAACACATCTTTTAGTACAGATGTTTTTTTAATTGTGTGTTTGAAAATGCCACTTTTAGAAAGTACCGTTATTGGGAAACAAGGGAACCCGAAGGTAATGCACTAGGGACCTTGGGCGTTAACTTTTTACAGAAAACAGTGGGCCCTAGTATTTGAGAGATCAGGGTAAAAATAGACATACACTCGATAGTTAGTATGTCCTTTGTCCAGCCGGACAGGAATTTATTTTGGGAAATACACATAATTAGCAATGAATCTTAGGGAAATGTCAAGTGGGCACAGTCTGTGACCCACAAGGAACAAGACAAAACAAAAGATTTCAGGCAAGAGCAAACAAGGCGGTCTGTGTACAAGTAGTCAGTGAGCAGACTTGATTTCGTTTAAGGTACCATTGTACATAACAATAGAGGACATTTGAGAAACATATGGTATTAATGTGTCGACGACGTTTCGATGCCGGAAACTTAGATACATGGCATCATCTTCAGGACAAGTATATAAATCATGTTTGTCTTGAGAAATAATTACAATTGCCTTTCATACTACATTCATTAAACACAAATTGGAAATATTTGAGAAAGGCAATAGAAGGAAGGGGGAGAAAGGAGAAACCTTGTAATTATACTGCTAGGCATGTTTTGAAGGACCAACAGTGACTTGAATGCATTTTTTGGGATGGGTGACATACTCATTTTGGCACAGTTAAGTACTGGTGTGACTAACATGCTAGTGCCTGACTCAGAGGGTAGCGGTTACTGCATGAATAGTTGGTTGTGCACGTAGCCTGGTGTAGTGGTGGAGCATTCATATCTGTATGCATTAGGATAGTGACTTTCAACATACGTAGTCGCCGCAGTGCGCGTGAAAGGATATCATATCTGTTCACAGAAAGGCGGTCATTTTCAACTGACGCAATCGGTGCAGTGTGTTTAAAATAGCATACAAAACGATTAGCACGCTACCTCCAAAAGCTGGTTATAGGTGGGGAAGCGGCATAAAGCGGCATAAAGCGAGGAGTGATACAAAGAGTCTTAACGGACGGCGCAGTGCAAGGAATTGGAGAGACTGGGCTGGTCTCTAATCAATTTTCTGGAGAGAAAGAAAGTGACATAAGTGATATACGGTGCAGTGCGAGGAAGAAATTAAAAATGGGCTCGTCACTGGTTAATTTAAAGAAGGGAAATGGGAAGTGACACTGTCCCATGCGGCGCAGTGCGCGAGTACTAAGTGATTGGTGATAATTACCATGGAAGTTAAGTTGGGGGACCGGGGATCCAGTCAAGAGAGCGAATGTAAAATTGGGCGAAGGAAAGCCTGCGGGGGAAGGGAGGCAAGGAAGTTAAACCGGGTGCAGGAATTGGACTCCACGCAAGGTTAATGAAGTATCTGTATTTACCCATTAATGGCGGGTCTGGAGAGATCCCGTGTCTAATAGCAAAGCCGTCTCAATCGCTGCTCTCTAGGGGGAGAAAAAAGGCATGGAGAGACTACGTCCCGAGTAGGGAGGGCGGTGGATGGAGCGCGCTCGGGGTTGGAAGTCTACTTACTCGTTGTCTGCCAGAAGCTGGATCGCTTCTTCGGCGTGCTTCGCGGGGATCGCTGCTGAGCTGCAGACAGCAGGTGACTAAAATGAAGGATATCACGTGATAAGGAGGGTCAGCAAAATAGAGGAAGTACTTCCGCCTGGATAAGCGGCGGCCATCTTGGAGTGGGATGTTTTTTTTAAAAAGAGGGGGACGGTGTAATAACAAGAATGGAAGGTGAAGCAACTAGGAATAATTCCACTATCAACCATACGGATAATGCGTGAAGAGCAACAGGGTGATGAGTGCTATTAACCGAGTGTTGTGAAGAGTGCAGTGCAGTGACTATAGTGGGGCCTATGTACATATAGACTGCATAATAATATAGGAGACCTTTGGTTTAGAAAGGGCATAAAACAGAGAAAACAATTTAAAAACATAAGATGTAACGGAATAATGTACATATTGTAAAGGATGAGTGACTGTGGATTACAGGAGGGATGTCCAGTTTTCAAGACGGTTCAGTCCATTGCGGATACTGTTGATTCGGTTTGTGTTTTGCAGTATTATCTTATGGTACATGTTTGGTTAGGGTTCCGTTATGAAGGGGCGGGCGCCCGTGGGAGGGTTAACCGCCAGTACATATAAATGAATTAGTTGCCCCTGTTGCTGGAGTTTGGTGGCAGACGGGGAAGCCTGGTGATGCCGCGCCAAGAAACGTGGTCGTGAGGGTTGCGGGGTGCGCCTACTCATTTCCATCATTTTAAATGTGGTTGAGTCGGTAGTTTATTGCTGCTCGCAAATGGGATAAACATCGGCGCATGTAATCCACACACCTTGTGAAGCACATGTGCTTCATTTTCCAGCCCACAGGAAGGTGATGGCGTGATGGTTTTAAGAAAAGAAACAAAGAGGCACAGGCACGTCTATAATGACTTATACATAAGTATGCCATTTCGTGGTACGCATATGTTTAGTGGATATGCCCGAACGGGGTGCCTGAATCCCCCCCATCCCCCTCAAGGGTAGCTATGTTTTATAAGACATCATTTTGACTCTGGAAACTTGGCTAACACGAAATGAACAAAGCGAGCATTCACAATACTTTGAAGTAATAATAAGTATCCAAACGTGTGTCCTGAAAGCTACGTTGATTAATAAATAGAGTAAAACACCTGCATTCAGCGAGCATTCACAATACCTTGAAGTAATCATAAGTATCCAAACGTGGGTCCTGAAATCTACGTTGATTAATAAATAGAGTGAAACACCTGCATTCAGCGAGCATTCACAATACCTTGAAGTAATCATAAGTATCCAAACGCGGGTCCTGAAAGCTGCGTTGATTAACAAACAGAGTGAAACACCTGCATTCACTGAGCATTCACGATACCTTGAAGTAATAATAAGAATCCAAACGTGGGTCCTGAAAGCTGCGTTGATTAGTAAACAGAGCGAAACACCTGCATTCCGTTTTTCTGTTGCTATGCTGACCTCTTTTTAAAGTTATTTATTTATGCAGAGTGAGAGTGAGTGCAGAGTGAGAGTGAGTGCAGAGTGAGTGCAGAATAAGTGTGAGTGCAGAGTGAGTGTGAGTGAGTGTGAGTGAGTGTGAGTGAGTGTGAGTGAGTGCAGAGTGAGTGCAGAGTGCCAGTGCGAGTACAGAGTGCGAGTGCAGAGTGCGAGTGCAGAGTGAGTGCAGAGTGCAGAGTGAGTGCAGAATGAGAGTGAGTGCAGAGTGTGAGTGAGTGCAGAGTGAGAGTGAGGTGAGAGTGTGTGCAGAGTGAGTGCAGAGTGAGTGCAGAGTGAGTGCAGATTGAGAGTAAGTGCAGAGTGAGTGCAGAGTGAGTACAGAGTGAGCGCAGAGTGAGTGCAAAGTGAGAGTGAGTGCAGAGTGAGTGCAGAGTGAGTGCGAGTGCAGAGTGAGTGCAGAGTGAGTGCAGAGTGAGTGTGAGTGCAGAGTGAGTGAGTGCAAGTGCAGAGTGAGTGCAGAGGGAGTGAGTGCAAGTGCAGAGTGAGTGCAAAGTGAGAGCAAAGTGAGTGCAGAGTGAGTGCAGAGTGAGTGCAGAGTGAGTGCAGAGTGAGAGCAGAGTGAGAGCAGAGTGAGAGTGAGTGCAGAGTGAGTGCAGAGTGAGTGCAGAGTGAGTGCAGAGTGAGAGTGAGTGCAGAGTGAGTGCAGAGTGAGTACAGAGTGAGTGTAGAGTGAGTGCAGAGTGAGTGCAGAGTGAGTGCAGAGTGAGGCAGAGTGAGAGTGAGTACAGAGTGAGTGCAGAGTGAGTGCAGAGTGCAGAGTGAGTGCAGAGTGAGTGCAGAGTGAGTGTGAGTGCAGAGTGAGTGCAGTGTGAGTGTAAGTGCAGAGTGAGTGTGAGTGCAGAGTGAGTGTGAGTGCACGTGCAGAGTGAGTGCAGAGTGAGTGTGAGTGCAGAGTGAGTGCAGAGTGAGAGTGAGTGCAGAGTGAGTGAGTGTGAGTGCAGAGTGAGTGTGAGTGCAGGGTGAGTGTGAATGAGTGTGAGTGAGTGTGAGTGATTGCAGAGTGAGTGCAGAGTGCGAGTGCGAGTACAGAGTGCAAGTGCAGAGTGCAAGTGCAGAGTGCGAGTGCAGAGTGTGAGTGCAGAGTGAGTGCAGAGTGCAGAGTGAGTGCAGAGTGTGAGTGAGTGCAGCGTGAAAGTGAGTGCAGCGTGCAGAGTGAGTGCAGAGTGTGAGTGAGTGCAGAGTGAGTGAGTGCAGATTGAGATTGAGTGCAGAGTGAGTACAGAGTGAGTGCACAGTGAGTGCACAGTGAGTGCAGAGTGAGAGTGAGTGCAGAGTGAGTGCAGAGTGAGTGCAGAGTGAGTGCAGAGTGAGAGTGAGTGCAGAGTGAGTGTGAGTGCAGAGTGAGTGCAGAGTGAGTGTGAGTGCAGAGTGAGTGTGAGTGCAGAGTGAGTGTGAGAGCAGAGTGAGTGTGAGAGCAGAGTGAGCTTGAGTGCAGAGTGAGTGTGAGTGCAAAGTGAGTGTGAGTGCAGAGTGAGTGAGTGCAAGTGCAGAGTGAGTGCCGAGTGAGTGAGTGCAAGTGCAGAGTGAGTGCAGAGTGAGTGCAGAGTGAGTGTAGAGTGAGTGTAGAGTGGGTGTAGAGTGAGTGCAGAGGGAGAGTGAGTGCAGAGTGAGTGCAGAGTGAGTGCAGAGTGAGTGCAGAGTGAGTGAGTGCAAGTGCAGAGTGAGTGCAGAGTGAGTGCAGCATGAGTGTAGAGTGTAGAGTGAGTGCAGAGTGAGAGTGAGTGCATAGTGAGTGCAGAGTGAGTGCAGAGTGAGTGCATAGTGAGTGCAGAGTGAGAGTGAGTGCAGAGTGTGAGTACAGACTGTGGATGACAGCAGTACAGGAGCACTGGTCCCTGCAGTACAGAAGCACGGAACCCACAATACATGAACACTGGTCCCAGCAGGATAGGAACACTAGTCCCAGCAGTACAGAAGCACGTAAATCACAGTTAAGGGACACTGGTCCCAGCATTACAGGAGCACTGGTTCCAGCAGTACAGGAATACTGGTCCCAGCAGTACAGGAACACCGGTCCTAGCAGTACAGAAGCACAAAACCCACAGTACAGGAACACTGGTCCCAGCAGTACAGGAACACTGGTCCCAGCAGTACAGGAACACTGGTCCCGCAGTACAGAAGCATGGAACCCACAGTACAGGAACACTGGTCCCAGCAGTACAGGAGCGCTGGTCCTGGCATTACAGGAACACTGGTCCTAGCAGTACAGAAGCACAAAACCCACAGTACAGGAACACTGGTCCCAGCAGTACAGGAACACTGGTCCCAGTAGTACAGGAACACTGGTCCCCGCAGTACAGGAGCATGGAACCCACACTACAGGAACACTGGTCCCAGCAGTACAGGAGCACTGGTCCTAGCAGTACAGGAACACTGGTCCCAGCAGTGCAGGAACACAGAACCCACAGTACAGGAGCACTGGTTCCAGCAGTACAGAAGCATGGAACACACAGTACAGGAGCACTGGATCCAGCAGTACAGAAGCACGCAGTGTCTGAGTGTGCAGGGTGAGCAGAGTGTGAGTATGCAGGGTAAGCAGAGTGTGAGTATGCAGGGTGAGCAGTGTGTGAGTATGCAGGGTGATCAGTATGTGAATATGCCGGGTGATCAGTATGTAGGTGTTCAGGGCCAGAAGTATGTGAGTGTGCAGGCTAAGCAGTGTGTGCATATGCAGGGTGAGCAGTATGTGGATGTCCAGGGCCAGCAGTGTGTGAGTGTGCAGGGTGAGCAGAGTGTGCATATGCAGGGTGATCAGTGTTTGAGTATGCAGGGTGATTAGTATGTGGGTGTCCAGGGCCAGCAGTGTGTGAGTGTGCAGGGTGAGCAGTGTGTGAGTATGCAGGGTGAGCAGTACGTAGGTATCCAGGGCCAGCAGTGTGTGAGTGTGCAGGGTGAGCAGTGTTTCAATATGCAGGGTAATCAGTATGTGAGTATGCAGGGTAATCAGGTTTTCACCAAGCTCACACACACCACCAGCTATCACTGCACACTTTCACCAGGCGCATACATACACCACCAACCATCAGTGCACACTTTTACCAGGCATACACACACCACCAGCTGTCAGTGCACGCTTTCACCAGGCACACACCACCACCCGTCAGTGCACACCAACAGCCATCACTACACACATCAATTAACTAATACATCAATAGCAGTATTGCAAACTTTACTTTTAAACATAATCATCTAAAGCTCAGCATGCTACCATTGCTACAATTCCAATCCAAACCACATAATCCCATTACACACTACATTCATACACTCCATAACACATGGCGAAAAGACATTGCCATTTACAATGCCATTTCCTCTAACTCAAATAAATCCGAGACATATTGCATTTCTAATGCTTGTTTTCTTTGAAGTGCTTAACCAGAGGAGCGTTGCCAGTGTTGCATTTTATCCTGCTACGATGCAGTCCGATGCAAAGCTTGACTTTCTGGGTAGTTTGACCTACATAGATTTTCATGCAAGGGCAGAAGATAGCATACACAATATTTGACGAGTTGCAATTAGTAAGGTGTTTTGTCTCAAATTTAATTGTACCAAATGAAAATGTTTTCCCTTCGATAGTAGAGTCACATGCGAAACAATCACCAAATTTCATATGGCCTATGAGGGGGGGGCAGGCCCCAAGCATCATTAAGATTAACTTTTGCTGTGGGTTGTGGGAGCTCTGCCCTTACCAAGTGGTCTTTTATATTCTTTGCTCTTTTGAAGGTGAACATGGGGCGCTCTATCTGTAGTTCGCCTGCATTGAGTACTGGCCAATGTTTTTGTATACTCTTTCTTATTGCGTTGAATACAGGTGAAAAAGTTGTCACACATATGAGTCTATCTTGGTGTTTATTAGGTTTGGGTTCCAGTAGAACTTCACTAGGGCAGTACCATGCTCGTTTGAGGGAACGGCGTACTAGTTTACGTGGGTAGCCTCTGTTCCGGAGCTTGTTGCTTAGTGTTTCAGCTTCCGCAAAATAGTCTTCCTTGAAGTAGCAGTTCCTTCAAATACGAAGGAATTGCGAGTATGGGAGGGAGTCTCTCAAGGCACGGGGATGATGGCTGCTGTAGTTGAGCAGGGTGTTGCGCTCAGTGGGTTTATGGTGGAGACTGGGGGTCAGCCGGCCATCTGTGTGTTTGATTTCAAGATCAAGCAAAGGGATGGAATCTTTGCTCATTGCGAGTGTGTATTTAAGCCCCCCGCTATTGTTATTGAGCCAGTGTAATAGATGAGTAAGGGTGCCGCTAGTGTTGGGAGAAAGTGCTTGCCTTGTTGCAGCTGTTGGTGACTCCAGGAAACAGCCATACGCCGACTTAACTTTGCCGATCTTGGGGCAGTAGACGGACCTGCTGGACTGTTTGCGGGACTGCGAGGACCAGCGTGCTGTGCGGCTCCTAACCTGCCGCAGCTGGTCCTCTTCCCGCTTCACCTCCCTGCTGCATAAATACTTCTCGCTGCCCCTGCTCCGCGGGTGCCGCTCATGTTGGGAGAAAGTGCTTGCCTTGTTCCTGCTATTGGTGACTCTGGGAAACAGCCACACGCCGACCGAACTTTGCCGATCTTGGGGCAGTAGACGGACCTGCTGGACTGTTTGCGGGACTGCGAGGACCAGCGTGCTGTGCGGCTCCTAACCTGCCGCAGCTGGTCCTCTTCCCGCTTCATCTCCCTGCTGCATAAATACTTCTCGCGGCCCCCGCTCCGCGGGAGCCGCTTGTGTTGGGAGAAAGTGCTTGCCTTGTTGCTGCTGTTGGTGACTCCAGGAAACAGCCACACGCCGACCGAACTTTGCCGATCTTGGGGCAGTAGACGGACCTGCTGGACTGTTTGTGGGACTGCGAGGACCAGCGTGCTGTGCGGCTCCTAACCTGCCGCAGCTGGTCCTCTCCCCGCTTAATTTCCTTCTATTTACCCACTAATTATCCGCGCACGCGGGATGCGCCTGGGCGTGCGACCGGGCTAAGCCCGGGCAAAGTGCGGGCCGTCTGAGGCCGTCCGAGGCAGGACGAGGCTGGGCCGGGCCCCCCCCCTGACATCTGAAGACTTGTGAGACAAACTCGTAAAGTAAGACTGTGGCACCCATGGTGATATCATAATTTCTACGGATTGTATTGTGACGATTGAGGCTGTAGTTAGTATGAAAATGTTTTAGATTATACTTCTATACAGAGTGGAACGTGCTTTGATTTGTTTGTGGCTATCCTTTCTGTTTTTATCTTCTGCTGATTTCAATTAGCTCAATGACTTCGCGGTCTAATACCGCTAAGAAATCCCGGGGGGCTGGGCTGACCCGTGGTACCCTGGACAATTATATCACCAGGGAAACTTCACGGCTGGAACGTGAACTAGCGATTACGGAACGGAGTCTGTCTGCGGAATTAACACAAAACAGACGCTCCTCTCTGGGTCTCATCCGACATGCACCATCCCCTTCATCTGTAAACCCACAAAAAAATACAGACGGGGACTCAAGTATCCCTTTGTTATTACAAGACATAAGTGGGTCTATAGAATTACTCAGGGAAAAAACAACAAACTATACGAACATAAGTTCATCAGTAGAAATTTCCGATGAGGGTTCCCCGACAATTCCGCGAACACAGCCGCCAAGTAAGGAAACACCCAACAATCAGAGTAGTCTAGATCCACGATGGAAGAAAAGAAAGCGTAAGGGAAAGATCCAAAATGGTAGACCTGCAAAAACGTTAAAAACCTCCGCACTAAACTCTGGTCCAGTTTTAGAGAAGATCATGCAAGATAACATTCCCCAAACTTCGACTGAGACACAAGTATTCCTGGGGGCATTGAAAAATTATTCAAATCACTTTTATTACCCCTAGTAGAGAGGTTCAAAAGATTGGCTGAAAATTTGGGGTCTATACAAAAGGAAATTGCTGCCAATACAGCCCTAATGAAAGAATTAGGACTCCCTAGACAGAGCTAAATGATACCCCCTTGCCACCTCTAGGGATTAGAACGACAAATGCCCTAATAAATGGGAACTCCCCGATTACTTCTCAAACAAAAAATCCATCCTTAATACCCTTTGATAAGGTCTTGGTAGTACCAAAGCGATTAGGAGTGAGTGGAGCCCGTAGTGAATTAGATCGCCCAAAACAAATACATATCAGGGAAACTTCCCCTCCGAAGATAGAAAGAGTTGCTCCTCCCAAAGTCGATCTGCCTCCAGAAGCGGCACCGTATGTTGTGATATTAACAGGGGTTCCGGACCTGGAAGTTGGAAAAATTGAACATTACCAGGCCCTAAAAAATAAAGTCGTACATTGGTTGAGTGAAAATAGACCTCTACCACCGAACATTAACGGCAAAATCCTTCATGTTGGAAGGTTGGATTGGTTAGGGCACAGGCCAAAGGATATAAGGGGGGACATAATCATCATAAATTTCAGAGATCATAGGGCTACCAGCTATATTGGGGATAGGTATATGGAGAGAGGTAGGGAAAAAATTTCTACACGTGACCTTACCTATTTCTATCCACAGTCCTTTAATATCAAACATGACAAGAGAATGGGTTTTTCAAGGTCCCGACCTGAATTTTAAAATCCCCACTTTTAACAGTTTTTCCACATTTTCTGGTTTACACAGGAGGCAGTTTTCACCCAAAAAATCTTTGCAAAGGCCCGTTACTCACCATGACTTCCAAGGTGATTTGGTAAAGAAAACGATACCTCTACACACACCAATGAAAGTGAAACTTATAGATATTGGGGGAGAAGTTTTCGATGTTGAGAATGGTCGGATTGGTCAAACAGAGTTGGAGCACTATTGTCCTGAAACGGAAAGTGTTCAAAAAATCCCCCAGAGAGAGGTCTCTCAAGTGAGGGTTGATATTAGGTCATCGGATACTAATACACCCACTAATAAATTGGCAATTAGGATACTATCTTGGAACTCAGCAGGCCTACGACATAAGGTGGAAAACAGCTCTTGGTTGGACTTTGTCCAGGAGTTCAGCATAATTTGCCTCCAGGAGACCTGGTCCACCACTGTAATTCATCTCGTGGGTTTTAAAACATACTTTTCCCCGGCTATAGCAGTACCCTCCGGTAGAGCAAAAGGAGGATTATTTATCTATATTTCTAATACCCTAGGGCCTATGAAAATATTCCCAGTAAAATTAGAAGCGAATTTCCAGATACTTACTCTCTGCTTTAATAAGATAGAAACAGTAATTCTGGTAAACTTCTATAATAAACTCATAGAGAGAGAGCTGGTGTCTACATCGTCTCAATTGCATGACGAACTGTCTATTCTCATTAGGGGCTCTTCAGGGTTGGCCTCAATCATCTGGGGGGGGCACTTTAATCAATACCTATGTCAATCTACTAGCCCTAATTTGTGTGGGATAGTGGATGAAAAGGATGATGTGATAGCCCATTTCTCTCATTCGAGAGTTGGAAGCTCTCTAAATGATATACTATTTGATCTGGGCCTTGTTATCGCTAATCCAAGAGACCCCTCCTCCCACCTATATGAACCGACCTTTCATGGTAGTGGTAGACAAAGTACGATAGACTTTATACTCATATCTATGACATTAGAACAGCAGGTAACAGAGTTTGGGATTCATAAAACTGCTTTGAGTGATCATTCTGCCCTTAGTATTTCACTCCGATTGTGTCACAACTTTAGGACACATAGTTTAACTAGCGTTCTGAAGCAGAACACCCTGACCTTGGATAAAATAAATGGGTTCTCATTAAAATGGGAGAAAATCGACCCCTTGGAGATTACTAAGAGAGTCCTCAATATAGCTGCCTCTGCTATCTCTAAATGTTTAGATTTGTCTACCCAAGATGAGGAGGTATTAACAAATTTTGAGGTGATCTTAAAGGCTATAAATAAGGAGCTTTTTGTAAAACTGAAAACGAATAGACAGGAAAAACAAGGGTGGTTTAACCACAGATGTACCGCTGCTTATTCCACACTGAAAAAAAGCATTAAATAAATCAATTAGGGTCCCTGAAGACATAGTAAAGCTCAGGAGGGAGTAAAAAGTAGCACTAAGGGATAGTAAAAAAGGAATTAAAAGAGGCCTTATGGGTCCAATTACATGATAGCTGTAAACAAAAAGATAGCTCTGCATTTTGGGCAGTGGTTAAATCACCGTATTTAACCAAAAATAAATCGGTCCCAAATATTGATGTCGCCATTGACGAATCCACCTGGGTGGACTATTTTTCTAAGATCTTTACAAAAGGTACAGACAATAGGGAAAAACATCTAGTCGTGGGTCAAGTACAATCTGTATCCCCCTACCCCATTCCTTTAGATATTACAATTGAAGAAGTTCTTTTGGCCCTTACATCTAGTAAAAACAGGAAGGCGCCGGGACCAGATGGGGTCCCAAATGACTTTTTTTAGTCTAATTTAGATATATGGGCCCCACTGGTGACAAGAGTATTTAAAGCATCCTGTGAGGTGGGGCTATTGGACTCATGGTCCAAATCAATTATGGTCCCCATCTTTAAAAAGGGGGACCGGCAGTAGGTATCCTGCTATCGCCCGATCTCACTGCTGGACTCCTTGGGGAAGGTGGCGGGAAGAGTCATACTTGCATGCCTCCAGCAGTGGGCGGAAGATGGCGCGATCCTCTCGGACCTTCAATATGGGTTTCGGGAAGGTTTGGGGACTACAGAACAAGCACTAAATTTGGCATTGATCTTAGGTAAATACGTCAGTGCAAAAGGAGACTCAGTGTATGTAGACCTATCCGCAGCCTTCGACTGCGTAGTACATAATAAGCTTTGGGTGCTTCTAGCGGAAATGGGCGTCGAAGAAGCCTTGCTGAATTTCTTGCGTGAATTGTACTCGAACGCATCAGCAAGGGTGAGGTTCGGAACTCAGGGTGAGCAAACTGCATTGTTCGGAATAGAGAGAGGAGTGAGACAAGGATGTGTCCTGGCCCCATTCCTCTTCCCGCTTTATACCAACGGGCTGGAGAGGGATATGATAACTGGGAGCCGGGACCTGCCTTTAGTCAACAATCGTTCGATTCCCGCTCTTCTCTACGCCGACGATGCGGTGATACTCGCAAGAACGCCCCTTGAACTACAGAAGGCATTAAACAGATATGCACAATTTATGAGCAACCTGGGCCTACGCATAAATACCAAAAAAACTTTTGTTATGACAGTGGGTCCTGGGAAAAAAAGGAAAATCAATACATACCTAGGGAAAGAGAAATTAGATTCTACAGACCAATACCCATATCTGGGAATTATCATGGATAATAGACTCAACTGGAAACTGGCCATAGAGTCTAGAAAACTTCTCTTAATGAGAGCAACAATGGCCCTGGTAAATTTCTCAAAAAAACTGGGTAAAAGACCCCCTTCTGAACTTCTTCAGATATATAAGGCAAAGTGTCAATCAGTAGCATTATATGGGGCAGGTCTTTGGGGGTATGCTAAAACTAATGCTCTACAATCTGTAGATAATGCTTTCTTGAGGTTTCTTTTGGTTGCACCAAAGACTACTTCTACATATGCCTGCCATATTGAGCTGGGCATTCCCTACTTGATTGATCTAGTAAAAGTGGAACCACTCCTTCTATGGCATCGTATTTGGTCATCGGAAACATTTTTTCTTACACAGGGGATAATTCTTGATTGTATGTCTCTTGATCATTGCCATAAAATTGGATGGTTGATATACGTAAAACGGTTTTTAACTGATCTGGGCCTAGAAAAACACTATTTTCTGCCGTCTTCTATCCGCTCCATACCAAGGAAGACATTAAAGGTTCTGTGCCTAGCACACTTACATGAAATAAGATTGGCTAAAGAGATTATAAACCATCTGTGCAACAGTCCATAGCCACTAAATCCACATTTTCCCTTCAGCCATACCAAACTTTTAACTTTTCTGTTTTTGAAAGATTTCTTTTGATTAGATTCAGGCTGAATGTCTTTCATCATTTGGTTGCCTTCCCGCAGACCAAAGATTGGCCTATACAACTGCCTTTATGCCCTTGTGATGATATTTCGGTGCATGCAACAATGCATACCTTATTTTTCTGTAAATTCTATACGGAACACAGAAAGATGTGGTTGAAACCGATATTAAAATTTATGGGCATTAGAAGATGCCGTCCGGCCTTGCTCTGTTTACAGTTTTTGGAAGAGGAGGGGATATCGAGGCACATTGTTAGATTCCTGAAATGTATTTTACGACATCATGTTAATTTGTAAAGAAGTTCTTTTTAACTTATATGGTTTACTCCTTTTTTAAACAATGTTTTGTGTCCCAATCACCAACTGAAAATTATGACTGTTATATTACTGTACTAAGTAATTCTGTACATTCAATTTCCTTGGAGATATATGAGCTAGCATATTCCATGAATATTTACTTTTTATTTAGTAGTTAAATTACAAAATGTATTGTATTTGTAAATGATTCCTTTTACGGTTTTTTCCCTTGATAAAAAACCAAATAAAGAAAGATTTGATTTGATTTGATTTGATTTGATTTGAGTAAGGGATTCTGTAGAGTCTGTCTATAACATGAAAATGTCATCAATATATCGTTTCCACTGGGGAAATCCAGGATGAAATGCAACACTGCCAACGCTCCTCTGGTTGAACACTTGAAAGAAAACGGACACAATGAAAAAGACTTTACATGGACAATTATCACGCTGATCAAACCACCACCGCGAGGTGCGGATGTGTCCCAACTACTGAACAAAGAGGAACTGAATTGGATACTGCGGACCAACAGTATCCGCAATGGACTGAACCGTCTTGAAGACTGGACATCCCTCCTGTAATCCACAGTCTCTCATCCTTTACAATATGTACATTATTCCGTTACATCTTATGTTTTTTAATTGTTTTCTCTGTTATATGCCCTTTCTAAACCAAAGGTCTCCTATATTATTATGCAGTCTATATGTACATAGGCCCCACTATGGTCACTGCACTCTTCACGACACTCGGTTAATAGCACTCATCACCCTGTTGCTCTTCACGAATTATCCGTATGGTTGATAATGGAATTTTTCCTAGTTGCTTCACCTTCCATTCTTGTTATTACACCGTCCCCCTCTTTTTAAAAAAAAACACCCCACTCAGGATGGCCGCCGCTTATCCAGGTGGAAGTACTTCCTCTATTTTGCTGACCGTCCCTATCACGTGATATCCTTCATTTAAGTCAGCTGCTGTCTGTAGCTCAGCAGCGATCCCCGCGAAGCACGCCGGAGAAGCGATCCAGCTTCTTGCAGACAACTAGTAAGTAGACTTCCAACCCCCCCACCCGCTCCACCCACCGCCCTCCCTCTCGGGACTGAGTCTCTCCATGCCTTTTTTCTCCCCCCAGAGAGCCGCGATTGAGACTGCTTCGCTATTAGACGCGGGATGTCTTCAGACCCGCCATTAATGGGTAAATACAGATGCTTCATTAACCTTGCATGGAGTCCAATTCTTGCACCCAGTTTAACTCCCTTGCCTCCCTTCCCCCGCAGGCTCTCCTTCGCCCAATTTTACGTTCGCTCTCTTGACTGGATCCACGGTCCCCCAACTTAATTGCCATGGTAATTATCGCCAATCACTTAGTACTCGCGTACCGCGCCGCATGGGACAGTGTCACTTCCCGCTTCCCTTCTTGAAATTAACCAGTGACGAGCCCATTTTTAATTTCTTCCTCGCACTGCACCGTATATCACTTATGTCACTTTCATTCTCTCCAGAAAATTGATTAGAGACCAGCTTAGTCTCTCCAATACCCTGCACTGCGCCGTCCGTTAAGACTCTTTGTATCACTCCTCGCTTTATGCTGCTTCCCCACCTATAACCAGCTTTTGGAGGTAGTGTGCTAATCATTTTGTATGCTATTTTAAACACACTGCACCGATTGCGTCAGTTGAAAATCACTGCCCTTATGTGAACAGATATGATTGTTAAACAACTCGCTTGTTTATCATTTCACACGCACTGCGGCGACTACGTATGTTGAAAGTCACTATCCTTATGCATACAGATATGAATGCTCCACCACTACACCAGGCTACGTGCACAACCAACTATTCATGCAGTAACCGCTACCCTTTGAGTCAGGCACTTGCATGTTAGTCACACCAGTACTTAACTGTGCCAAAATGAGTATGTCACCCATCCCAAAAAATGCATTCAAGTCAATGTTGGTCCTTCAAAACATGCCTAGCAATATAATTACACGGTTTCTCCTTTCTCCCCCTTCCTTCCATTTCCTTTCTTAAATGTTTCGAATTTGTGTTTAATGAATGTAGTATGAAAGGCAATTGTAATTATTTCTCAAGACAAACATGATTTATATACTTGTCCTGAAGATGATGCCATGTATCTAAGTTTCCGGCATCGAAACGTCGTCGACACATTAGTACCATATGTTTCTCAAATGTCCTCTATTGTTATGTACAATGGTACCTTAAACGAAATCAAGTCTGCTCACTGACTACCAGTACACAGACCGCCTTGTTCGCTCTTACCTGAAATCTTTTGTTTTGTCGTGTTCCTTGTGGGTCACAGGCTGTGCCCACTTGACATTTCCTTAAGATTCATTGCTAATTATGTGTATTTTCCAAAATAAATTCCTGTCCGGCTGGACAAAGGACATACTAACTATCTAGTGTATGTCTCTTTTTACCCTGATCTCTCAAATACTAGGGCCCATTGTTTTTTGTAAAACTTTTAGAAAGTAGACATATTCTTGTTTACCCATTCTGTGTGCCTCTGCCTGTATGTGTACTGATTGTCTGGTTTTGGAATAACAGGGGCTAGGTGATGCTTTTACTTGTTCTCAAAAAATTAAAACTTGTAATGGCCTTAAATAAGGCTGTGTACTTGCCCCTTGTCTTTTTAATCTTTTTATGTCAGACCTGCTACAGCATTTCAAGTCTGTCAATGCCCATTCTCTGAAACTTGCTGATGTGCATCTTAGCTATTTTCAATATGACTATTTGGTCTTGCTGAGTCAAACTCCAATAGGTTTACAAACAGTAATTAATGCATTCAATGATTATATTTTAGTTAGTATCTGGACTTGAATATAAAAAAGAAACTAAAATCACAAAGGACAGAGGAAGTGAGCGCTGAGCGTGGTGGCCGTACCCTTGTGTCGGCGTGTAAGTGTCTACTTCTTGTGTGTTTTAAATCTGCACTTTGCACCTTGATACACTTTTAAAATACCTTCTTAAGGTCCCAAGTCCTGCCGCCGTAAGCCTCCCGCTCCGACCCTGTTCCACCGCAGCAATAGGCTGTTTGCTGGGAGGGCGGACCGGGGAGAGAACAAGACACGCCCCATATTGTGGTCACCTGACTTTAGACCAAAGCAGCATGGGATAGCATACATCCCTGCACCCTTCTCACTGCATTATGGGAGCGGTAGTTTTAACAGGGTAAAAGAAGCCTTGCGGATAACAGTAAGCCAGCGTTTATGAAGGACAATGACACAAACCAATGTCAAATATTGGTGGAGAGTGGGTGGGGCTTCAAAGCCATACTCAAATATTGCATGCCTCACAGCAGCGCATGTACTGTCCAGGCTCGATCTAAAAAGGACTCAACACTGCATACACACAATAAAAAAAAGTATTTTGAAGCATTTGCCGCATATATATTTGGCCTTGCTTCAGACACATTAAACCCACTGAGCAAGTAACACTGGCCTGGAAGCCCATATGAGCTGTTACCCATTCACTTCGAAGTTAGCTCTGGCACTTTGCCATGTGAAATTGAGGATGACAGCTCTACCACCGTGCTTCCATGTGAAGCTGAGGGTGACAGCTGTCCATCCATGCTTTCAAGTGAAGTTGATGAAGATAGTTCTCCCTCCATGCTTCCATATGAAGTTGAGAGGGACAGCTCTCCCTCCATGCTCCCATGTGAAGGTAAATGTGACAGCTCCCCCTTCAGGCTTCCATGTGAAGTTGAGTATGACAGCTCTCTCTCCATGCTTCCGTGTGAAGGTGAGGGTGACAGCTCTCCCTTCATGCTTCCTTGTGAAGGTGATAATGACAGCTCTCACTCCATGCTTCTTTGTGAAGTTAACGGCACTTGCTTTCTCGCCATGCTTCCATGTGAAATTAACAGTGCCTGCTCTCCCTCCATGCTTCCATGTGAAGTTGGGAGAAACAGCTTTCCCTCCATGCTTCCATGTGTAGTTGAGGGTGGCAGCTCTCCCTCTATGCTCCATGTGAAGTTCAAGATGACCACGCTCCCTCTATGCCTCCATTTAAAGTTGAGGGTACCCACTCTCCCACCAAACTTCCATGTGAGGTTGAGAGGAGAGTGACAACTCTCCCTCCATGCTTCCATGTGAATTTGAGGGTGGCACCTCTCCTCCCATGCATTAATGTGAAGCTGAGGATGGCAGCTCTCCCTCCGTGCTTCCATGTGAAGTTGAGGGTGACAGCTCCCCCTTCATGCTTCTATTTGAAAATGAGGGTGACATCTCTCCCTCCATTCTTCTATGTGAAGTTGAGAGCGGCAGCTCTCCCTCCATGCTTCCAAGTGAAGTTGAGGGTGGCAGCTCTCCCACATGCTTCCATGTGAAGTTGAGGTTGGCAGCTCTCCCTCCATACTTCCATGTGAAGTTGAGGGTGGAAGCTCACCCTCGGTGCTTTCATGTGAAGTTGTGGGTGGCAGCGCTCCCTCAATGCTTCTACATGAAGTTGAGGGTGACAGCTCTCCCTCCATACTTCTATGTGAAGTTAAGAGTGGCAGCTCTCACTCCGTGCTTCAATGTGAAGTTGATGATGGCAGCTCTCCCACATGCTTCCATGTGAAGTTGAGGGTGGCAGCTCTCCCTCCATGCTTCCATATGAAGTTGAGGGCAGCTGCTCTCCATCCATGCTTCTATGTGAAGTTGAGGGTGGCAGCTCTCCCTCCATACTTCCATGTGAAGTTGAGGGTGGAAGCTCACCCTCGGTGCTTTCATGTGAAGTTGTGGGTGGCAGCGCTCCCTCAATGCTTCTACATGAAGTTGAGGGTGACAGCTCTCCCTCCATACTTCTATGTGAAGTTAAGAGTGGCAGCTCTCACTCCTTGCTTCAATGTGAAGTTGATGATGCCAGCTCTCCCACATGCTTCCATGTGAAGTTGAGGGTGGCAGCTCTCCCTCCATGCTTCCATATGAAGTTGAGGGCAGCTGCTCTCCATCCATGCTTCTATGTGAAGTTGAGGGTGGCAGCTCTCCCTCCATACTTCCATGTGAAGTTGAGGGTGGAAGCTCACCCTCGGTGCTTTCATGTGAAGTTGTGGGTGGCAGCGCTCTCTCAATGCTTCTACATGAAGTTGAGGGTGACAGCTCTCCCTCCATACTTCTATGTGAAGTTAAGAGTGGCAGCTCTCACTCCTTGCTTCAATGTGAAGTTAATGATGCCAGCTCTCCCACATGCTTCCATGTGAAGTTGAGGGTGGCAGCTCTCCCTCCATGCTTCCATATGAAGTTGAGGGCAGCTGCTCTCCATCCATGCTTCTATGTGAAGTTGAGGGTGGCAGCTCTCCCTCCATACTTTCATGTGAAGTTGTGGGTGGCAGCGCTCCCTCAATGCTTCTACATGAAGTTGAGGGTGACAGCTCTCCCTCCATACTTCTATGTGAAGTTAAGAGTGGCAGCTCTCACTCCTTGCTTCAATGTGAAGTTGATGATGCCAGCTCTCCCACATGCTTCCATGTGAAGTTGAGGGTGGCAGCTCTCCCTCCATGCTTATACATGAAGTAAAGGGGGACAGCACTACCTCCATGCTTCCATGTGAAGTTGAGGGTGACAGCTCTCCATCTATGCTTCGATGTGAAGTTGAGGATGCCCGCTCTCCTATCATGTTTCCATGTGAAGTAGAGGGTGCCCGCTCTCCCTCCATGCTTCCATGTGAAGTTGAGGACAGCAGCTCTTTCTCCATGCTTCTCGTGAAGCTGAGGATGATAGCAGAGGAGCATGACAAAAGCAAATGGTTACTGGTAGATGCTTTGAGTAACATAACTCAATTTACTGGTCTTAATTATTACAGCCGTGCCAGTGTAATTATATTTTAGACTAATAAAAGTTAGCTGGTCGCAAATGTTTAATCCGTGTACCAATAGAAAAATCAAAATGCAGCTTTATCATTAACATCCTAATGCTTTTAAAGCAAATGTATGATCAAGGCACCAAGTGCTTGAAATGGGCCGGTACCCACCACTTTTCATTTTCTCCCCTTGACTACCGGCACTTTCTAAAACGTAGAGAGTACCGGTACTCATGGGAACCTGACTTTAACCCAAGCAGCGCTCCTTTCATCCCTCAAGTGATACCAGGGTAGCACCTTTATCAAGCACTGTACGAAATCAATCACAGGAGCTCGTCACCATGACACAGCGTGAGCTGCTTTGTAAGTCATCAGAGCGGGGGGGGGGGTGGGTGTCTGCAGAGTCCTTCGTTTATCCATTGATCTTTCGCAGTGGGGCTGAGAGGGGGCTGTAAAATCTAATGGGTGACAGTGGGAGGCACTGTTCAGGACATAACAAAAGAAAGTAAGATAATGCTTTTACTTTCGCCACACATTTAAATTGCCTTCTTGCATGTTTAAATAAGAAGGAACCTTGTTACCAAACTTCCTGATTCCTATTTGCTTGACCTTGGACAGACTGTAAGTCCAATGAAAAATCAATGTGCCTGCTGGAAAGCACAGCAGGCAACATGTTAATCACAGATTAGCTTTTTTATGTAGAAAGCTTAGTTGATTACTGTTTTTGTTGCATAGAACCTAGTGCTACCTGCAGGTCAGAAGTTAACATCCCTGTATTATAGCTTAGTGAGTTATGAACCTGCAGCAAGCACCTGACTGCAAACAAGACAGCATATATTTAGAACTTGCTGTTTTTTTCTTAATACTTTCCTATTTTAAAGTTGCTAAAAAAAAAGATAAGTTGCTATAAAAAAAGAAAATTTTCTTTGGATAGTAATAAACACTTATTAGTAAGTGACATATATATATAGTTCTTTCTGAGATAACTAATGGACAGATACATCCCACATTCAAACAATTCATGCAGGTTTTGTTTTCTAGAACCTTGGCATGGTCAAAAAGCTAACCCCCGCCTCTTGTTCCCCCTTATCACCGTCCTAAACTCCGCCCACTTCTCCTTTCGGTGAGTACATGCACTTATTTTTTTTTTCATTTATAGCACTGGGAGGGGGGGCGTGGCTTACGCGCCGGCGAGTGATGGCGCTGCCTCCGTGAGCTCCGAGGCGACGCGGGAACCTTTGAAGTTTTTCCTGTGCTATTCCGACTCCGGAGACCAGCGGTAGGCATCCCCGCACGGCGGAACATGGTCCCCGTGTGTTGCGAGATGCGGCGGTGACTGTAACTGCCGCTTTTGCACCGTTTTGCCGTTTTGTCTTCAGTGGCAGTCGCGGGACGCGAGCGGCCGCCATTTTGTGCCACCGCACTCGCGTCCCGTTTTCTTACAAGTCTCTGCCTCCTCAGTACCTAGAACTCCTCCTGCTTCCTCGTTTGGGCTCATATTTACAAGGTATGTTGCAGATAACCACAGCATGCTTCTCTGCTTTACCTTCATGACTTTTGGCGCCACTACTTCCTTTCATGCTGTTGACTGCGTCATCACTTCATAACGGCGGCCATTTTGTGGTGCTCTTTCTCCGCAATGCTTACCACCTTTCTTCCATTTGCCTACAACCCTCTGTGGATTATTAATTGACCCTCTGGGTCTCATATCTTGTGGACGCTTTGCTGTTTCTTCCATGCCCCATTGCTAGATGGTTTTTTGCCTGCGTCTTGAACTACCTTTTACTCACTTTTGACGCATGTTCTGGGGAATTGAGGTATTGCTTCTCCATTGCTCTTCTTTACCTCATACGTAACTTCCTCCTTCCTACTGCATCTCCGTGCTCTGCAAATAGGATCTAAGTCTTTTGGTTCTTGTGGTGTGACTCATCCAGGCGTTCCTCCTTGTGTGCCCCTCTGTTTGCCACAATGTCTCTGTATGGGGGTCACTCGAAATCCACCGTCACTGGTACCAAACCAAAACGCCCCAAGAATGACCCTCCGTCTCCAATTCATTCTTCCTCGAACCCTGTGTTGGATTCCATTCTAGAAGAGGTTCGTGGTTTACAACCTTTTATGTCTGCAACCAACGAGAAGCTTAAGCAGATAGAAGACAGATGGGTTATCATGGAGGGCAAGGTTTTGGACCTAGAGCAACGCATCAGTGACATCCAGAATGTGTCTACCAAAATTCCCATTCTTGAAAAGGAAATTCAGCAGTTGAAATTACACACAGAGGACCTTGAAAATCGTAACAGGAGGAATAACCTTTTATGGCGTTCCGGAGTCCCTTGAGGGGGCGGACATGGTGTCCTTCATTCGCAAATTCCTGTATGATCTTTTGGAACTCCAACCAGAATCCAATCCTCTAAACATCCAGCGTGCTCATCGTCTGGGCCGTCTCACGTCCAACCCGACCAAACCTAGGGGCATTATCCTGCTATTTCTTGAGTTCACGGAATTAATGACTGTTCTCAAAGCCGCAAGACTCAAACGTCGCCTCATTTGGTCAGGTCATACCATCTTTATTGCCCAAGACTTATCAAACGCTACGAATGCACCTCGCAAGGAGTTCCTGAATCTTCGCCCTCATATGAGGGACTACAAACATCCATGTCTCTGCAAAATAACTCACAATGGTCGTTCCCGTACATTCGATGATCCTCTGAAGCTTCGAGCGTATCTTAAAAGTGTCTCTGCTTCCACTATGGACACGAATGACTGAAATTGTTTCTGCTTTATTCCTTGCATTTAATTAACTCATGTCTTGACGACTGTTGTGGCCTTGTCCTGGTCTCTCCTTCATAACTCTTTCCTATGACTTTTCTCTTACTCTTATCTCCTATTTCTGTTTTTCCCGCGTTTCCCTTGCTCTGTGGGGTTGGCGCCCTTGCCGGCGTTTCCATACTCCTAATGTCTTGGTACTCTCTTCTCTCTCAGATCTGGCTTCTTTGCCATGATCTGTTTGTTTCTTTTCTTCTTCTCTATCTTTCTTCTTTTGTCCTTCATTTCACAGGCCTTACGTGTTCTCCCCCTATTTCCTCTTTGTTTCCTTCTCTTTCTTGTTTACCCCTCATTCCTGCTTCTTGTTGCTCATCGTATTTCTCCTTGCTCCCCTTTCCTTCTCTTTATGCTCGATATGTTCATCCGTCCTCTGTATCTCTCTGTTTCCCTGACTTTCATTACCTTTGTCTGTATTTTGTATTCAATTTTCATTTGTAATGTATTTGTTTGCATTGTCTTACCTTATTACTGTTTCCCTGCAGTGTACTGGACCCGGATGTCACCCCTTTCTCCTGCCTTCCGTCATGTGTAATTTTGTCACTTGGAATGTTCGTGGTCTCGGCAACCCTGTTAAACGTCAAAAGGTACTATCTCATTTATCCAAGTTGAATTCTCAGATTGTTTTTCTTCAGGAGACTCACTGCACAGATGTAGAATCGTTGAAGCTTAAGAGGGCCTGGGTGGGTCAAGTTGTATTTTCTCCTGCTGTTGATAAAAAAGGTGGTGTTGCTATATTGTTTCGCAAAGGTTTGAATGTTCAAATTCTCTCTTCTCAAGCTGATGACGGGGGTCGTTGGGTTATGTCTAAAGTTGTCATACAAAACAAAACTATGGTACTCCTGAATATATATGGCCCTGTCCGCTCTGACCCCAAATTTTGGTCTGCCATCAAAATCCTCATCTCCTCCATTGATTGCCCCAACATTGTCATAGCTGGTGACCTCAACCAATAGTTAGATCCCTTTTCCGACAGGTTATCATCCAGCAAATTCCAACCTGATAAGACGCACAAATGTTTCCAGTCAGCCATTGCCTCCCGTCCCCTTTTCGATGTTTGGAAAACATGCAATCCGGCCTCCCTGGAATATACCTTTTACTCGAATGTTCACCACACCCGGTCCAGAATCGACTATATTCTAGTCAGCAAGTCCCTTCTTCCTGCGATTCAGAAGTCTGAAATTGGTTCTATTTTTCTTTCGGATCATGCCCCTGTCTATGCCACTTTTGACCTTGCCCAAACTTCCTCATGTTTTAGCCGATGGAAATTTAACACTTTCCTCCTCTCAAATCATGTTTTCATGTCTGAAGTCAAGGATTTTATCTCTGAATACTTCTCCCTCAACTTACCTCATAACACATCGATTTCGAACAATTGGGATGCCTTTAAAGCTGCTCTACGCGGGTTCACAATTTCCTATGTATCTAAAAAGAAGAAACTCAATCGCTCTAAATACACTGCCCAACTCACCACTATCAAGACACTGGAACACTCTTACTTTTCCTCCAAAAATCCTGACGCTCTCCTCCAACTTATCAAAGCCAAATCTGAACTCAACCAAATTGCCACAGTTGAAGCCTGTAACACCCTGTTGAAGATTAAATCTTAATTTCACGGGGGTCAGAATAAAGCTGGCAAAATGTTGGCAAATTACCTCAAAATTAAGTCTGAACGAAAATCAATTGGACCCATTCTCAATGACGCATCCAACACACTAGTTACTTCAGATGAGGATATTGCAGAAGTCTTTCATAACTACTACAAACTCCTCTATACTGATGACACTCATCCTGATGATGATGACCTCTCCCATTTTTTCAAAGATCTCCCCCCTCCCCCATCTCTCCCTACTGAGTTCCACCAATTAGAAACTGATATTACTCCTCAGGAAATCCTCAAGGCAATTACTTCTCTAAAAAAATCGAAAGCTCCTGGCCCAGATGGTCTCCCTATTGAATTTTACTCCGCCTTGCATTCTATTTTTATCCCCCATCTTTTACAACTTTTCAATTCCTTTATTGTGAACGCTAAGGCTTCTGGCTCCTTTTTGGACGCCCTGATAATCATAATCCCCAAGCCTGACAAAGATCATTCTCTATGTAAAAACTTTCGCCCCATTTCCCTGATTAATTACGATTGTAAGATCTTTGCCAAAATTCTAGCTGCCCGTCTCGAATCCCTTATCCCTCTCTTAATCAGCACGGATCAAGTCGGTTTTGTGAAGGGTAGACTTGCTGCTGATAATGCCCGTGTTTTTGCCAATGTTATTTCACACAGTAAACACTTTAAGGCCCCCCTAGCCGCCCTCTCCTTGGATGCTGAGAAAGCTTTCGATCGCATTAATTGGAATTTTATGTTTAAATCATTACAATGGTTTGGGTTTGGTCCCTCTTTTACCTCTTTAGTTAAACTCCTGTACTCAGCTCCACGTGCCAGCGTTTTTGTCAATAATCAGTTTTCAAAAATTTTCCCCTTATCTAGAGGAACGAGACAAGGCTGCCCTCTTTCCCCTTTATTATTTATTCTTTGCCTTGAACCCTTCCTGATTAGAATCCGCTCAAACCCCCTAATTAATGGGTTCCAATTATCGTCGATTGAGACGAAAATTTCGGTCTACGCGGATGACATCCTGGTTTACATAGCCAATCCTGTCTCTTCCCTCCCTCCATTTTTGGAAGAGGTCCGCTTAAACTCATCTGTCTCTGTCTATAAGCTTAATCTTTCCAAAACGGAGGTTTTACCCTTAAATTCCACTTGTTACCAATATATGTTTGCATCAACTGATTTTGCCTGGTGTCCTTCCAAGATCAAATACTTGGGTATTTGGTTTTCCTCCTCGTTGGGTGAAACCCTTAAATTGACATTTGCCTCCCTTACTCAAAAAATTCAATCCCTCCTTCAATCCTGGTCCCCCCTTTTCCTCTCCTGGTGGGGTCGATTAGATACCATTAAAATGATGATTTCCCCGCATATTTTGTACACTGTTTCAATGCTCCCCATGAAGATCCCTAATTTATATTTTAACAGGCTGAACTCCATTTGCTCCAAATTTTTGTGGAATAATAAAAGACCCCGTATTGCTTTACATAAGCTTATACAACCTAAATCTGAAGGTGGAGTTCGCTTTCCTGATTTTAAATCATACCACTCTGCATTTCTAATAAAGCAAGCTTTTTCTTTGGCTTTTAATTTCAATGATACCCCTATGCCCAAATGGATCGCCATTGAACGATCCTTGTTAAAAGATTTTACTTTCCGACAATCTCTTTTTATGTCTAATTGTTCATTTCTGACTACCCACCCTGCACTGAAATATTCACATACTCTGCTGCATACTGTATTCTCGAAAGACTTATCCCCCTTGCAATGTTTTCTCTCATCAAGTGTGTGGTACAACAAATATCTTAAGTATAAGGGTAAATCTTTTTATTTCAAGTATTGGAAAGAAAAGGGCATTGTATTTGTATACCAATTTTTTTCTGATTCAACCATTATTTCCTTTCCTGTAATGCAAACCATGTTTGACCTACCTGTTCACTTTAGCAAAGAATATGATATTATCACTTCCGCTATTATATCTCATTTATCTACCCTTCCTACTTTTGATTCCCTCCCTTCCCTTACTCCTTCCACTCCTTTATACCCTTTGTTTTCCCTGCAAATCCCCAAAGCTGCTCTAGTTTATAAGCTTTTGTTAGCTAATATTGCGCTTAGACCTAAAACTGTTACTGAAATTGCCTGGGAAACTGATCTTTCTATCTCACTTTCCGTTGATGTTTGGGATCACTTATGGTGCAAATTGTTTAAGACATCGATTTCAGCTCGCATTACTCAGTCACTTTTTTTTTTATACCATAGAGCTCTTATTACTCCTGTTAGCATAACAACATTCTCCCCTCTGTCCTCCCCCCTCTGTTGGTCCTGCTCATCTCACCCCGGCACGCTCAAACACCTACTGTTTGACTGCTCCTATGTTCTTGCTTTTTGGAAATCAATTTGGGATTTTTGCATGCGTATTTTTCATTTCTCTGTCCCATTCTCATTGCTACATGTTTTTTTAGGCTCCCAATCTGATATTTTAGACTTGTCATTTCAAATCTTTATTTCGGCATTACGCCATAAAAGAACAGTTTAAACATTACAATTCAATAAAAAGTAATGACATTCAATTAAAATATAAAACACATTCTATATGACTGTGCAACACATGTTAGAAAACACTTGGAGCATGACAATAAAATCATATGAGACTGGAGGACCTCAATAAATCTAAAAGCAAATTCAGTTAAGTGGTGCTAATGGGAGCAAATTCAAGTCCATAAATCAGGGCCATAAATAAAGGAAACTCGGTTACAACTGATGGCCCATTTTTTTCCTACGATAGCAAATAGAAAGTAAAAATCTACTAACACTAAATGTTATCTGCTGCGAAGTGTTTGTAGTCAAAATTCTCAGAGCCTGAGGGCAGGACCTCAAGCCTAATAATAGGCATATTGGTTTAATCCATCTTTTTCTTTCTTGACCGTACAAGGGACAGAAGAAAAGAATATGCTGCTCATTCTCTATTTGATTATTTTCACAAAGTGAGCAAACTTCGTCCAATGCCTCGGAAGATGGATCACGGTTCCTTGCCCAACGAGCCAAAGTTGATTTTAATAAAAGATTACCATATCTGAACTTTAAAAATAATGTTTTGGCAAGTGGGGGCTCTATTTGGTCCATGAAGGTCTCATATAAGGGTTCGTCCTTAAAATTTAGAAATTTTGAAACTAATGAGCCACTAGTTATGGTATTTACAGTCATATTTGCTACATAGGACCAAAAGGCTCTTTTCAGGACTAATTTGGGATTAGATGGTAACAGCTCAGGGTTCTCCCAAAAATGTTTCAGACCTATGTTATTAAACCAAGTACTAACATGTCTCAGCCATGGGATTTTTTTCTGGCTGTCCAGCGCCATGATCTCTATCAGCCCTTCTCTATATGCTTGAAGTTCAGGGACATGCCACAATCTTACCCATAGCATAAGCGGTCTAATAAGAACATGATGATCTGTTCTTTTAAAATTAAGGTCCAATTGCAGAGGTACTAATGGGGTTCCTCTCGGAACCCTTACCAAGCTTCGCATGAAATTATTATCTTGGACGCTGAAGGTCTCCTTGGACCCGGACCCCCATAATTCTGCACCGTAAAGCACTGAAGATTGAACTTTGAATTTAAAAAGTTCCATTACTGGAAACACCGCTTTACTAGTGCTTAAACTTTGCTCTCTAAGTATTGGTTTAACATTCTGAGCAAATAGCAATTTGCTTTTTTCCAATTGTGCTTTCCAGGTAAAGTTGGAATCTAGTGTCACCCCTAGATATGAGAAGTGAGGCACAGATTCCAACTTTATTCCTTTTAAAGTTAGACAACCCTTGTCTGGTTTGGTTGGGTTTAGGGCCATGTATTTTGTATTCTTTACGTTGATCTCTAGCCCCTTTTGACTACAATAATCGTTAAAAGTATTCAATAAAATCTGCAAGCCATTTTTTGTTTGGGATATCAGAATAGTATCGTCAGCAAATAATAGAGATGCTACCCTTTCGCCGTTCAATTTAGGTGCGTCATTTTTACATCTTTCTAAGTATGAGGGAATATCATTCACGAAAATGGAAAAAAGCGTGGGGGCCAGGACGCATCCTTGGCGAACTCCACGTTCAATTGGAATTTTTCGTGATAATTCGCCATTTGGACCCCATCTAATTCTCGCAAAGTTCCCTTCGTGTAATTTTATAATCTGAGCTACTATATTGTTTGGCATGCCCGCTGCACTCAGCGTTTTCCACAGAAGATCACGTGGCACCAAATCGAATGCTGCCCTTAAATCAACAAAGGCAACATATAGATGGGCCTTTTTTATCTTTACGTACTTCCAATAGAGGCAGCAGAATCTAAAGCACTGATCAATAGTGCTGACTTTTGTTCTAAACCCGGCTTGAAATTTGGTCATCCAACCAATTACTCACTCGTACTAAGATATGGCGTGAGTAAATTTTCTGAAGGATGTCCATTAAGCTTATTGGCCGATAGTTACAGGGATCCTTCCTGTCTCCTTTTTTATATATTAAAACAATTTCAGCTCCCTTCCAGCTTTCAGGAAATTCTAAGCTGTATGATAATTTATTGCACAGATAATTGATATAGGGTGCCCATATTTTCGAGTCATGCTTGTAGAGATCCCCGGGGATTTTGTCCAAACCTGGAGCTTTCCCAGTTTTAACTTGGCTTATAGCCAACTCTGTTTCCCCCAGGGTAAAAACAAGCGGATCTACTGGAGTTTCATAACTTACTGTGTTGGATGCTATGTAAGGATCATCATATTTTCTATACAAATTGGTAAAGTGGGTTACCCAAGTTTGCTCATCTAAAAAGGTGTCCTTAACCACCCTTCCTACGTTATTCCCATTTGCTATCAACCTCCAAAAGGCTACGGTATCGTGTGATCTTGCAGCTAACAACAATTCCGCCCATTTCTCTTCCTCCCACGCAATTTTTGATGTCCTTTGGACAGTTTTGTAGTTGTTTCTAGCTTTTTGTACATCCAATTGCGACTTGGATTTGATCGCAATTAACAGTACCCTCTTGGACTCTCTACAGGATCTGTCATACCAAGGCTTACTGTGAGACAGATTCTGGATCTTCTGCTGGTTTTTTTTAGGCATTTTAGTTACCAGTAATTTTAATTTAAGAAAGAACTCCTGATGTATAGTCAAAAAGGAGGTTTTTACTTCCTCCTCGGGAGTTAAACTTAAATATGGAGCAAAGGTCCCAGCAAAAAGTAGGTATATTTAGCTGAGAATATCACTGCGATCCAAAATAAATGGCCATTTTAGCGATCTCCTGTTGTTACTGATATGGATCTCATTACTGTCACCAACACCTTCCTCAGATGAGAGTGGTAAAAAAGGATCACTAAATAGTGCAACATCTAAGGTCAAATTTAATGGAAAATGATCGCTTTCGCCCCTCTCCATTATTTCGAGATCTATAAGATACGACCAAAGGGGGATGGAAACTATCACAAAATCCAGATTACTCTTATAGGTGTTCCTACTAAAGGTTGGTTTTTTTAAGATGTCAGACGGTAACCGACCGTTACAAGCCCTAAGGAAGTGCTCTGTGCATAGTTTGATCAGCTGGAGAGCCAAAGTGGAACATTTGACTGATTTAATATTCCCGAGGAAGGAGATTTTATTTGCCTGATCTTCTTCCTCAAAAATCTCACTTAGGCCCGAAACAGGTTCATAGTTACAATTCAGATCCCCAGCCAAAACAACAAAATCCTCCCTAGGATCCAGCCCTCTCAAGAAACAATCCAGCTTAGAAACAGTTGGAGATTCCTTTGAAGAGGAAGTTGGCCTATTATAGATATTTATTAGGAATAATTTATTCCCGTTGGAGGTTGTTATTTTTAATACTAGGATATCTACAGAATTCACGTCTATCACCTCAATATTAACCTTTAGGTTGATTTTTACCCAGATCAAGAGACCCCCCGACGACCTTCCACTTCTAGAGGGGGTTGCCCCAATACCATAGGTCTTGTAGCCTACCCTGTGAGGAGTATCAACTGCCCATGTTTCCTGGAGTAAGCAAAAATCAAAAGATTCTATGAAAGTAGCCCACTCGGGATCCCTCAAATTGCTAGCAACCCCGGCTATATTCCAGCAAACCAGGTTAACCTGCAGCCCAAGTACAGAAGGCATGGTAATATTGACCCTTGGCGTCTTATCACCAGTGTGTGACACCAGTTGGGTTGCCGAAGATATTCCCTCAGAAGGTGAGTAGCTTAAAATGCGTGTTGGTTCTACCTGTTCTTCAGGAATATTTATATTATAAATTACAGTTTTAACCGGAGATCGGGATGCAAGAGTTGGCAATGAATTACACTCATTTGCAGCTCCCAGAACAGTGGGATTCCTTATGTCTCTTCCCTCATCCCCCCCGCTCGGGAAACTTCAATCGCAGTTATCAAGGCCACTGAAAACATCAAATCGGTTTGATGTTTCAAGTGGTGTGAAGGGTTTTAGATGATCCATCCCTCTGTTTTGAAAGTTTTGATTTCTAACTGAAACATAGTTCCATCCCAAGGGGTCTGGGACTGTCACAGGGCAAGGGGCATAATACGTGCTTCTCATACTCTGTTGGATCGGAGGATACTGAACATATTGATTACTCCCAACATTCTGTACAAGAGGGTAATTAGGTGGCTGAGTTTGGGTTATACAGTGTGAAGGGGGATACTGAGATGGAAACACCACTGACCTTGGATAAAAATACGTTAGGGGTCTTGGAATTATAGTGTTATTAGAACTGCCTATCTGCCAGTTCAATATAAAATGAACCGCATTGGGATCCCTGAAATTCACAACCACTATATCACCATCGATGTCTTTAGTTCTGCTCCCCTACCATTCAAGGCGACGGACATGAACTATTTCCCCATTGATATGATTTGCAATTGGCCTATGCATTCTCAGCCAATGCGTTATCTTATTTTTTAATTGAAAAAAACCCTCCCTCTTATTTTGTTCAAGGGCCGGCACACCTGTTAGGACTACCACGTAGGGTACTGCCTCTGGTGGAAGTTCGGGCAACGGAACCCTTTTTGGTTTCCCCCAGGTGCGTCTAGTTTCCCTCACCTCCCTTGTTGGATCTGTCAAAACTAGATTAGATATATTACCAATACTTTTAGATGTATTATCACTAGTTTTCTTGGCGACAGTACCCAACAGTTGATCAACAATTTTTACTTGAGGTGGTCTGGGGGATGCAAGGTGATGAACAATAGCTGATACTGTATTCCCCATAGGTTTAGAGGCAGATATAGTTGAGGAAGGGATAGGAGCAATACAAGGGGAAGTAGATGGAGGTGGATGGGCTGTAGATGACAAGATTTGTGATGCGTTGTTAGATGCATGACTGGCTACATTGATAACGCCTTTATGGCCTACAAGATCTTTTTTGACCAATGCATTCTCAATTTTAGACAGTCTACACTCCACTTCCATTAACCTCTCCAAAATAGATGCAGAGTAAGATTTAATCAGGTTCTCAATATCAAGTAGGGACACAGGACCCTTGTTCTCAATATGAACATCATCAATCACACTAGTGTCCATACTGTCCTCCTTGTCTGCAGATGTATTAGGTAGGACTGGGGATGTAGATATGGTGTGGATCCCCTCTAAATCTGTTTGTACAACACAGGGATTCTTGGCAACCATAGCCAATTTTTTGCCAAAGTCAGAGCAGCTCAATTTAGGTTGCAACGGATCCCACCTTTTCCGCCGTTTTTTATTCGGCGGCGGGCCATAGATTTTCCCCGTAAGTGGTAATTTTTTGGCCTTATTACGGGCTACATGCAATTGAGACGAAACAACTCCCTTTGGTGTCGTTAAACTACTTGCGATTGGTGTTACAGGCAGGCCAATCGTGTCCGACCTAGATACGGTATCCGGTGAAAGTACAGCCATATTTACTTCCGGGAGTAGACTATCCAATATAAGAATCGACTCGTTGGCTATTATACCAGTAACAGTGTCAAGAGGTCCAATCACGGGAGTTAAAGGTAGTGAAACAGACCCATTCTTTATGCTTTCCACGGAACGACGGCGATCTGCCCGCCGCTCCGCCAGGACAATCTCCCTAGCAGTATCAGGTGATGATTTAGAAAAGTAATTATCCAAAGTCCCATTGAGCAACAAACCCTGTTTATCCTGCACGGGTTGCTCAATGTTATTGGTGGCCATCTATAAATGACAGGGAGCAGTTGGCAAAGCAATTGGCGGTGATGGTACAATATTTCAGAAACAGTCAATACCTGTAAACAAATGGATATGCCCAGTCCGGTCTCCTCGGTTCTCGGAGGGTCTCAGAGGGTCCGCCCTTAGTCCGGGCTTTGTCCCGGGATGAGTCCCGCACACGCGTTCCGCTCACGCGTGCCGGTAACAGATCTTATGCCGGAAGCAGTATAAGGGGAGGAGTCCCGGGAAGAGGCGGCAGGTGTGCTAGATGTTGGACGCACAGCCTGGTGGGCCTCGCAGTCCCGTCCCCCTTACAGCCACACTTTTGCTCAGCGGAGCTCCTCTTCACCGACGGCGCTTTCCCAGGGTCACAGGCAAGGCTTACTGCACAAACACTCCTCTACGAGCGGCTCCCGCGGAGCGGGGGCCGCGAGGAGTAAAGAAGGCGGTGATGGAGGGGAGGAGTCCCGGGAAGAGGCGGCAGGTGTGCTAGATGTTGGACGCACAGCCTGGTGGGCCTCACAGTCCCGTCCCCCTTACAGCCACACTTTTGCTCAGCGGAGCTCCTCTTCACCGGCGCCGCTTTCCCAGGGTCACAGGCAAGGCTTACTGCACAAACACTCCTCTACGAGTTACATTCTTATAATGCTAAACTATTTGATCTTTTCATTGCAACTGCTTTTAGAGTAATTCTGTCTTGTTGGAAGGATAATACTAAACTGTCTGTTCATACATGGTGGAATTTCATATGTGATGAGCATAGAATTGCAATTGCCTCTTCTTCCTCTGCCTCCTTAAAAATTAAATCCGATCTTATCTGGCTTACTTTCTCTAACTTCTTATCTTCCCCCTCCCCTTCCTAACCTTTCCTTCTTTTCTTTTTCTCTCTTTCTTTTTCTTTTCTTTTCTCTTCCTATTTTCTTCTTCCTCTCTCTTCCTTTTCTCACGTTATCCGAACCAACTCTCCTTTTCATCTCTTTCTCCTTGTCTTTTTACATTGGTTCTGATTTGTTGTATACTGTTATATTATGCTGTATTTTTTCTTAAACTAAATAAAAAACTTTCTTAAACTGAAAAAATAGCACTGGGAGTTGATGCAATCCTGGTCAGATGGCAAATAATAAAATGTTCCCTCCTCCTCTTGGTACATTATCTAGAATGGACCATAGTTTTATCAGCAGGAACTGCACGGATTAAAGCTGGAATCAATATTTAATTCACTTCACTCTATTGTGATTTCTACAGATACTGAAGTACATTCAACAAAATCTGTGGCAACTGGAGATGCAGTATTCATCTATCGCATGAAGAGAATGCTGTACATGCGTTACTTCATTTGCTGATGCACTATTTATCATAAACCCGGTGATGCTGCACAACCTAATAACTGGGACGAGTTTAAAGCTTTTCTCAGCCTTAATGATTTCCACCTAGCGATGTTGATGCTGTTATTCCAGAGGGTTCTGCATTATAACTATATGTATTTATTATCCACGTTGTCTATTTAATTACGAGGCGCAGCGTCCTCAGTTCTGTAATTAATCATGGCGGGAACGACACGGAGCAGCAATGGCAGCTTCTCTATCGTGACTACAGAAAGCAGGTGATGAAAGAAGCGACCCTGCCCTGCTGGAGGCCGTCCAAGAGGAAGAAACCAGCGGCGCAAACCATGTCAACAAACAGGGCGGAGCTGGAAACCCTCCAAAGTACACAGAACACGGTGACATCAATACAGATCTGGTTTTAACTCATTGTAGTCAGCTCTGAGGCAACAGGAGTCGAATAAACATGTTATTCAAAGCAGAAAGAGACGCCCCTGGGAGCGATGACAATAATGAGCCCTGCTTCGAGAGGCTTTCCGAGAAGAGCTTGATACCCTGCCTGGTTTCTATAGAATGAGGGCGGCGTAAGAAAGTACAGTTAATCCCGGACTCATTCTGAAGACAAGCACACATTCATTGACGTCACCTCGGTGAACGATGCCCACACACCGACTCTGCTAAGGTTCACCACAAACAGAAGATGCATGGAGTTACGTACCGGTGTAACCTGTGTCCGAGGGGTGTAGGGTCATACACAAGGGAGTGAACCAGAGAGTGTTAACGTGCAACAATGAATAAAGAAAGAAGCCCCTGAATCCAAGAAGTTATGTGAATGTCTGGACATTTTCAGTTTGCTGCCCTATGTAATATCTTCCACCCATGAGAAAGGTCACATTCTGGACCAGGTTTTCTCTACATGCCATGTTGCTCTTGACAATCCCCTCCCTATTATATGGTCCGACCATTTTATGCTCACATTATGGTTGGAGAAAGATCTGATTGGGATTCGATCTAAGGGCGGGGATAAAAAAAGAAGATTTTAGATCTTTTAAGCTCATCACCCATGACTCCCTGGCTGAAATATTAGGTCGCCATCCCATACCTGGAGATGGGTCTCTGGAAGAGGATACACTTGCTCTTGAAAATTGGTTGCAGAAGTGGGCTTTGCATCTTGCTCCTCTAAAGACACATAGGGCCTCGCAACAAAATATCTCTGCCCCTTGGTTCACAGAAGCACTGAAGAAAAGCCAGAGTGCTTGTAAATGTTTGGAACGTTTATGGAGAAGAAGTTTTGACCCTGACAGTAAACATATATATAAACAGGCACTTAAAGGGCACTATCTTAAGGTACGTGAGGAGAAAAAAAGATACCTGACCACTAAAATTGATATGGCCAGAAATAGTAGCAGGGAACTCTTTAAGATTGTAAAGGACTTTTCCTCTCCTAAAGCTATTCAGAGCCCTTTTGTCCCCACCTATGAATGGACCACTCAGATTGCTGATTTCTTCCATGATAAGATTAAGGCCATTCAAGATACCTTTGGTACGCCTGTCTCCCAGAACCAGAATGAGGGGTTTTCTCTGAGGGGAGATCCGAAGAGATAACCTCTGCTGGAGTTCCCTCCGATGTCTTTGGATACCTCACTCTCCAGTATGAAGACACTTAAATCTGGGTCCCCTGTGGATCCATGTCCAGCTAAAATATGAGCATCTGTTGCTGAAGTTCTAAACCCTGCCGTAATTAAAGTCCTGAACCTCTCGTTGTCTAGTGGGCAGGTTCCGGCCAGATGGAAATAGGGTAAAATCTTGCCTCTTCTTAAGAAACCTTCAGCGGACCCTACTGTAGTCAGTAATTATAGGCCCATTACATTGCTCCCTTTTTTTGCTAAGTCTTTGGAGAAGCATGTAAATAAGGTCACTTCCAATTTTATTGAGGCCACCAATTCCCTTCACCCGAGTCAGTCGGGTTTCAGGGCCAACTACAGTACGGAAAGAGGCCTACTCGAGGTCTCGGAAAGTATCAAAGACATTCTTGATAGAGGAGGAGCTAAGGCAGTTTTAATACTGCTAGATCTTTCGGTGGCCTTTGTCTGAAGGAGTCGCCCAATGGCGACTCCTTCAGACAAAGGCTGGGGGAGTGCGGCCTGGGGGGCACGGTCTTAAAGTGGTTTGCTTCCTTTTTGGAAGGCTGTCAGCAATCGGTCTAGTCGCCACCTTACTCAGCTGACATCCCTCCGCTGAATGTTGGAGTGCCTCAGGGCTCAGATTTGAGCCCTACTCTTGTTAACATTTATATGTCACCTCTTGCATCTGTAGCTGAGAATCTTGGGGCCTAGGTTCTTACCTATGCAGATGATACCCAACTGCTGTTTACCTATGGAAAAGATGTGCCGTTTAATGAAGGTCAAATACATTTATGTCTGAAGACTATGTTCGACTGGTTCCGACAGAATCAACTATCTTGCAACTCTGCCAAGACTGAAATTATTTTCTTCGGGCATACTCCGGATGATGAATGGCAGAAATGGTGGCCCCAGGATCAACTGGCCCCTTCCAGCCCGGTTTCTACTGTTAAAATTCTTGGAGTTATGCTGGATTCCGATCTTTCTATGAAGTCACAGGTGCAGTTAGTGGCTGGTACGTGCTTTAGGCTGTTATAAATGATGAGGAATTTCCTGCCATTGCTGCCACTGTCCCATAGAAAGACAATGGTCCAAGCCTTGATAATGTCGAGGCTGGACTATGCGAATGTCCTTTATTTAGGTATTCCCAAGTACTTATTGAATCGTCTTCAGGTTGTGCAGAATTCAGCCACCAGAGCAATTTCTATTGTCGGGCCAAGAACACACACGACGAGTCATCTGAGATCACTGCATTGGCTATCAGTAAAAAATAGAGTTGATTTTAAATCTCTGGTACAGGCCTTCAAGGCGTTGCACAACGTTGGGGCACAGTATATTAGAAAAATAATTATGCCCTATATTCCAGCTAGGACCTTGAGGTCATCAACACAACATTTGTTGGTAATGCCTAAATTCTGCAGGGCAAGGAAGGGTGGACGCGGATGTATGACGTTACAACGCATACTTTTACTCCGCGTACCATTACAACGCGGTATTTACAACGAATACCGTTACAACGCATAGCGCTTTGGGGTGCTGGATAGTGGTAAGTATAATTTACTATTCTAACTCCAGTCCCCGTGGACCCTAGGGAAGGTGTTGGATAGTAAATTAAACTTACCTCTTATCCTAGAGCGCCCCCCAGCGCAATGCGTTGTAATGTCATGCGTTGTAATGCCCGCGTTGTAATGGTAGTGCGGAGTAAAAGTTGCGTCGTAACGGGTGTATACCGTGGACGCTCCTTTCAGGTGGTAGTGAGCAGCCTATGGAATTCGCTGCCTTTACTCTTGAGGCAAGAAGCAGAGCTCCTGAGCTTCAGACGACAACTCAAGACCTGGCTGTTCCAGCAATAAGGACATCTATGTATCTACTGTGTCTCTCTTTCCAGGGTCTTTTCCTCTTTCTTTCTCTTTTTCCTTTTCTCTCCTTAGCACGGGACACTCTTTGTGCTGGGTTATATGCAGCATCATTTGTCTTTTCTTGCTGCTTAATTTAGCGAACCCTGCAGCATAATTTCCTGCACCAAATATACCACTCCGCAGTGCTATATTGCTTCGCAGGCAGGGTTGTGCTACACAAATCACTTGCTCACATTTATGACATGAGTGAAATGTAATCACCGCAGTACACGTAATGACCACAGCACACCTTCACATATTTGAACTTGTTGGGCTGTTGTTTCTTTATTAGGTATTTTTGCGTATTTTATAATGTATTAAAGATGATGACGATGATACCACTAAATGGCGCCAAACAGTGTATCTACACAGTGTCTTCTGTTGTGCTGTAGGATGAGTGCTTGTTAAACTTACAAATAGTCAAACAAATGTACAAACGTGTCCTATTGGAGGCCCCTTGAAGTTGATGACACAGGATCCCAATAACTTAACATTTCTGCAAGCCATGCTTAATTCCATTTTAGCATGCCCGTGATTGACAGGGACTGATAGTGCACGTCACCTGCATTGACAGCCCAGGGCAGATCAGTGATTCCTTCCCCCTCCCACTTCTGCAGCTCTTTGGCGCTGTCCTCGTGGGCTAATAATCGCGTAAACGATTGACCCGCCACTAACATGAGGGGAAACGTGTCTTTTCACATGAGAAACCTACGGTTGGCAGTGAGAAGCCCAGAGCTGCTGCTTCTGTAAGTCGAGCAATCAAATGGAGGCTTCCAGTAACAATGTGAGCCTTTGATGTATCAAATAGCGGCGCGTGAAGCTTTCTTGTCAACGAAAACTGTACATTGCAGGGCGAAGGGACAGGCCTGATATTTGGAGGTGGTGATTCCTACAAGTATTACGTCAATGACTTAAACAAGCATTGGCATAGCCAATAGGTCTCGCCTTTGGGACCTTATAAGTGTTTAGCCATGCAACACTTGATGTTGTTGCACCAAGGATATTGTGCTGGGTAACTAAACATTTATAAGGTCCCAAAGGCGAGACCTATTGGCTATGCCAATGCTTGTTTATAAATGGGTGTGTGATAGCTCTTGTGTTATTTTTTCACTTTATTAATGTTGTGTGCTCCATAAACTCTTAACACTGTGATTCCTAGTTAGGCCTGACTGTTTTTGTGTCAAGCTACCAGAGTGTTAAGCACATGTTAATTTAGTGAATGTTGTGCTTCAACCTGACCAGGATTGTGGTTGTTGCTTGAAGGATGTCCACCCCCTCAATTAAAAACCTGATTTCTTACTACACTCCACTGAACCCGCCTCCCAATACACCATGATAACCTACCCACTACACTGAAACTTACAGCACTCACCAAGGGGCATCCAGTTACCTGAAGTGGTGGAGACTCAGGTTCATGCACACATCACTGCTAATATGCATCTCAAGCAGGTAGGAGACTGTCACACCCTTGGTAAAAGAGAAAAGGCTGAGGTAGGGGTAACCACACTATATTTTAGTGGGGTGTTTGAAGTGGTAAACCTTATACTCAGGGACATAGAATACAAGCATTGGCATAGCCAATAGGTCTTGCCTTTGGGACCTTATAAGTGTTTACCCATGCAACAGCTGATGTTGTTGCACCAAAGATATTGTGCTGCATAAGTAAATACTTATAAGGTCCCAAAGGCGAGACCTATTGGCTATGCCAATGCTTGTTTCCTCTAGGGCATGTGTGAAGCATTGTCCACCATCATCATGGTGGCAGGTGATTTACGCTAAACATGGGGGATGGAGCTAAGGCTTTTTGCTGGTGAATCCACCATTTGTTTGTGAAAAATATCATTCAGGGTAATAAACCTATTTTTGACAAACTGAAATTCTAAAAATTGCATAGAAATTCATTTTTATGTTCTTAAAAGGGAGGTCAACATATTTGCTGTCCCATCAGTGGCTTACAAAAATGCTATTTCAGTTACTGTGTAAAAGAAAGAAAAAGTTAGGGTAACCTTTCCGTTCGCTGTTTTTTTTTTCTGGATCAGCTGTCTACGTGTGCCGCTAATAGTTTATATTACGGGTCCCTGGTAGCTCTAGCTTGCTTCTTTGACCAATCAGCACCCCCGTAAATGATGTAGGCACTTGTTCATTGGACCATGTTTAAACAATGCTGTTCTGCCAATAACGTTTGCGTTTACATTTCCTGCGAGCGCTAGCAGCGTTGGATCCTGAGCAGGCCTGACAGCCTGCTTTAAATGTGTCACTGGGTTGTACCACCGCATTTTACTGCAAATACCTAAAACAAAAATATGTCTGCATTTGCTTTAGTGCAAATTGCTATTATCTCAACAGAGTACTGCTCTGAAATGTGTGACTATCCATGATATAACTCAAAACGGACATTTCTGGTTTTGAAACACCTCAGGGGAAAACATCAACATGAACACTTTCCAGATCCCGCTCCGGGTTGAGTTGCTGCAGCTTCGGGCGTGAAACAGATTGATGGCCTAGGATAACACACACACCAAACGCTTTTTTCCTTACGGCTGAGAGGGTCTGTTGGGCAATAACCACACCCCAAGCCAGTTCGGGGTAAAAGGCCGCTTTATTGGACAGGTAGGCATTACACAATATAATTACATAACAAATCATAGTATCAAAATTTCCCGATTCAACACCCCCATCCCCTAATCCATATCCCCCTGTCAACTATTTCCCCACCTTGTTCGGCCTTTACCTCCTCCCCAAGCCTATGTCCCTCTCCTGCTTACCTCTTGACTCCAACGTCTCTCCCCTGCTTCCCTCTGTCCGAACCTATTCGTAATGCCCCCAAACCTTCCTGCCTGTCTTGATTTCCTCCAAATCTGCCACCTGTCCAAGCGACAACAGACAATAAAAAACGTTATGCGTAAGTAACAAAACAATTTTTAATAAAAGCATAGAAAAATGGGTGGTAGGGCGGGCCAAAAATCTTCCGCTCTCCTTCCCTGCCGCCTGAAAGTGCGCAGCTTTGAACGTTACGTTCCACACTCGCGCTTTCCCCTTCCTGTCCAATCCCCACAAACCCCCCACCCACTAGCAGTAGAGGGGCATACCACTGCCCGAAAAAGCCCGGGGGCGAACACTCTGTGAGTGTCGCCCCATGATCCCATCGAGCAATAACCACTCCCCACGCCAGTTTGGGGTAAAAGGCCGCTTTATTGGACAGGTAGGCGTTACACAATATAATTACATAACATATCATAGTATCAACATTTCCCGATCTAACATCCCCATCCCCTAATCCATATCCCCCTGTCAACTATTTCCCCACCTTGTTCGGCCTAAACCTCCTCCCCAAGCCTATGTCCCTCTCCTGCCTACCTCTTCACTCCAACTTCTCTCCCCTGCTTCCCTCTGTCCGAACCTATTCCTAATGCCCCCAACCCTTCCTGCCTGTCTTGATTTCCGCCAAATCTCCCACCAGGAAAAACCCTATCACAGGTGTTTTTCCTGTCCCCCCCACCCCCGTTGGTCAATTGCTATAATTGAAAAAACTGTACGTGAGTCTCGGGGGGAGGAGCCAAGATGGCCGTCGGGACGGACGTGTAGGAGCCCGGCTCCGCGAGCCTTTCACTCCTGCATCGATATCCTGCCTCTTCTCCTGTGCCTGTGTTGCGGTGTAACAGAGATTGAAACGCGCTGATACCGCTCGCGTACCTCTGAAGTCTCTGCCTGCTGGTATTACGGAGATCTGGACACGTCGACTGTCCTCCATGGTTGCCCCTGGACCCTCTGCCTGCCGCCGCCGCTGGGCGCTGCTTTACCGACGTCGGAGAGGCGATCTGGGGAGGCGCTGATGTTTGCGGTGCTGCTGCCGGCTGCAGTGGGAGATGGTGTGTATCCTTCACGGATGTGGCGGGTTCCCTCAGTGCTGTGTTGTGTACCGGCGAGGTGGGATCCCCCTCTCGTAATACCTCCCTTTGTTCTTCTGCTGGCGGGCTGAGCTGCCTCCATTTTGGGACATCCTTTCTGCCTTGGGTCGCCCTCCTCGACTGAAGCACAACTCTGTACTACAAGCTGTGCCTCTACCGGCATCCCGGCCTGTCTCCCGGGGTCCGTGTCGCCCTCCCCTTTCCATTGTGGTTTCATCGGCGAGATGGTAATGGCGCTGGTTTTCCAGGACGGGGAGATGAATGCCTCCTTATCTCCCGGGGGTGCTATCCTGCCTAGTCTTGAGAGAGGTGACGGCCCGACGGCAACTACCTACATCGCGGACAGGTTGGAACCGCAGCGGGACCTGACTTACGGCGACATCCTGGCAGCGCTCGCCGGCTTAAGGGACACATGGTTACGATGCACCCAGGAGCTGGGTTGGAAGATTGACGATGCTATATCTGCCCCGAGGCGCCTGACGCGCTCCGGCTCCCTGCTGCCTCCTATCACTCCTGGAATGGATATTATGTTTCCGCATGCGTGCTCGATGCGGCGGATGACTCCTGGCAACAACGGATTGTATCTGTCGGTTGACGGAGCTGCTGTTACATTGTCTCCCCCCACTCCGAGAATTGTGACTTTGCCGCTGCTTTTGTCCCCACTGCCTCGCTCACCGCCTTCCCGGCTGCTGACCCTCCTGGCCGCCTTTGCCTCTGAAGGCTTTTTCCTAAGGTGGTGGAATGTTTTTCATCCTGTGCATGAGGGGACGATGGTCTTTTTGGACACTGGACTTATTGATCAATGGAGACTTTCGTTTCATCTTCTCCTGCTTCTTCTTGGTTGGGGGCGGCTGATGGTGTTCATCTCACTGATTTTGTTTGTTCTACTGGCGATGATTCGGACTGGGACGCTTTCTACTACGTTTGAATGCGCTGTTTTAACTGTTTCTTTTCCCCACTTCAGGTTGTAATTATCTGTCCTGTTGTTGATCCTTTTGGTGGGGTATAGGTTTTGTGCGGGCTGTGGAGTCTGGGAATAATTGCTTCTGGCCCTCCTCCGGGTTTCGGTGCTCTATGGGAGTTTTAGATTAGGATGTTCCTTTCTTACTCTCATAATTTAGGCGTTTTCCTAACTCTTTCCTTTTTCTTTTTCTCTTCTTGTTCTATATTTCGGGTTTGCTGGGCGACAGACACACTGCTGGGGGGGGGGTAGGCCGTAGCCTCCGCATGCGTGTAGGGTGGGGGGTGGGAGAGGGGTCTTTAGTTTTCTGGTTTTGGTTTCTATGGTGCCTTGGTCTTCCTTCCTTTTGTCTTTTCCTCTTTCTTCTTTTGGTCCGTGTGTCGGACTATTGCGGGCGGGTGGCGGCGTGCGTTGATCCGATTGCGGGTTCTGTTACCTTCGTTGCACATACTTTGAGCCGCCGTGCCGCCTGGGGAAACTTGACTTTTGGGCTGTTGAACTGTATGGTTGATTTGTCACTTAGGTGCTGTTATGCCTACACGGACTCTGCTTTCTTCATATATACTTTGTATTTTTGATCTGCAAGTGAAAAGCTGACCTTTATTGTTGCAACGAAAAATGTTTAAAATTAACCTTCATTGCTCCTTCGTCACGGTATCATGATGTTCTAAGCTGTGGTCTTCGATGCTCGCTTGTGATAATGATGTATTACTGTGTCGCTATATTGTATGCACGGGTGCTTTCACAGTTTTTGTGGCCAGCCGGTTGGTTGTGGGCCCGTATTTTGTCTTTTTAATGCACAATAAAGGTTTAAAAAAAAAAAAAAACTGTACGTAAAAAACCTCTATCGCCAAACAGGATAAATCTTTATTCCAGCATGAACAATGCATAAACATGAATACATTTTGATCCTATACTTTCGCCATAACAGTAAACAGCTCTATCCTAAATATGATATATAAAAAAAACTATCACCCCAATAAAATCAGAAATAGAACATATTTAGCTACTAATGCAAAAAAATGTTTGGAAAATCTCTAAAAATGAAAGAAAAAAAAAGAGTGGGGAGGGTGGGTGGGTAGAAAAAACAAGGGTAGAGAAGTGCGGAAACAGGATAGGTATGGCGACACGGAACAGGTGAATTGTAAAAACAGCTTGCTGAAAAACCAAACCGTATGACAAAAAACTGTTGCTAAAACAGCACCTTTTCAACACCAAGGATTTATGCTTAAAATTCCAGCAATCATTTTCCTTATGCTCAGCAGATAGATCTCATTTCCAATGAAAGAGAGGTGCAACCCATCATGCCTAAAAACTGAAAATCTGCTCTGTTAATATCATCATGCGCCAACCAATAAATAGTATTTATAAAAAAAAAATTTGGAAATCCCAATTTACTTTCCTCTGTGCCCTGTCCACAGCCGTGAAACTGTCGGTCCCTTTCCATATTCTCCTGGGTAGTAGAGCTGTCAGATTATGCGACATCTGGGCCATGTCTTCAATAAAATTTCAAGGTCAGTTTTCATGTCAATCAGCAGCCCCAAACCAGACAATTGGACCAGGTCATTTTCCCCCAGGTGTATTAAAAGTAAGTCCGGCATGTTTTTAAAAGAAAAATCACTTATCAGTGGTAGCAACTGGCCCCATTTCATCCCACTTTTTCCCCACCACGAGAAAACAACTGCATCTGATGAAAAACCAAAGTTCCTGCCAAAATGCCGCTTTTCTGCCTTGGTGGCTGCCCACTTGATGAATGAATGGCCAATGAGCCATACTTGCATGCGAGAAATGTCAACATCTGAAAAGAAATAACAATTAATACCCTGAGCTTAAATATTATGTTCCAGTTGTCTAATGTAACGTAAAAAGCAATTGGAAGACCATCGCCCTAATTTTTTAATGTTCTCAACAGAGAAACCCCACCTGGCCACTTCTAAGGCTGCCCCAATGCGAAAAGAGTGTGTACCAAATCTTTTGGGATTCTCACCAATAATCCCCAGGGACTCTCTTAGTATGGCTAACAATTGTGATGCTTTAAGTTGCGAGCCATCTTGATGACGAAAAAGAAATATGGAAAATACACCTCCTATGTTTAAAAAATTGGACCAAGCTTGTATGGGGCAGAGAAGTCCTCCTATGGCCTGCAAAATTACCGGTGAACCCCTACCTGCCTGGTCAGTTTTGGCATGCTCTAGATAAATTTTAATGTGTGAATGAAATCGTGATAAGTGTGTGGTCTTCAAATCATCGTTAACAGCAGTACCCAGGAGCTCTGACACCATGAAAGCCCCAAAAAAGAGCCATACCATGCACAATTTAGATAAATGGAACTCAAATTCAGAAAAACAAATCTTGGGGAGAACTGATAGGATCTTGGATAACAATTTTAATGATATAGGGTCCCACTGATAGGAACCCCTCATCCGTTGCTTAGCCCAACCTTGAAGCATTCTCTTACCCATCTCTCTGCTAAAGGCTTGCATCCCCAGAAAATGTTTCCATAAAAAGAAAAATACCTGCTAATTTGCCATCTATAGTGGTGGAAGAAACATGTTTCTTGATATTAAACATAATAAAACGCACTGCATCCTCCCTACGCTGTCGTAAACCCAATCCAGTGCGAAATCTAAACATAGCACCTGAATCAAAAAATTCCAGCCAAGCTTTTCTGTAAGCCAATTTGGTGCGGTTTGCTAGAGAGTTCTCGACGAGCTGACAAGCATTCATATCCCCAGATTCCATATCTCGCTGGGAATGGGAGTCCTCTGCAAATCCGCACCGGGCGCCAAACCACGTAATCTCTCCCACTGAAAACGAGACAGGGCATCCGCGATAATATTGTCTGTGCCTGCAATATGTTTAACCTTGAAGACAATGTTAAGCTGTAAACATTTAAGCATAAATATCTGTAGCAACTTCATCATCTGTCTATCTTTCGCCTTCTGGCCATTGACTAAATCTACAACTGTCTTGTTGTCAACATTGAATAACACTGTCTTATTGGCCAGTTTGTGGCCCCATATTTTAAGAGCCACTGTAAGTGGAAAAAATTCAAAAATGGCAATGCTTTTCTTTTCGGCAAACCAGTGTTCCAGACACTTTTCAGCACACCACTTACCATCCCAAAATAAGCCGAAACCATGGGCACCAGAAGCATCAGAAAAAAGTTGCAGTTGCCAGAAAATTTCGTCGTCCATGGACCAAAGTGTGATAACGTTGAAATCCGATAGAAAAATTGACCAAACCTCAAAATCTGCTCTCATATGTGTTGAAACCCTGATTTTGTTGTGAGGGAGTCTCATACCTGACATAGAGAAGCCTAATCGCCAGTAAACAGACCTGCCAGCAGGGATGACCTTGCATGCGAAATTTAAATGTCCTAGTAGATATTGTGCTTCTGATCAAGTCAGTTTGTGTGCAACGAGTGCCTTGTCCAAGAGCCCTGTATTTTCAAATATCTTCTTTTTAGGAAGCCTAGCCTGCATTTTGATAGTGTCTACCTAAATGCCAAGATAGGTAAGCCAACAACAAGGGCCTTTTGCTTTATCCTCTGCAAACGGTACTCCCAATGTTTCTGCAAAACACTTGAAATCGCGCAAAGCATCTTCGCATTGGGGGGAATTAGCTGCACCTGTAAAAAGGAAATCATCCAGATAGTGTGTAATGCCCGAATGTCCCGTTTGGTAAATAAAACACCACTGCAGAAAATAACTAAATGCCTCAAATAGTTTACATTAAATGGTGCATCCCATAGGAAGGGTCTTGTCAACAAAATATTTCCCTTCAAAAAATATGCCTAGTAATGAAAAATCCAATGGGTGCACTGGCAACAACCAAAAAGCAGATTTAATGTCACACTTTGCTAACTGTGCCATCTCTCCTGTGTCCCTGATCATAGTGAAAGCCGAATCCATTGATTTAAAGTGTACCATGGAGTCCTCTTTAGCAATGAAATCATTAACTGAGGAACCTTGTGGCCATGATAGATGTTGAATCATCCTGAACTCGCCTTCAGCCTTCTTGGGCACGACCCCCAGCGGAGACACAATCAAATTTGCTGAATAGCAATGATCAAAAGGACCTGCCATCCGGCCTTCCTGAACCTCCAACAACAATTTTTGTCTAACTATGTGTGGAAAAGAGTTAGCAGACTTTAAATTCTGCGCAAATCTGGGACTTCTAGGACCTTGATAACCCAACTTGAAACCTTCTTGAAACCCCCAGCTTAAGAGAGCGTATCCTGTGCGTCAGGGTAGCACCGCAAGTATTTACATAAAATGTCCACCTTAATGGGAGTAAAAGCCCTTGTTGCCAAACTGTGGTGCAAGCCCTCTGCCCCTGCAATGAAAACCGGTTCCCCCTTGATTCTGTTCCCCGAAACATTGTGTTTGCCCCCACATCTGGAGCACTCGTGTTTGTATTTGCAGGGGTTGCTTAAACAATATCCTTTGTTGAAATTCCAGCATGACCTGGAGACCATGGTTGAGGCCACCGCCTGCCCTCCGGCGTGGCTCTAACCTGAAAGGGCCGGTAAGTTACCGCCAAACCACTGGCTGTGTGCATAGATGGAGGTGGCCTTTGGGGGTACATCCACTGTATCCAAAGCTCATTGTCTACCTCCCCATGGCTTGTCCGGTAATAATGCTAACCGCGCCCTAAACTCTTCGTCATAATGAAGCCATGCATATCCCCCAAATTCAGATGCCGCCTTCCTAATTATATCTAGATATTTAAAAAGGGATACCGATCTGTCTGCACATTTTTCATAATGTACACTGGCAAAAATGAGGAAGGCAGAAGTCCAGGAGTCTATGTTAGTTGGAACCCTTGGCCGTTTGAACAATTCCCAAGCCTCTTCTTTGGAGCCCTCTTTTGCCTGTATGTCCCTGTGAAGAAGTTTAAAAACGTCACAAAATTCCCCTTTCCATATCCTATCCTTCGTGACCTTGCTTAAATGGGCCCGCAGAGGCATAGAAATGCCCATATAAGGCAAACGTTTAAATATACTTCTGTTCAAGATCTGTTTTGTTCGAGCTCTCTTCCACTACTGATGCCTGACCCGGAGTAGACACTGTCTCACCCTCTTTACTGTCAATGACGAAATCTCATTTAGCATCTAATGCCATATGCGTCCCATCGGTGCCCACACCTTTACCACTCTTGCACGTTTCACAGACCGCACTGAAGTCTCACCTGACTTATGCTGTGCTTGGTATTCAGCCAATCCTCCATGTTTCACCCCTTTGCTCTGTTTCTTCATACCCACTCCGCAAGTGCCAGGCTCAGCTCTTTTGTTCTGCAAAAAATATAAGCTGGACAATTCTTTAGTGTGCCCCCCGGTGGCCCTGAAAAATGAGGTAAAGCACCATCTATCTCCTCGGTTTCTGAGAGCTCCCCCTTCTCCAAGGACTCACTGTCCCCCTCCTGTGGAACACTACCTACCACCCATTTCTTACCAAAGCAACCACTCATGCCGCTGCCACTAGGTTGCTCCCCATCCCCAATACCACCATCAAATTCCCTCCAATTTACAACTCTTTTAAAATGTTCAAGTCTCTTGTCGTCAAGTGGTGTGGGAAATTTCGCCGAAAATTCCCCTGTCTTCTTGCTTCTGTTGGTGCAGGGCGTGTGATGCCTGGGTGGTGCGCTCTTACTGCCCTTTTTTGTGTCTGGCAGTATTTTACCCTCGCCGGACTGCAAAACGCCAGATTTTGCAGTTGAAAATGTGCTATTTTGTTGCAAGCGTTGTAGTCTACATTCATCAGTAATTTCCTGCGGCATCCAAACCCACTGACCTTGTCCCTAAAAGTTCTTAAGAGCAGTGGCCTGATCCTTGCCCATTTGAGTAGCCATATCTAAGAAAGGAGGAGAAATCTGAGACCTTTGTGGACCTAAGACGCCTTATTGGATACATAACAGCTGTCCATGGCTAAGGTGTGCACAACATCAGAATTTGGTGAATCAACTTTAATACACTGAAAAGCATCGCCATTTTCGTGAGATATCACAGGGGATAAACCTCAGTCCATTGTTACTGTTGGTGTAATGACATTTTTCCCAACCTTATTCAATCCAACAATACGAATGTCCCTCTCAACTATATTTACTTCAGGAAGTAATGTGGGCCTATCCCCAATCTGGACACCAGATGGCGTACTGGTGACACTGCAAGCTTTGTTAACAGAGACTCTTTTCTGCATGGGAAGTTTTTTAAAGTTTGTTTGCTTTTTAATATGAAAAGTGGGCATTGAGCGTGTGTGCGCTTTATTGCCTCTCCCTCGTGATGACCCTTTAGTTGCTACCACAGGCGGGGCCTCCAGAGCCAGCACCGAGGAAACAGGAGACTGCTCGCTCCTTGAAACTTTAATAGACAGGGCTTCGCCTTTACAGGATGGTGTCGGCGAGTCCTCGCTAGAAACGCAAGCGACTACAGTCGCGGATACACCCCTTGCTGCTTGGCACCCCCCCTCTCCAGCCCGACCCACGCCTGGGAAAGTGTGCCAGGCACGAGCAAATCCTCATGCCCCACCTCGGATATTGTTCGGAGCGCTTCCCTGACGGAAGCTGCTGTATGCTCTATACCTGTAGCCAAAGCGTTAGGATTACTTCAAAGAAAAACACACGACGAGCTTCCAAAAATCCTCCGCTCTCCTTCCCTGCCGCCTGAAAGTGTGCAGCTTGGAACGTTACGTTCCACGCTCGCGCTTTACCCCTCCTGTCAAATCCCCGCAAACCTCCCACGCGCGAGCAGCAGAGGGGCATACCATTGCCCGAAAATGCCCGGGGGCGAACACTCTGTGAGTGTCGCCCCCAGGACCCCATTGCAGTAGTTTACATTTCTCTGAAGCTAGGGTTTGTTTACCTTCTGGGGCACTTTGGGCCGCAGACCTCGGGGGGAGGACTCTGGCTCATGCTGTCAAAACAAATCACTGAATTTATCACGCACACACACAGCAGTCTGATCCCCTGAGTGACGCGGCTGAGTTATGGGTAGGTTCCCTCCGCTGCCCAGGGGAGCTGGCCTCATGCAGATGGGAGTGTTGTCTGCGAGATATGCGCAAATTCGACCCGAATGTATTGGAACGCTCTACATGACCATCAGTTACGTTACAGAAGGTCCCATTCTTTTCTGGTGGGCATGGGGAGTTCAAGTGATTTGCCCAGAATCACAGGGTGTTGAACTGAGGCAGAGGCTCACACCTGATCCCTAGCTCCAAAGCCGGCAGATCTGGCCATTAGGCTCGTCCTTTCCATGAACGGGACCGCTGAGTCACCTTACATGAATGCTTCGCTGGCAGGCCATCCCTCAATGAACAAGTCTGTGTGGTTAGTGGAGGCCATACTTCGGTACTCTTTGGTCAGTTATGCTCAGGTTATCGATAATAATAACAACCACTTTTTATGTATTGCTTTATCCTGAATTGCTTCCGTGCTTTTAAACCATTTAAATACCAGGTGCTTTTATTACACTAAATTAAGGTTGACAAGTCAGCTAGAGAGGTAGCCAAATGGGTCATACTCATAGCCAGGGGCGTAACTCAGCCTGTGAGATTGGGTGTGGGGGGAGGTGACTCGAAATGGAGGGGGTTAGAATCTCAAATGTCCCAACTAGAACAAGCATTGGCTGCGCGGCCGGGCCGCAAAGAACAAAAAAAAACAACCCGAAAAAAAAAACTGCGAGTGGTGACGCGAGTGGTGTGCACGCGCGTCACCGCAAATGCTACTTTGCCGGCAATCAGCTTACTATACTGCGCATGCGGGCGCGCTCTTGTGCACGTTCTAGCAAGCTGACCGCCTGCAAAGTAGCATTTCTGAGAGCCCCAAAATGTCTTGGCCGAGACCAGCACACGCGCTGGATCAGGCCGAGACCTAAAAATGTACTGTAAGTAGGTGAAACGGAAAAAGTATACTGTAATGCAATACTAGGTTACTTTGAAGAACACCATTTATTGATTCCCGAGCACTGTTCTGCTTTGTCTCACCCTTAAAATTCGGATTTATAGCGCCTCATCCTTAAGATTCGTATTTGAAGTGCTGTGTCTGCTCGCTGTGTTGATTATGTATTGGTTGCTCGGTTCAGCCCTGCACAGTGCTCTTCCTGCCCCCAGGGGACATATCTCTTTCCAGCCTTCTCCAAAGACTGTGATAACATGGGAAACACCCTGAAGCTGCACTGCTGTGAGTGATATGAGAGAAGGGGTGCAGCCTGCACCCCTCCTCTCATACCACTCACAGCAGCATACATGTGTTCTGGAGCCATGAGCAGCTGTGCCAGCTCAGCCCAGGGTAACACCCAGTTTGAAACGCACGCTGTGAAGGACGTGTTGAAGGTGTTGCTGGGTAGCGCTGATGAGCGGACAACCACCTGCGCCAAACCCAGGACCCTGTGAGTACCGGCACTGTCCTTGTCAGAGGAAAAACTCCGGTATTCAAGGGAGGAATATCAAAAAAAGTGCAGGTACTTCGTACTGGGGGGGGGGCCGGCGCAATGAAAGCACTGGATTTCTGATACAAGCAGCTGCTTGTGGTGTTATTCACACTTTTCTACTGCCTACCACACCACAGCACATATGCTGCAATGGGTCCACCCACATCAGTGGTTGGTTGATTTCACTGTAAGGGGTGGCATTCTGTTCTATAGCCACACAAAGTAGTTGCCTTCAGTGCCATGAATTACTATGGCAAACAGTTTTTTAAAGATCTTTTTGATATCTTGATAGCTTTATTAACAATAGGTTTGCCAAAAAAACATGTTAAAACAAGCATTGACAAAGGCAAAGGTTTGGTAGCAAAAGACAGACTTACTGGCTTTACCCATACTTATTTCATTTGCTTTTTTGAACAGTAGCTAGATTAAATCATGAATACCTACATGCACAGCTGACATGTTTCATTGGTGTAAATGAGTAGACGTTATTGTATCTCACCTCAAGGTTGTAAAAAAGTTATATGACACTAAGGGCCCGATGTAGGTAATTCTTATTTACCACTTCTTAAATACCGAATTTTACCGATTCGGTATTTAAGAAGTGGTAAATATGAAGGGGGGAGATGTAGGTATTTCAGAATCTGTAAATACCGAATTGTTAAGATTCGGTATTTACCGATTCTGTAAATACCGAATCGGTATTGCCCATTGATTCCTATGGGCTTTGAAGCCCATAGGAATCAATGGGAAATACTGATTCTGTAATTACAGAATCAGTAAATTCCGATTTTAGCAAGGGTGCAGGGGGTGTCACTTTGACACCCTCTAGCACCCCAAAGACGGGCATGTGAGCCATGTGGCACACAGACATGCCCTAAGGGCATGTCTGTCTGTCACATGGCTAGGTGTGCATGCACACATGTGCATGCACACCTGGATTCGGTATTTTACCACCCAATTGGATTGGGTGGTAAAATACCGAATCTGAAAGGCCTGCGGCACTCAAAGATGTGCTACCTACATGTGCTTTTACAGAATCGGTATTTTTACCGAGTCTGTATTTACCGATTCGGTAATTTTACCGAATCTGTAAATACAGATTCGGTAAAATACCGATTCTGTAAAGCATGCTCCTACATTAGAAAACCCTAATAGGCCTACATTAGAAAACCCGAAATCTGCCGTTTCCGACCGGTGTTAGGGCTCCAACATCTGGCCCTGAGTTGCTCGTCTCATTTAAACTCACCATGTAAACCCAGTGGACAGAATGAAAACTGAGCGGCTCTTTCATACATCTTGGAAATGTTTACATTTTTCAAAAGTAGCTAAACACTTATGTCTAACTAGTTCATCCTTACACTGTAAGCCTCACTCTTCTTACACTTAAAAGATTGAGGGGTATATTCTCAAGGACTTATCGCCAAGTTAGCGGCCCTTTTACTCAGCCAAAGTGGTGATAAATGTATTGCCCTATTCACAAGCTGGTGCTAACAGCTGACATCAGCGGACGATAACCTGCACCAGAAATGGGAGCCCAGCTGACAGCCACACCAGAAGAACACATATGCCATGGAGCCACTGATCATGCAGCTCAGACACCCAAGACGGCCACAACACCCACCGCTACAACCCTCAGGACCCCCCCGTGACCCTACCGCGTGCACACACCCCCCCCAACAAAGATATTGTACATCAATTGTACAAATACATGAACAAAACAATCCTCACAATTACAACAATGAACTTATGTTTGGTCAGAAAACGGAGAATCATCCATCCATCTTCGAATTCCCCCAAAAATAATTATATTCACATTTAAATCAACATAACTATTTAGAAGAGTCATGGTGGTTCTTCTCTGGACAATCTGTAAGTCACAGCATGCAAGACAAAATTCAAGATGAGAGGGTGTGTCATGTGCTCACAAAGGACAGAGAGAGAGAGAGAGAAAGGGGGAGAGAGGGAGAAGGAGAGAGAGAGAGAAACAGAGGAAAAGAGAGACAGTAAAAGGAAGACAGGGAGAAGGAGAGAGAGTAACAGAGGGAAAGAGAGAGAGACAGTGAAAGAAAGGGGGAGAGAGAGTGAAAGAGAGAGAAAGAAAGAGAAAGAGAGAGAGAGACAGAGAAAGGAAGAGAGGGAGAGGGAGAGACCGTGCTGACACTGCGCACCCAGTCCTCACTGCTCACCTGCTGCCACCGATGTGTCTCCAACCACGTGCCGGTATACACTGCAGTCCACCAGGTCCCGTCTCTGAAACAGAGTTCATAGTTAAAGACGCCAGAGTTCACATCATTGCACACGGCATCATCCCTTGGCCGCCCCTGCACACACAGGCTGCTTCATCCCAGCCCCTCCCGCCGCCCAGCAGTGACTGACTGCCCCTGCGCACCCAGGCCTCACTGCTCACCTTCCGCCACAGGTGTGTCTCCAAGAGGGCCCACCACGTGCCGGTGCAAGCTCAAAGCCCGGGGCCTGCGACTTTGGCAGCCTCCACTTCATGCAGCCCCGCACCGTGGTCCTCCAGGTCGCACACTTGATTCTGGGTCTTGATCTTGCAATGGCAGGACGGTGCATCATCGCAGGCTACACACCCGCTCAGCACTTTAGGTGGCCCTACCTCAGTGCACCGAAAGTCACCATCCTGTGGCGGTAGGCCCATGAAGGACGCAGTGTATCCGGTGCCACCAATTCTGTGCAACGCAAGTTATGGACCCTTTATGATTGAATCTCGTGATCTGCCAGGCAGGGGGGAAGAACTGGCACACGTTGCGTCGTCGTCTTCCTCGTTATATGTAAGCCAAGTGGGCTGGCTCAGCATCTGCCAGGCCAGCGTAGGGGTGTGAACAATTATCCCTGGCCTCTGGGCGTGGTTCATTTCTGGGCAGTACAGGAAACCAACTGATGCGTGTGTCTCTGTTGCAGTGTCTGCGCCACATGGCCCACAATCGACAATGTTGCAATGTTGCATGCACCCGGAGGGCAGCCACGCACGAAGGGATTGTACAAGGTGCGCAAGGCGGCTTGGGGTCTTGGCTCATACATGCCAACTGTTGTGTATCGCTATTGGTGCATGTTGGACTTGGCCCTTTTGGCAGGTTCACCCCTAAACTTTTTGCTTTTATATGTGACCTGATGTTAGTTGTTTTTGACTTCTGCGTACTTTAGCACTGTGTCCCAGTGTGAAGTGCGTGCGCAATCTGAGTGTGTGTGGTAAGATTGGCCTGCCCTCTCATAGGACTGCATGGGGGATATGTGTGTCCATGGCAATTCCTCGTGTGAGAGGAGTGCAGGTGCGAGTTTGGTATGTGCGAACTCATGAGAATAAATGCTGTGCAATGGTGTGTGCACATTTATTATGTCTAGTGGAGAAGTGCCACTTTTAGAAATTACCAAAAAACACCACTGGGTTTAGGCTCCCAACAGTAAGGCATTTCTGTGTGCGGTTTGGGATGTATGACGGTACAACGCGTACCGTCACAACGCATCCCTTTACCACGCATCCCTTACAACGCAAGTCGTTACCACGACTTGCGTTGGGGGCGCGGATTTCGAATAGTATAATTTACTATTCTAACACCAGTCCCCGTGGACCCTAGGGAAGGCGTTGGGATAGTAAATTTACTATTTTTAATCCTTTAGCGCCCTCCAGCGCAAGTCGTGGTAACGACTTGCGTTGTAAGGGATGCGTGCTAAAGGTACCGCGTTGTAAAAACTTCGTGGTAAACGATGTTTACCGCTGTGAGATGTGAATTGCCTGTCTGGCTTGTAAGTGACAGGGGATGGCTGGTGTGCCTGGCTCCAGGAGCCAGGATGGGTCTGCCCGGTGGTGAATAGGGAAATCTGCATGTAGATGGGAGGGAGGAGTTGCACTTGGGACCCGAATACGGCTGTGCCTTCCCTACACAATGCTGACACCGCCCCCTGTGGTGCGTCTGATGTCCCTGGCCCATCCTGTGAATAGAAGAAGGGGAGCTGAGCAAAACAAAGTGCTCAAGTGCTCCCAAACCAGTTGCATCTGGTTTTCCCTAAACCCTGTGCTAGGGGACAAAGGGAATTTGTGTATTAGAAGGGGCTGTGACCCCATGAAAATGTTCTCTCTGATCCTGACTTGAGGGGGGCCTGCTGCTGCTGCTGGTGCCAGGAGGAACAGCCTCCCTGATGGAGGGCCCTGTGAGCTTGCCTGCCTGGGCCAGCCCCTGCCCCCTTCCTGCTAAAAAGACCTAACTGGACTTTACATTTAAACGCCTGGGAAGCGCTTTACTTACCTTCCTAAGGAAGCGCCCTATTTCCCTGAGGAGCGCTTACTGTGGTGCCTTTTCTTTGGAGAAGCAGCGCTCCTATTTGCGAATTGCAGCACGGAGCTGCGATCATTTTCAAGAGGGAATCCCCGGCGTGGGGATCCCCCTGCAAGTGCTCTTATCGAGCGGGTGCCTACCCCGCAATCTGCCGATTTTGGCGCGGGTGCCCACCCCGTGGATTTGCCATTTGTGATATCCCCAGCGGGTGTCCACCCCGCCAGGGACCTTGGTGCCGGTTTTATACCACTAGCGGGTGCCCACCCCGCCAGGGACTTTGAGTATTCGAGCAGGAGCCTATCCCATATTGAGCCCCGAAGCAATCACCGCCACACTGCCCGTGGTAACCCGGAAGTGAAGCAGCCTGACGATGGGTGGGGCCGCAAGCGGACTGAAGCCCACCCCGCGCTCCTGTACACAGAAGGAGATCACCGCATCGGCACTTGTGGCTCCCAAGAGCGAGGGAGAGCCCTGCGGTGCCCAAAGAAGCAGCCTGTCCGGCAGCGGGGCTCCCATGCACTGAGGAGAGCCCAGTGCCCTGCAGCTATTGTGCATCCGAGGCGAAGGGGACCCGAGGCACATTGCTGGTGCCTGCCCCCCGACACAGTAGGAGAAGTGCTGTGTGGCCAGCGAGGACTCTGCAGCGAGAATCCCACAGCTTAGATCGAGGTCAGCCAAAACAAAGAGGAGCCTTGCGCTACCCCGCCGCCGACCGGAGGAATCTCCCTAAGAGCCTGGTGAGTGGGGATAGAGATCGGCTGGTAGAGCAGGAGGCATAGTACACAAAAGGAAAGACCCCGGGGAGCAGGGCTCCTAGGTTCATTGTTGTAGAGGGGGCGTCGGGGCACATTGCCGGTGCCCGACCCCTCCCCTCCTACTGTACCGAGTGCCCTTGGGCATTTTAGGAGCCCCAGTGGGAGTTCCATGGGCACAGTAGTGACTGGGCTAACCTATTTTGCGGGCATTTGGCTTCTCAAGCCCCAGTAAGGGATTAGGGGCACAGTGGTACCCGCTCTGATTTACTTGGGGGTCACTTCAGTTACAGGGTCCCAGTGTGGACACCTAAGAGCCCCCGCAGTGCCAGTGCTTGCTTTTCCCAGTCCTCAAGCTGCCCTGCGAGCGCGCAGGCAGCTATCACATTTGGGGGCACAATTGGTTTCTGCTAGGGTCCCAGAGAGGGGTTCAAGAGGCACGCTGGTGCCCGTGATCATTCCTACAGCTACCCAGCAATTAGTGGGCAGCTGCCACGTTTAGGCTTGTGCTTGTGCTTTTTCCTTTGTTGCTTTTGGCTGCATGCGCAGCCAGCCCTGACTTTTGGGACAAAGGGCATTTGAGCCCCATGGAAGGCCAGTTGGCCTGGGGTCAGTACCTACTGTGATTCTTGTGCAAGGTGATTGCATTCTGTGTTTATGATAGTAATTACCTCATGCCTAATGTTATTTATGCGTAATGTATTTATGCATCCTGCCTGATACCTCTACCAGTGTTTTATAATTAGGAGGTTGTTTTGCTTAGTATGGTTTATTTTAGCGAGTTTATGTTTACCTGCCTGATCTATGCCTAGGTGGTTAGTATTGCGTAGTGTGTTCCTACCTTTTACCAGTCGTTACTGGTTGTGCTCTACAATTGTTATTTTGTGCTACAGTTATTCTATGTTCTACATCTACTATTTCTACTAAGTGCTGATTCTGACAGTGGCCCACATGGCCCTGTCATGTATAAATATTCCCTATAGATACTGCCCAGTGCCAGTTGGCACAGTGTAAATTGTGTGATTATGATCTAATGTGTTTATGGTAATACAAAGGCTATTTCTATATATAACCTTGTGTGGAGTTCCTTTTTGTGGTGTGCCTAGTGTGTTGCTGCTGTGTGTGTGTGTGTGTTGCACAAACGCTTTACACATTGCCTCCGGGATAAGCCTGACTGCTCGTGCCAAGCAACCAAGGGGGTGAGCAGGGGTTATCTTAGCGTGTAACTCCCTTGCCCTGACTAGAGTGGTGATCTCTGCCTGGCTTTGGTGCAAGCCTTAGCCAACCAGAGATCCCATTTCTAACAGTGCACCATGAGCCTACGGCCTAGCCTCGATTGCAGCGCGAAAATCACATCACATTTCCAGAATGCAAGCAGTAGACAGACCAACATTAGATATGAGAGTCCTTTGTCTCAATACAGAGGCGGAAGGACATCTGCCCCTCGGACCTTGGTTTTGCATGCGGCAGGCACCCCCTGAGAGAAATACCATAGCAGATGATGACGGCTCCGACACTACGCACATCGCTAATCACTACCCAACGTATCCACACCCCACACACAGAAGTCCTTGCTCTAGGTCCTCTTGCATAGAATGCCCTTGACACTTACGTACACAACAACCCATACGTCTAAACGTTGAACACTCATAGACTCATTGCTCTGAGCAGTGGCATATCATCCACATAACTGCCGCAGGTCAGAAGAGTGCCGGTTCTATGAGAGCCACCAACGCAATGGCAGAACATCCCAGCCACATGTACAACCCCTGTCACTTGGAACTATACCGTGCATGTATGCTGCATTCCCTGGGGGCACTGCCATTGGAAGTGCTGTGGATCAGTCACCGGCTAAGCTTCCGCCTTGCCAATGTCACCTGCATTCAGCCTGTGCTGCATTGTCGATCGTGCATATTTGAGTGGTTCATGGATGTCTGCCTATCCAACAGGACGGTAGCTGAACTGGATCTTGACATGTGTGTGTGCCCCCTGTTGGCCCATGACCAGGAGTGTCACCGTGATACCCGTTTATGGGATGCCTTGATACTTGGCATACATGCTGGCAGCCGGACATGGGAGATTGCACAATTCCTCCACGTTGAACGGCACCCCTAGGGGCTTTATTGCATATTAGTAAAAGGGGGTGGACGCATCATTCCTGTCCGGACCTGCTCATGGATTGGCTCGCCGTCCTCTTCGCTGAAGACGACAATAACCTCATGTTGGGAATGATAGCCTACGAACCAGCAATCGTTTTCATGGACGAGCAACTACGTACCTGCAGCCACAACATACAACACACCTGCAGCTACAGAATACATATACTGCAACCGCAAATCCAATCACTCCATCAACGTGCAGGTGATATGCGATGCACACTTCATCAATACTGACATTGTGGCCAAAATTCCCAGGGAGTACCCATTACTCCTCTATATTCAGGAACAGTGGGATCTATACACGTCTGGCTGCTTGCGAATTCGGAGAAGGATACCTTCTAGGTAAATAAATGTGACACACCCTGATGTATACCTTGGATTAACGTATTGGTGACCCAAATTAATGGAACTTTCTTTTCCCATTTAGATGACAGCGCATATGCAGTCTGGTCATTCATACTAACTCCATACCTCAACCCATCCACCCCAAGGGAGAGGAGATACAATGTGGCACATAAAAGCACACGCAACATTGTAGAGTGCACCTTTGGACTACTAAAAAGCAGTGTCCGTTGCCTCCACAAAAGTAGAGGTGCACGTCAGAGCCATCCCATCATCTGCTGCAAAATAATAGCACATGTGCAATGCTGCATAACCTTGCCACAAAGAAAGGAACAGCAGTGGAACTAACTGACTCTGAGGACGAGGGTGAGGACAATCCACAGCCACAGCACAGAGCAGCTGGTGTGGCAGCAGCACGGGATGGGAGACACGTTCGCTGCGCCTCCTGGTCTCGGTGGGAGAGGGCGTAATGCTACTACGGCTAGTAGCCTCCTCACTTTCCCCCCCATCTGCTGTAGTGGCCACCTTGTCTGTTTGCAGCAGTTCAAGTGCTGAGGTCACTGTTACCAACCCCCTAGCCACATCCCTACTACAGTGTGCCATCCTATCCTGCATGGCTATTGAGCGTCTGCACAAGGGAGAGGTAGCAGTGGACAAGCGGTTCATCACCTTGGTGTAAGCATCCAGTCTCTGCCTCTCCCTGCGCCTATACAGGCGGTCCTCCTCCAACTTGCTGCAGAGCTGCCTCAAAGCCGATGCCATGTCACTCATGCCCTCAGCCATGGTGGTGTTCATGGCACTGATGCCCTTTTCTATGCGATGCATGTGAGCATTCATGTGTGCCATCTCCCCTGCTGCGCTGACCTAATCGCTCTCCCTTGCAGGTGCTGGACTTTCAGCATGTTGCCTTCAACCCCAGCGAACACACTGTCATCTTCGCCCTGGATGTGAGGACTGGCTGACCTTGCCCTGCGGCGTCTGGAGGATGTGTGGGCGCGCTCTGATGGGGACTGTGATCTTGCCCTGTTGCCGTCCTCAGCCACTGTCGACTGTTGGCCCCCTGTGCTGTCCTCCGCGGACACCTTCATCTGCTGGAGAGTGGCCAAGGCATGCCTCCTGCCTGACGGTGATGGTGGCGTTGATTGTGGCAGCGGTGATGGTGGTGATCGTGGCGTTTTCTGGAGCGGTGGTGATGGTGGTGGTGGCGTTTATGGTGGTGGTGGTGGGATTGTTTGTCCTGCAGGTCCTCCTCCTCTTGTCTCCCCTCTGGCCTGGGTGCTTTCCCTCTGCTCCCCTCTGCTGCACTGCGAGATGTCTCGCCTGTAAAGACAGAATGTAGATATGCTCACTTATCTGGCAGCATTTGCATTGTAATAAACATTATGCCTGCCAATCACACTAACTGTCCTCTGCTTGCTAATTGCTGTTACATGCCTTTGGGTTTGCTAGACTGACTGTTCTGAACATGTTTTACTTCTGACTACATCTCCCATAATGCATTGCAGGTTATGAGTAAAACATGGACTGGAGTGGGAGTCCCCTTGCCACTTTGGGGATTAGGGGTGGGGAGGGGGGTGCTTAGCATGCTGTGCATGCATCTTACCTTTTTTTTGGGGCAGCTCTGGCAGAGCTGTCTGCATCGCCAACACCACTCACACTCTCCGGCTGGAGGGTGGACTCAACCAAGAGCTCCAGTGCTGTTGGGGCAGGTGCTCTGCTCGTCCCTCCACCAGTTTTGCTGGCCTGCTTCTGCCTCTCCGCCATCCTCGCCTTCGCAGTCTTCCTCAGGTCGTACCACCTTTTTTTAATATCCTCAATGGAGCGCTGGGTGACTCCGATGGCCTTGATCTTGCTCTGAATAGCAAGCCAGATGTGATTCGGGCAAATGCAAGGACTGCTTGCCAAACAACTTCTCATGGTCCTTGGTGACTTCTTTGATGAGGACCTCCAGCTCCCTCTCACTAAACTTCTGTTTTCTTTTCCTTTCTGTCCCCTCCTTCTCTCTCTCCTGGTTTGCCATTTTGCTAGGTTTGTTTGAAAAAAGAGGCTGGGTTGCTCCTGGCTCCTCTGCTCAGCTACCTGCCTCACAGTCAGCTCCAGGTTCAGTGCAGCTGCCTGGGTGTTGGCACTTCCTGTTTGGAAGGTAATTGGGATGCACAGGATTGGCTGATTCCACATTTTCTGAATTTTTAAATTACCGAATCGGTATTTAGAGATTCCGTATTGGGATTCGGTATTTACAAATCGGTATTGGAGTTTCGGTATTTTTTTTTTTTACCGATCCATTTCGAATCGCTATTTTTTACCGATTATTACCGATTCGGTAATTTTTACCAATTCATTACGTAAATCGGAGATACCGATTCCTTAATACCGAATCGGTAAAATTCTGTATTTCATGATTACCTACATCTAGCCCTGAGTGTGTACAACAAATGCTTCACACTGTCCTCTGGTACTGCCTTACTGCTCGACCAAACTACCACTTTAGAGAGTAAGGTCATACCTGACTTTAACCTCTGTTATACCTCTGGAGATTGAGGACTATATACACACTGTACCTAACTTTGGTCCAGTGTATATAGAGCCACTTTCTTACAGCAACGCAAAACCGCTTCGGCAGAATATAGAATTTGGGATTAGCAGCAAGAAGATTGAGGTAACAAAGCATATCCCAAATTGTGCAAAGAACAGTAAGTAGCAGGCAGTTCATGTGCAAAATATAATCCAAAATCCAGCTACAGCAGAAAGTTGTTAGAAATTAGCAGCGAGAGAAAAGGAGTAACAGAGCATATCCAAATCTGTGCAGAAAGTAATTCAGTAGCAGCCAGTTCATGTGCAAAATATAATCCAAAATCCAGCGTTAATTGAGTTTTAAAATCAGCAACAAAATAGTGGGAGAAGAGCACAACATATCCCAATTGTGCACAGAACAATAAATAGCTGCCAATGAATGTGCAAAATACAATTTCAAAAAGGAGAAAATATTAATACTCCATAAAAGGGTTACAGGCACTTGGGTTAACAGCCCGTTTAAAAGAATATATAAAAGATTTAAAATATATACATAAACTCCTTAAAAAAGTTGAATAGTTTTACACAGACTGCTTCGTTCTTTGGGCAAAAGAGAAAGTAGCGGGCTGAAGCTACATTTTTAACACAATTTTGTAAAAACACCGGCCGAAGCCAGCGACGACGTCTCAAAACCAATGCTGGACAGACAAACAAGACATGATCCAGGGTCTGAATGCTCAGCTCACAGAAATTACAAATGTTTCCATTTTTCTTATTCTGGGACCAGTTTACTGTTAAATCGTTTAAAGGTAAAAGATTCATACGAAATAGAGTGAGCAATCGTCGAGTTCCATGTTCTAAATTCCTTGATAAATATCTCTGAGAAATTCTCGGTGATTTCGTCCTGGCTATTATCTTTAATCTCTCTTTAGAATTACAAAATGTAATATCTCTATTGTAGCTAATCTTACCACTTAAGGTTTTTAAAAGGAATTTCAGTTCTAATGGCTGGAGGGTAATCACTGATTCTTCTTGTACACAAAAATGTTTTAGTGTCAAAGAGAAATCACAATAGAAGGAGTATTTCCCTGCCATACTGCCGAAGATTTCTTGACACATAAAACCTCTTAATGAATCAAGCTTGCTATTTTTTAACTGATATCCCCAGCGTAAAACCCTGGATAAACCTTGGATATAGGAGCCTATCAAGCCAAATTCCAATCTAATAGCAGCTGATGGAACTAGCGTGTTAAAATTACATACTTTTTGTAAAGTTTGACCTTCCATCCTATCTAAAAAACTCCAGTCCTTAGAAGGGATTGATTCAATAGCATAAAGCAAGGTCGGAGGGATTTTTGCTTTGAAAACCCTCAGCAGATGTAAAAAATGCCTTCTGCCCATAGCACTATAGAAACTTCGCAAAACATAAGCGTGAGATTCAGCTTTACAGGAACTATGTTCAATGTGAAGTTTGTTCTTCATACTGCCTGCTATTAATTTCCCTAAGTAAAGGTATGAATCTACCACCTCCAGCTTTTCAGAACCAATTTGCCACTTAAAATTACTTGATTTTCTACTTCTGCCACATTTCATGATTAAGAGTTTACTTTTTGTTACGTTTATCTTCAAGAAATGAGCCACTGTGTAATCCTGTAATGATATCAGTTTTTTATTCAGCCTAATAGGGGTTAGGTCCATCACTTATATATCGTCTGCATATAGGAGACATGCAAAAGGGCGGCTATTTATCTTTGGTGCATCTCCCTCTAACTGAGAGGAGCAATCGGGTAAATCTGCTATATCTAAGGAGAATGGCAGTGGTGCTAATACGCAACCTTGTTTCAAGCCATTTTCTATAGGGATTAAAGCTGATAAACCTAGATTTCCTCCCATTAATACCTGGCACCAAGTTAGAGAATGTAATGCGATAATTAAAGATAACAGGGGAGAAGTCAGTCCCATTTTTGCATTTTCCTCCATAGTAATGGACGATCTACCTTATCAAAGGCAGTCGAAAAATCTATGAAGGCCATGTATACGTTTGAGGTACTGGAAATCGTGTATTTCTCCTCAATTAGTTTCAACTTAGAGATATTTTCCAGGGTGGAATGATTTTTTCTAAAACCTTCTTGTTCTATAGGGAGGACCTTCTTCTCCATCACCCATTCAGTGAGGTAATTGAGAATACTACATGGAAATATTTTCCCCGCCGCATCTAAGAAGGCTACTTGCCGATAATTACCCGGATGTGTTCTAGGGCCCTTTTTGTACAGAGGGATTAAAATACTTCTGGACCAAGTTGGTGGTGTCTTCCCCTGAGTGTAGCAAACATTAAACAGTGGGGCTGTGTAAGTGGCCCACAAAAGTGTCTCATCAGGACCCATTGCTTCTGAGGATCTCTTTTTTTAATAGATCCAACCACGTCACTCATTGAGTCTATATGTTTGAATATAGGGGGTTTTAAACTGATCGGGTGCAGTGGTGACAGAACCAGTAGGATTAAAATTTGCAGAGTAGAGTTCTACCAGGTGAAGTTTCCATTCCTCTTCTTTAATAGGGATAGAGAGAGATTTTACTCTTGTGCCACAGCAGTCAGCGATTTTTCCCAATACCTTTTGAAATAATTTTTTAAGGCCACCTATGTAAACTGCACCCATACCCCATCTTCCTTTATTTGTTTTAGGGAGCGTTTTTTCCCCTGTCTTTTCCTCTTTAATAAGTTTATTAAATTACTATGTTCGAATGAAAAATTCAGGTACTGGGCCCTCACTAATTTATTTCCCTATTTCTAGTAAGCATTGGATTAAAATGCGAGCTCCGTTTAGCTGGAGCATGCGATGATTTATATGATGTAGCCAGAGAACCTACATTACGGGAAAAGGCTTAGAGTAAATCAGATTGAGGGGAATCACACTCGGCCATGCTGCTGATCTCTTATCAGAGCCATTACATTTGCTTTTAATTTAGCGGTCTCTTGAGTATTCCAATTAATTCTACCATTTGTTGCATGGAACCCTACTGTGCTGCCTTTAAAGCTCCAGGGGCCTACCTTAGCACAAGGGAATTCAAATTTGGAACAGATCAACAAATGGTCACTAAAAACATTTCCCAGATCTTCCATGCTTATGAGTTTACAAAAGAAATCTGCAGAAACAATTAGATAATCTATAAAAGATCATCCAGTTGGCGCCTTATGAGTATAATTTGCTGAAATATCCTTTTCTAACCTCACATTAGTAATTATGAGGTCTAAACTTCTCAGACCTTTGAGTAATGAGGCTCCTCTTTTGTCTGTCCTGCTTTTATTCAGACATTGGGGATGTTTAAGGCTTTGTTTTTTGCGCAGTTGAAGAATACCCTTAAACTATGAGAAGATACTTTAGAGTTCAAATCTCCAACTAACATTAGGAACCTGCAGTCTTCACTTTCCAAGGTAGAGGAAATAAAAACAAATAGGTATTTTAATAGGAGAGATAAGATGCATCGGGAAGTAAATATGCATTTACGATCAACAGGGAATTCAAATGATCCTGGGCATCCTTGAGACCTAGCTTAATCGCCTGGATTAAGTTAGAGGCATGAACGAATTCTTTATATGACCAACTAAGACTTGTACTTAGCATAATAGCAATACCTCCTTTAGCAGGACCTCTATTCACAGGGAGTGCAGTCCGGCTCAACACTATATAATCTTCAGTGGACCAGTCCTTTGTGATCCAAGTCTCTTGTAGACATATTATATCAGCATTCTGCTCTTTCAAGAATAAGAGTTTGTTTATGTTAGTGCTTAAGCCGGCTGCGTTTCAAGATATCACATTAATAACTTTGCTAGGAAGAATTCCCACATTTTAAGCCTAAGGAGCTATTTGTATTAGGAGCACCTGCTACCCAACTCCATTTCTTATCTTCCTCTTCTGCAGAAAGTACCTACTGGGTATTTTTCTCTGCGAGAAGCGAGACCCTCCTGCCTTCTTTACCAAGGAAACCCTGCAATATACTCTCTCTCGCCGAGAAGGGTTTTGCCCTTGCGATGATTTCTAGATCGGTGTTAGACTGCTTATTTTGGACCACTTTTTTTAAGGCTAGCTCCTCTTCAGGTATTAGAACGTCGATGCCACAACAACGCAATGCATCGCTTTGTGACATTATAAAATAGGTGATAGCTTTGGGCGCAAACGTTACTCTTGCTCCACTGAAATGATTTTTTTTTTTTACCTCAACCAGAGCGATGTCATTGCTTTCGACCAATTGATGGCCTGGGATTTCAGCAAAGCAACCCAACAGAAAGGTCCTATTCATAAATGGTTCATGGTAAAAAATAAACAAAAAATCCAGAGTGGGGGGTGGCAAAAGGTGATTATGAGAAATTGGCTCTATATATACTGGACCAAAGTAAGGTGCCGTGTGTATAGAGATCACAAACCCCAGAGGTATAACAGAGGTTAAAGTCAGGGCTGACCTTACTCTCAAAAGTGGTAGCTTGGTCGAGCAGTAAGGCAGTACCAGAGGACAGTGTAAAGCATTTGTTGTACACACTCAGTCAGCAAAAGGTTTCACACACTCAAGAACTGAACTCTAGACCAATTGTTTTTATATCAAAAGGTATTGTTGTTTTATTTTTAGAACCAACTGGTATCAAAATATATTTTTCTCGACATAAGTACTCTCAGGTAATTACTTTGCAGAGAGGCAATATATTTTGTAAACACAATAGGTACAATGGTTGAAGTAGGCAACACAATTCTAAACACAATGTAATATTGAGCTCAATGGATTTTTCTACATAAATGCAGCTGATTACTTTATAGATTACTTTTGTAATTTCAGGACTGGATCCTAGATTCAGTCCTGGGGTCTACGCTGAAAACAGTTTAGTAAAAACATTTTAGTTATTGCAATGATTTTTAAAGAATATAAAGGTATTTCAAAAGTTCACACAAACTTTTCAGTGAAAATCTAGCAATGTTATCCAATGGAAGAAAATTCAGGTTACAGGTAAAGTAGGTTCTCGTTACTTTTGTAATCCAGTACTGGGATCCTAGGTCCAGCACTGGGATTTCTACTTAAGACAGGTAAGTAATTACGTTTCAGTAGTAAGTACGATTTTTAAGGAATATTTGAAGTTTTCACAGAAAAGCAGACAATGGACTCCTATGGAGAAAATTCAGGTTACTAGTAAACCCGGTTAGGATTACTTTTGAGGTTCAGTACTGGGCTACAAGGTACAGTACTGGCTTCTCTCCTTATCACAGGTGAGTACTTTGCAATTCGGTATTCGGCTGATTTTAGATGAATATTTGAAAGTTTCAAAACTTCACACAGATTTTTCGAGTCCAACCAGTCAATGTTGTGCTATGGAAGGAAAGTGAGTTATTGGTTTTCAGGTGAGTACTCGACTGGTGAAGTTAAGGTTCTGGGCATAGACTCAGGGGGTCCCCCAGGGTCAGGTAGGTACAGTTGGTACACCCTGCAGCACAGGGGCAACCAGGTGCAGAGGTAGTTAGGCCCAATATTATGCAATACGAAGCAGGGGGCCTTCGGTTGGTGGATGCTGGCCAGCAGGCCACGCGGCTGTGGGAGCTGAGCTCCTGGTCACTTGCTCAGGGCAAATGGGGAAATAGATAAGGACAAAGGTTGCACTGCCAGGGGCACTCGGGCGTCTGGGTGCAGGGTGCTTTTGAGCCGTCGGGCGCTCAATGTTATTCAATAAAGATCTTTAAAAGGGAACAAAGGCTGCAGGCTCGGGGACGGAGAATCTTCTGGTGTGACCAACACTTCGAGGGGTAAGTTGGGATCTTGGAGGATAGGTAGGCACCCAGGAGTTGGGCACAGGAGGCCGTGGGGTGCCGGGTGCAGGGGGGTCTTTGGAGGTTGGGAAATCTTACCCCCTGCTGGTCGCGGTTGGAGGGGTGCCTTGTCCTGAGGTTGCAGGCGTCGTGAGGGTCGTCGAGTAGGATTCTTGGGCACGGGATTCCAGGTCAGAATCGCCGGGGGGACGTCCTCAGGGTTTTCATTCACTCCCGCAAAGGCCAGGCTTGGCAGGTGCAGAGTGTGCAGGATTCGCAGTTCCGGGCTAATGCCAGGGCTCATCACTTGCTTTGAGCAGTACCACTGCTCGTGGGAGACCCAGGTAGTCAGAGTCACAAGGCAGTCAGGTCCTCTGGGGTTTTTGAGGTTGCTGACCACTGGAGATGCCGGGATTTAACAGGAGCAGGTTTGAGGGTCGACAGGCCGGTAGGGCTGGGGCCAAATCAGTTGGTGTCTTCCTCTTTTTAGCAGCTGCACGGCAGGTCTTCGTGTTCCTTGATCTTCTTTCTTGTTTCATAATCTGGATCTGTGGAAAAAGGTTCAGGGTGCCCCTTAATACTAAATTTAGGGGCGCATTACAGGTAGGGCAAAGGCAGGGACCAATAGGTCCCTGTCCTGGGGTGGGTACACCCCCTAGCCTGCTCCTCTCCTGTGGGAGGGGTGCAGGAGCCTAGCTGAGATTGAGCAGGGCTCACCATCTTCAAGATGGCCGGGGCCCGGGGTCGTGCATCACCTTGCCTATTCCACCTGAGGAGTGTAGTTGGCATAGGCTGCACACACCCCTTTCTGACGTGGGGATTTCCGCCAGTCTTCCTGCCAGAGTGGGGGTTAGAACTGGTGGGGGCCAGTTGCTGAGTACAGCAAGTGGTCTGCAGAAGCTCACAAAGGTGGAATGCCTTTGAAGCTTCCCCTGCCCATCCTGGGGGAGGAGGCTTGGCACCTTGTCCCAGGATGTGCATTGTTACAGGCCCAGGAGAGCGGGAGCTCTCCACCCAGGGGTCCAACAACATGTCTGCTGTGTGGCAGCCTAGGCAGCCTCTCAGACAAGACGTGGATTGTAGGTTGGTTTCAGGGGGCATCTTTAAAATGCCCTCTGTAGTGCGTTTTACATTAAATTCCACACTGGAATCAGTGTGGGTTTATTGTGCTGAGAAGGTTGATATGAAATTTGTCAGCCTTCAGTGTAGCCATTATGGTACTGTGGAGTTCGTAATGACAACCTCCCAGCACTATATACTCTTAATGGCATCACTGCACTTACAGTGCCCAGGAATGGCCCTGGGTACTGTAGGGGCACAGGGCTCATGCCCCTGTGCCCACACCACTGGCATAGGGCACCCAGCTAGAGGGGTGACTGATGTATGCCAGGGCAGTGGGTTTGTGGGCATGGCACACAGGGATGTGCGCCATGTCGACTCTTTGTTTAGTTCTGCACCAGGACACTCAGCCTGCAAAGGCAGTCTGTGGGTGTCAGGCTACAGGGCCCCTAAGGGTGGCACAATAAGTGCTGCAGCCCTTAGGGGCCTTCTCTGGTCACAATACCATGGGTACCTAGGGTACCATTTACTAGGAGCTGACATGTAGCCAGAGATGCCAATTGGGTTTACAGTTTTTAGGGAAGGAACACAGGCCCTGTGTACTTGATAGGCAGGGACGTAGGGCACACCGAGGAAAAGTGCAATATTTTCAGTAGGATTATAAATGGCATTATTACCTAAGGAGGAAGCAAATAGAGAAGCATTAGTGTTCAAGATACTCTTAGCAGTAGAGGGAATGCTTATATCTAATACAAATGCATCTTGGGTGGATTGAATTGGAATACTTGGGTTCAAAAAAGAAGAACAAGGTCCTGATAGGGTGAATTCTGCTTGACCAACTTCCTTCTTCAAAATGTTTGATTCGGGGATTGATTGTATATTGTGGATTAGGTTTGGGTCGAAGCGTAGCCGTTTTCTCCTTTTTTAATTTCTCCTTTGATGTTTTTCCCTTTTTCCTTCATCTTCTTACAATTGCTTTTACTTTTATTCTCAGTATCTTTTCCCTTAGTGGGTGAGCAACCAACATTTAGTCCCTCTTCTATAGGATGCTCAGGAGATTTTACACCTGTTTTTAGGAAGATGGGGAAAACCTTTCGAATTGTACTTGATTTGAATTTTACTTCTTAGCTTGCAGACGTGACGTATAAACAGCCACTCTGGCTAAAGTCTTGGGATCGAAGAGCTGCTGTAGAGCGGAGGAGTGTAATTTGTCAAGTATATCTTAATTTTCTTTCAATTTGATTTTGTTTTTCATACTAGAAAAAGGCTTGCCAGCCTGAATGCCAAAGTCCTGCTCTTTAGCGTGAGGAAGATAGCCTGTTTGAGTAGGATGGAGCTGATTGGGGTTATCCTCCAAAAATAAAAGAGGAGAGGACCCCTTCCCTGGATTAGGTTCATGAGAAGGAAGTAGGCCGGCTTTACCAGGTTATAGTCTTTGTTCAGAGGCTATGAACTTTTTCAGGGCCAAAAGAGAATCCAGAATAAAGTCGGAATTACTTACTGATTTCTCCATTAAGGCTAAGCTAGAAGACAGCACTCTTTCCAGGCAAAGTAATGAATCCGACATCAACATTTTTTTCAAAGTAATTTTTATTGTTTTTTCCACAGCAAGATTCAAGGCACAATCCGCCAATATGCCCTCGCAGGGGCTCTCCGAAAGTAAAAGTATCATATTCTCATCTACAGACAAGTAGAGGGTCGGAGCTCCCCACAGCCATAGTGTACCCAAGGCTTATCTGCAGTATAATTGTAGAGTACAGCTTCGAGGCAGAAGGGGTACAGTCACAATATCGACCTCAAGGTATAATCACAAGGATCAATGTCACTTCCGTAAGTGTCTCTGGGATGATTACTCCCTCTATGCTCTCTATTCCAACCAGTTGCCAGCATGTGTAGTTAGCTAGTATCGCCCCTTGAGAGCTCAAAGAAAATCGAAAGTTGATAACACACCAAGAATTAGACAAACAAAAACCCCCAACCTACCCCCCCCCCCCCCCCGAACTCCCTCACCCACCCTCCTCCCCAGTGGTGGTGTGGCAATACAATATATTCTCGACCGAATGATGTTCCTCAGAGTTGGAATAGATGAAGGGCCCTGAGTGTGGGAGGGCAAATCGCCGAAGGCAGGCCCTTCGAGAGGAAGGAAACCAGAGGGCCCCATCGGAATTCAAAGTTCTTAAAGTCTACTCTGGATATATCTGACATGCGTTCTAAGCTCATCAGTTGCCACAGGCGGGAGTGCCACAGAGACAACGCTGGTGCCTCTCTCTTCTTCCACGCCGCCGCTATAGACAGCTTGGCAGCACCCAGTCCTAGCCACATAATTCTCTTGTCGGCCATAGTTTGATGTTCTAGCATAGGGTCTCTAATGCCAAGTAGGGCTTCTGGCAGTGAGGTCGGGACTGGGTACCCCAGGATGGATTTCATCTGTGCCAGGATCTCTTCCCAGAATGGCCTATTGGAGGGGCAGTCCCACCAGATGTGTTGGAAGTCTCCCAAAAGGCCACACCCACTCCAACATCGATCGGACGTGCCAGGAAAGATTCTAGCCAATTTGGACGGGTATAGGTACCAGTCCATCATCACTTTTAAATGGGCCTCTCTAAGGGCGGTGGACTGATTGAACTTAAAGATATCGGACCATAGATGGGTCCATTCTTCCTCTGAAATGTCACGCTGGGCCATCCCCTCCCACCAAGACATGTATCGTGGACGAGGGGTAATCTCTGTAGAGAGTAAAAGCTTGTACAGAGCAGAAATAGCACCCTTCATGGACTTAAGTTTAATGAGGAGTCCTTCAAACTTGGTGAGAGGTTCGGTGGCACCCTCCCTGATTCGCGGGCCGAGCGCCCAGTGCTGTAGCTGTGTGTGATGATATCGCTCATGGTCTCCCACTCCATAATCTCTTTTGCAGTTCTCAAATGTAAGGGGGTCATAGTTGTGGAATAAGTGTGTCAGTGCGAGACCACCTCCTTCCCTCCAAGCCGTAAACGGCCCCTCTAGGAGCGCGGGAGGAAATGAAGAGGAGTAGTGGATAGACGTGAATGGTGAGGGGAAAGACGTCCACCCCTCCCTCGTTGCCACGGAGTCCCATACTTTAAGAGTAGTGCGTGTTGGAGAACTGATGTATGTGTTTTGGGGTCTGTCCCATTTATCGCGCCAAATCAAGTCCCATATCGTTCTACCTGCTATACTGCGGTCCATGTGGAGCCAATGTTTCTCCGATTCCTTTTGCGTCCACTCGACCAGTATTCGGAGTTGGGCCGCCTTGTAATATAGTCTAAGATCAGGGAGTCCTGCTCCCCCTCCTTCTGTGGACGTCGGAGCATAGAAAAGGAGAATCGGGCTCGCCCTCCCTGCCATATAAATTGCAGGATCATCATTTTCATGCGTCTAAAAAAATCCTCATCTAGTTCTATGGGGAGCGCCTGAAATAAGTATAGCAGTTTGGGGAGGAGTGTCATCTTTATAGCATGGATGCATCCCAACCAGGATAGAAAGAGCGGCTACCACCTTGTCAGTTCTATTTGAATGCGGGAGAGAATGGGAGGAAAATTGGATGCATACAGTGTCTCTATCTTTGGCGTCAGATGCACCCCTAGGTATTGTATGGAAGAGGGCACCCACGCTAGAGGCGTTAGAGATCGGAGTTGTAAGGTGTCTGCGTGCGAGAGGGTAAGGTTAAGTATATAAGATTTATCCAGATTGACCTTGAAGCCCGCCGCTTTTTCGAAGGAGTGAAGCACTTCCTGTAGGTGTGGGAGCGAGCCCATCAGGTTAGACAAGGAAAGGAGGACGTCATCCGCGAAGAGGGAGATTTTATGGGCCTCACCGGTGAACGGAAGACCTTCAATCCCCCGGTGCTCCCTGACCGCTATAGCCAGGGGTTCTATACTGAGGGCGAACAGCAGGGGGGACAGGGGGAAGCCCTGTCTGCTCCCTCTGGAGTGGCAGAATGAGGCAGATTGCACGCCGTTGACGGAGACTTTGGATTTTGGTTGTGTATAGTTGGCCTGGAGCATTGTTATGAATTGGGGGAGAAGCCAAATTTCGCGAGTGTGGCCCATAGGAAGTTCCAATCTACGCGGTCGAATGCCTTTTCAGCATCGAGGCCGACTAGGACCGCAGGAATTTTAAATTTGTTGGCTTTCTCAATTAAGTGGACTATACGTCGGGTGTTGTCATGCGTTTGGCGCCCCTTAATGAAGCCAGATTGGTCGGGATGAATAATAAGTGGCATGAGGTCAAACAGACGTCTGGCCAGTATGGAGGAGTACAACTTTGCGTCAATGTTTAGGAGGGCAATGGGCCGGTAAGAAGTACAGCGAGTGGCGTCCTTACCTGGCTTGGGGATCACTGAGATCACCGCCTCCGCCATAGAGGCAGAGGTGTCGCCGTCAGAGGCCATCCGATTAAAGAGCCGGACCAAGTGGTGACTAATGCCAGACGCAAAAGTCTTATAAAAGACCGCGGTATATCCATCCGTGCCGGCGCCTTATGGGGTTTCAGTGCTTTAATAGCTGCTTGTACTTCCTCAAGGGTGATAGGTGCAATGAGAGTCTCATTCCATTCTGGGGAGACCTGCGGGATTGGCAAGTCCCTCAGGAAGGCGTGTTGATGCTCAGTGTCAAGTGTGTCCGATGAGTACAGGGAGCTATAAAAGGACCCAAAAAGCCCCGCCTTGTCCTCGTCTTTATGGCGTAGCTGCCCTGACGCGTCCTGAATCCCCCCTATGTATTCTCTCTCTCTTTTTTCCTTCAGCTGTCGGGCTAAGTGTTTCCCCACCTTGTTGCCCTGAGTGTAGGACAGGTTGCGCAATTTGAGAAGGGTGAATTCTGCCCTGTTATTATAAATGGCCCGTAATTTGCCCCTGAGCGCCGTTAGTGCGCGAAGCGTCAGCCGAGTGGGTGCGAGTTTGTGGGCCCGCTCAGCAGTCGCTAGTTCCTCCTCCAGGCCTTCTCTTTCTTTTGCTCGCTGTCTATTTAGGGCCGAGTTGAGCGCTATGCATTTGCCTCGCAGAACCGCTTTGAAAGCGTCCCATGTATTATACTCGGAGGTCTCTTCAGGGCTATTAAGGGTGAAGAATTCTTTGATAGTCTCCCTCAGTTGTGCAATCGATTCCTTATCCCTTGTCAAGGCTTCCGGGAAGTACCAGCGGGCAGGTTTCGGAGCATTACTGAGCCATGAGAGACACACAGTGTATAGACCGTGGTCAGACACCGAAATGGGGAGTATCCTAGCATCTTGGAGGTTACCTTGCAGAGACTGGCTGAGGAAGATGTAATCCAGTCGAGAGTAGGACAGGTGCACATGTGAAAAAAAGGAGTAGTCTCGGGTAAGTGGGTATAAGGCTCGCCATGTGTCCAGAAGTCCCATGTCCCCAATGTGTGTCTGTATGGAGTCGGGAAAAATACCCATGTCAGAGCGGCGTGTGTGCGTGCTGTCAAGTGCTGGGTCCCAGACCAGGTTGAAATCCCCCAGGAGGAACAAAGGGCCCTCTGTAAAATCGGTCCCCCTTCCCAACAGTGCATGCAAGAATTTCTTTTGCCCAGTGTTGGGGGCATAGATCGCTATGAAAGTGCACATCTTACCCTTCAGATGCCCTTTGACCATCAGCCACCTCCCGTCCTTGTCGCCCTGAGTGCCCATGGGTTGGAACTGAACGGCCGAGCCAAAGAGAAGAGCTACCCCCTTCTGTTTAGTGGAAGCTGAGGCATTATAGATAAGGGGATAGTTTTTATGCTTAAGATGGTGGTCTTCAGCTTTCAACAAGTGTGTTTCCTGTAGAGCTACAATATCCAAATGATGATCTAGAATATATTTCCAGACCTTCCGGCGCTTCTGAGGGGAGTTGAGCCCCTTGACGTTCCAGGTTCCCATAGTAAGCGGCATTTTAAGTCAAACCTTGGTGAACCCTCTGTAGCAGCTGATCTTCGCCCTGCTCTCCCTCGTGGGGTCTCCCCCCTCCCGAACCTCCCTGCGTGCATCGACCAAATCCCCCAGTGACGTTTACGTGGCTTCCCACACCCCTACCCGTATCAGAGCCCCGCTCTCTGTGCCATTCAAAAACAGCCCACAACATGTCACTTAGAGGATTTACGGTGAGAACTATTACACTATCATCACCACCCTTCCCCCCCTCCCCGAAACCCCCCAGAAAAACAATATAATCAAAATCTCAAACAAGGAACGCCAACTGTTGAACATTGTCCCAGGCCTATGTAATGTCTGTCCAGGCCTGTGGTAGAGGAGTAAATGTACGGGTTATGTGGCAATGGCGGCTCGACGGCTCGAGACCCCCCGCCCCGATCCCCAACCGTGACGTCATACTTAGCTGAGTGTGACCATCACTTCAGGCTCTCAAGAGTCAGCGCCAGTGTCTTTGGAGACCTCCTGAATCGCCGCCGCCTTTTCTTGTGCCATCGTCTCGAGATTCGGCTTGAGGCTCTTCCTGGAGGGGCGTCCACGTCTCACCCTCTGCCAGCCGTCGCCTGTCGCCCGAGGGGATCCGGGGGAGGCCCCTGATGATCGCCCCCCCTCGTCGTCGTCTGGTCGGTCCTCCTCGTGTGGAATGCCCAGCAGGGTGCAGGTGTCCCGCAAGGATCGCAGCAGGTGGAGGGCCCCGTTCCACCTGAAGATCAACCTAAAGGGGTGGCCCCAAGAGTACGGGACCCCTTCGTTGCGGAGGAAGGCAGTGGCTACTTTGAACGATCTCCGCTTTTGCAGGGTGATTGCCGAGAGGTCCTGGAAGAGTTCCACATCATGGCCCTGAAAGCGAAGAGGCTGTTTGAGACGTGCTGCCTTCAGGATGCATTCTTTGAGGGGGTAGTCTGGCAGGAAAGCCAGGATGTCAGGCGGGGGCCATGAGCTTGGCGAGCTCGGCCCACCCGATGGGCCCTATCAGTACGGATCTCAAAGTCCTCGCTTTCGTTGAGTACTGTTCGAAACACGGTTTGTAAATATCCTGCCATGTCATCCCCCTCTGCTTTGGACGGCACATTTCGGATCCGAATGTTGTTGCGCATTGAGCGGTTTTCGAGGTCCTCTGTATGGGATTGGAGATCAGTTTGTTGTTGCAGGTGCTCCACTTCTTCACTTCTGGCTTGCCCCGCAAGCTCATTCGCGGCCACCCTCTCCCCTAGATCGTCGACATCCCGGCGAAGTTCTTTATAATCCCCCGCCATTTCTTGTCTGAGGGTTTGGATGTCCTCCTTAAGAGAGGTGAAGAGGGCCTCCATGAATGCCTTGGTGGCTGGGGCCTCCCCCTCATCGCGATCTTTCCCTTTTGGGGGGGGCGCCTGAGATGGTTTGTCGGGGCTTTTGTCGGCCTTTGAGGACCCTTTGGCCAACAGTTCGGTGATGGTGCAGCCCCCTTTGCGGCTGGTGGAAGCCATCTTCCCCACCCCAGGTGGTGCTTGGCGGGATCACAGTCAGTGTGCGGCGGGCGTGTAGTGGGGTGAGGGGGGGCGACGCGCCGCGATAGCGCTGTGTCCCGGCGAGGGTCGTGTACCTCTGGGCCCAGGGTCCCCGATTGTGCTGTTTCGTAGCACTTTGTAGTGACTCGCTCCTTCACGTCCCCGTGGTCGGGACCCTCTCATGCGACCCTTGGTCTCCGCCTAGCACCAGGGGCCCGTGCTGTGACCCCCGAGCCGCTTCCCAGGCTGCAAAGTCCCGCCCCTCTGTGTGCTCCGCTGGCAGATCAACGGTCCCCTCCAAGTCACCTCCCCAAAGTGGTGGTCCTCCCGGGGCATTCTCTCCGGGGTCACTGTTATAGCCCTCAACTCTCACTTTTGCGAACTGCGGCTCCAGCGACTCATCTCCTATCCTTTCCCAAAGTCCTGGGCCCTGGCTAGCAGTGGTAGCGTGCGAGTCGCGCCCTCGGTGCTAGGGGCCGCTCGTTTTGTCGCTGCTTGGGGCCCGGGCCCTCCCGGGGGCTCGATCAGCGCCCCCCAATCACTCTCGTCTGCCTTATGCTGCCGCCACCGCTCAACTGCACAGGTGGCCCCTCTGCCCCAGCTTGCGGCCTAGCGGTGGTAGGCCTTACGGCGCCACTGCTGAAAGCGCGGCCGAGTGGTCCTGGACCCTCCTGGTGTTCGGCAGGTTCACTGGGCGCTGGAGGCTCAAGTGTCCGCCCCCCGGAGTGGTGCCCTCTGAGTGTGCTGCGCCACTGCTCTCACCTTCGCCCTCCGCCCGTGGACGCTGCCATTCCGCTGAGTAGGCCTGAGCCGGGGCCTCGGGTGATTTCCGGCGCCGGTTCTGTGGGCACCTCCCTTCGCGGGCCGCCCCCCGGGGCCCGTGTTCGGCCTCCGGCGGCCGCCGCCTCCTAATCACCGCACCATCCGGGGGAACCTCCGGCGCGGCAGCACAGTCTTGTGGACGTGGTGTGGGGTCCGCTCGTCCCCCTTACTGCGGGAGCCGGATCGCTTCTTTCCGCGCCTCAGATCGACCTCCGGCTGGCGGCGCCGCCCTTTGGCCCACTCCTCCGTCTCTGAGGTTTGTTGGGGCACCCGGACGCCCAGTTGGTGTCCTGTGTGACTTTGGCTGTTGGCACAGGTGCTCAAAGGTGAAGTGGTCCGCCTTTAGACCCGGTCCGGGGAACGGGGACGGGGAGCCTCCGAAGGACACGTCTTGCTAAGCCGCCATCTTAGCCACGCCCCTGACATCAACATTCTTGACTCTGGATTATTAATTAAGGGGAGAAACTTCAGGGATAAATCAGGAGTAGATGAGCCCCGTGAATCTAAATCAGGAGTAGATGAGCCCCATGAATCTAACATGCTTGTTCCGCTGGGTGTACTACTGAACAGTTGCATTTCAATAGGACAATCATTGGAGGAAAGTGAAGTAGCAGCAATAAGTATCCTGGACAAACTCTAGGTTAGGAATGTGATACATCTTAGGAGACTGATTTAAATGAATGTCAGGGAGCGTAAAATCTTCCATTGTGGGTTCTCCCTCTTTTGGCACTAGTTGAGATACCCCTTCGAGTTCGGAGACTCCATTTGCAAGGGAGTGGATGGTTAAGTTTGCCAGCAAAGAGTCAGCCACCCTAGATTCCGAGGATTGTAATCTCCTGAGGCGGAAGCCGGGAGACCTGTTTGTTGCTTTTTTTAAAAATCTTGTGTGATACTGTGACATTGTGTATTTTAATCTTACCTGCCACTCCCCCTCGCCTTTCCCCGTGCAGCGGACCTTAGCGCTGACGTGGGTAACTCTTCTAAATTGCTGCCATTGCCGAGGAACGCTGAGGCAACGCCCACCATCCTCAGGCCACGCCCCCCGCTTCCAGTATTAAGGCGCGCTGATTGCGAGCGCGCACAGAGGATTGTAATCTCCTGAGGCGGAAGCCGGGAGACCTGTTTGTTGCTTTTTTTAAAATCTTGTGTGATATTGTGACATTGTGTATTTTAATCTTACCTGCCACTCCCCCCCGCCTTTCCCCGCGCAGCGGACCTTAGCGCTGACGTGGGTAACTCTTCTAAATTGCCGCCATTGCCGAGGAACGCTGAGGCCACGCCCACCATCCTCAGGCCACGCCCCCCGCTTCCAGTATTAAAGGCGCGCTGATTGCGAGCGCGCACAGAGGATTGTAATCTCCTGAGGCGGAAGCCGGGAGACCCGTTTGTTGCTTTTTTAAAAATCTTGTGTGATACTGTGACATTGTGTATTTTAATCTTACCTGCCACTCCCCCGCCTTTCCCCGCGCAGCGGACCTTAGCGCTGACGTGGGTAACTCTTCTAAATTGCCGCCATTGCCGAGGAACGCTGAGGCCACGCCCACCATCCTCAGGCCACGCCCCCCACTTCCAGTATTAAGGCGCGCTGATTGCGAGCGCGCACAGAGGATTGTAATCTCCTGAGGCAGAAGCCGGGAGACCTGTTTGTTGCTTTTTTAAAAATCTTGTGTGATATTGTGACATTGTGTATTTTAATCTTACCTGCCACTCCCCCCGCCTTTCCCCGCGCAGTGGACCTTAGCGCTGACGTGGTTAACTCTTCTAAATTGCCGCCATTGCCGAGGAACGCTGAGGCCACACCCACCATCCTCAGGCCACACCCCCTCACACTTTAATAATGCGCATCCACCGGACGCGCAGCGGACGGGCGCAGCGGGCGCGCCTAAGGCAAGCCCGTCTGCGCCCGTCCGCGACCGACATGGGCTAGGGGCGTGCCACTATGCTCAATCCCTCACATACTCTTCGGCTCAACTCCATGCCTTAAACAACTCTTAGTCATTGGGTTCCGCCACACTCTCCTATGCTCAACAACTTGGCATAGTCTCAGGTAAACTTCCTACACCGACCCGCCCTTCGCCCCCTTTGCCTACTACCACCGCTCTCCTTCTGAACACGAGGTCAGCTGTTAAGCATCAATACGAAATATTTGATCTCTTAGATTCCGAATCCCCGGATTTACTATTCCTAACTGAAACATGGTACAGACCTGATTCCCTTCCCAGCATCCTGGCGGCCCTCCCTCCTCTCTACTCAATGTTCCATATAGACCGCCCTGAGACAAGAGCAGGCGGCGGGGTTGCCTTGATTGCTCGTAAGGGACTCCACTTCCAGACTCTTGCGTCACCCACGCTACCTACAGCCGATTGTCTCGTAGTTCGTTCTACCTCCTTCAATATCCCTATCACTTGTGTATTGATCTACCGACCCCCTCAATCTCCCGCAGGCTTTCTTTCCACCCTCCAGGACTTCCTTGCGACTCTTGTAGTCAATAGTGCTTCTGTTCTCGTGCTGGGGGACTTTAACTTCTAGCCCACTGATCCCGCCGAGGATACGAAATCCAAGGACTTCACGGAACTATTGCTCAGCCTCAATTTTACCCAGCATGCCCAAGGCCCCACTCACAACCGAGGCCATACTCTGGACCAGATCTGGACTTTAAATATCTGTAGTAAGGTTGGAGGCATCATTAAGTTGTAAACATAGTTTATTGTAAAGCTGAAAACCCAAGCGGAGATAACAAGTATAGATTAAAGTAACATGAAATACTACAATATCCCGATCTCCCCTCCTATCATTTCGCCTTGCTCCTGGTCAGACCACTATATTCTTGCCTTTTCCTTAGTTCGGAGTCAAAAAACTCCCCCTTCCCGCCCTAAGATCGCCCGGGCATGAAATTGGAACAGAGTTGATATTCCATCCTTGTGCAACTCGCTAGTTGCCACTTGTCCGGTTCTATCGGGGCTGACCACCCATTCTCAGACTGCCACCCTTGATCACTGGCTCTCTACAGCTTGCGACCCAGTGGCTCCTTTGAGGCGGATTACCATCAACCGTTCTCACAATGCCAACAAGTGGTTTAACCCAGCTCTCAAAGCCAAGAAACTTGCGCTCCGCCAGGCCGAACGAGCTTGGCGTAGAGCATACTGCCCTATTAAAAAAAAACACTACACTTCTACCCTTAACGATTACAAACAAGCCATTCTGGCAGCCAAATCAGATTATTTTTCGAAACGCATCCTTGCCGCAGAAAGTCAGCCGCGCGAGATCTTTGCTACCATCTACGAGTTGGCATCCTCTGACAGATCTCATTCCAAGATCCCCCCTTCCCAGGCCTTATGCGACTCTCGTAACAAATTTTTTATTGATAAAATAGTTCGCATTAAAGCCAATATTCCCTTCCCCCGCCTACTTTCCCCCATCCCCAGCCCCCCCCCAACACAATGTCCCTCACTGCCATCCCTGCCCTTACCAGTGAATCTTTGCCTCCCCTACTCAGTCGCGTCAAGTCGGGCTCCCCAGCCGACATCTGCCCGGCTCGCATTCTTCGCGAGATTTTTTTCGAATGTCCTTCCCCTGCTCTTACTCTTCTCAATGATTGTTATGTGAACAGTTCCGTTCCTGACACATTCAAGACTGCAATAATCCTCCCCATCTTAAAAAAACAAGGGGCTGATCCCTCCTCCCCGGCAAACTATCGCCCGATCTCCCTTCTTCCTTACTTGGGTAAGGTAGCTGAGTCCCATGCCACCCAGGTACTCAGCACCTTCATTGAGGACAGTAATTACCTTGCACCCTGCCAGGCGGGTTTTCGTCCCCGCCATTCCACTGAGAAGGTGGTCATTTCGGTCATGGACCAACTCAGGGAGGGGCTTGACACTAACACCCCCCAGGCCCTTGTCCTCCTTGACCTGTCCGCCGCTTTCGACACAGTGGACCATTCCATTCTTCTGTCCCGTGTCGAGGCGGCGGGCATAGGAGGACAAGCATTGACCTGGATAGGCTCCTTCCTGGCTGACCGTGCCCAGGCTGTCCACCTCGCCGAATTCACTGCCCCACCCCGTAGGGTGCAATGCGGAGTCCCCCAAGGCTCCTCTCTCGTCCCCTTTTATTTAATCTTTATATTTTTCCTCTTATTTTTGCACTTCAGCAAATGGAGGTCACAGTCTACAATTACGCTGATGACCTCCAACTTATCTTTAATTTTGCTTCTTCCTCTTCTGGTGTCCCTGCCTTCCAGTCGGTCATGCTTTTTATCCGGGATTGGATGAATGCCAACCACTTGAAACTCAACCCGGATAAAACTGAGCTGATTCTGACCGGAGGCAGTGGCAACCCATGGTTACCCTCTTTCTGGCCCCCTTCCCTTGGTCTTCCTCCCACCCCCTCCCATTCTGTTAAAACTCTTGGTATCATTCTTAATCATCAACTGACCTTGCATTCCCACATTAGCTCAGTAGTATCCTCCTGTTTTTTTACCCTTCGCACTATTAGGAAAGTTTCACGTTTTTTTTCTCTTTCTGCACTTAAATTAATTGTTATGGCCATGGTTCTATCCAAAATTGATTATGGGAACATCATTTATAACGGTGCCCCCGCCTACGCACTCCAACGCCTTCAGCTAGTGCAGAACCAGGCCGCTCGCCTGGTACATGGCCTGCCCAAATTTCATCACTCATCACCCCTTCTTTTCTCCCTTCACTGGCTCCCCATCAAACAAAGGGCCCTATTCAAACTTTGTTGCCTTACCTTTCAAGCTCGAATGGGCACAGCCCCTGCATTTATCAATTCCGCCGTCACCAACTATTCCTCGTCCAGAGACCTCCGCTCTTCCACAAAATCGTTACTAGTCACCCCTCGCTTCAAGAAATCTAGATCTGGAGGCCAGAAATTCACGGTCCTTGCGCCTGCTTTCTGGAACTCCCTCCCACTCCACATCAGAACCTCTCCCTCCTATATGGAGTTCCGCAGAGCCCTCAAGACACTCTTATTCCAACAGGCTTTCGGCCTATAATCCTCTTCCTCTCTTCCGCCTAGGTAGCTCCTCTAGCGCCATGAAACTGCATTGTATACGAGCGCTTTATAAGTTTTTAAAAATTCAAAAATTCAAAATTTAATTCCGAGTGTTAGGTATCTCTAGACCAAGATCCCCCAGTTGTGGGAGATAATTTAGTGGGGACTACTGGCAATGATTTTCCAGGGGCTACTTTAGCCTCTACATGAGCTTTTCGAACAGACTCCAACATCCCTGCTGAATTTAGGCTTATTTCTTTTTTTTGGGAAGAAGGAAGGGATGGTATTGAAACTTTTCAAGATGTTTATTTGTAGTGAGTTGTTCCTTAAAGGATTAGCTTTAGTTTGTTTGCGAGCTCTTGTATTCAGCAATCTGCCAGAGTGCAATTTCTTTGCGGTCATATCTTAGTTCTATTTCAGAAAAGCCCTTAGCCGGCTGGCCTGCACAACCAAAGAGGTATAGCTGCAATATGCCAATGCACTGGAGCGCCGCTCAGGCAACACTAAGCATCGAGCGCCAAGCTTCCACACTCCAACGTACTGCTTCGCTTGCAGTCTCACGGGCTCGGGCAGCTATAGAAAAAATGGTGCTGACAAACATAGGCTATGGGCTGTAAGACAGCAAAGTTAAAACTAGAGTAGGTCCATGTCAGTGGCAGTGGAAATACACTGTGAGGACTTGGACGAGCAGGGCTTCCAAGACTCACAAGGCTGTGTTACAGACCACCTCCGCAAAGCTCCAATGGGTGCTGAAGGGCAGTAATCACTGCAGGTACTACAGGCACCCTCTGTCTCCAGCAAACCTCCAACAGGTCTTTCTCTCTTCAGGCTGGGGGACGGATTTGCATTTGTAGTTTTAATGGGGTTTTAACAGGGTCTTGGCAGGGATTTGGCAGGGTTAAGCAGGGTCCTGGCAGGGTCTTAGTGGCTTGGCGGCTTGATGGCATTGAAGCAGAGCAGTACAGAGGTGAGCCGCAAGGAGGGGGGTAGGGCAGCAAGCTCTGCAGGTCCCCCTCGACTGCCGTGTGCCTGGCCAGGCACGTCAGCCCCCCTCCTCCTCTCTATCTACCTCACCGCTCAGCTTCGGTCACGCTGTTCGCCTTCCCAGCCTTCACAGCCCACTCTGCTCTGCAGGTCTCCACAGGACCTGGCTCGCTCTGCAGGTCTCTGCAGGTCTCTGCCACTCTACTACGCCGTCAGCTGCACTCTCGGAAATCGGAAGTCACTTGGGGCCAGATGTAGGTAGGGTTTTACCGGTCGGTAACGGCCGAATTCGGCCGTTACCGACCGGTAAAAGGAATTTGAGATGTAGGGGGCAGAATCGGTAATTTTACCGTTCTGTAATTTACCGATCTGTAATTTTACAGAATCTGTAAATATACCGGTCGGTAAATTTACAGAACGGTAAAATTACAGATTCTGTAAAATCGATATGTAGGTGGGACTCTGATGAGTCCCACAAGGCCTAAGAAATCGGTATTTTACCATCAAATTCAATTTGATGGTGAAATACCGATTCAGGTGAGCATGCAAATGTGTGCATGCACACCTGTGCCATATGACAGGCAGACCTGCCCTTAGGGCAGGTATGCCTGCCATATGGCCCCCGAACCTTTTTTGGGGGTGCTAGAGGGTGTCAAAGTGACACCCCCTGCACCCTTGCCAAAAATCTGTATTTACCGATCGGTAAATACCGACCTGTAATGCCCCATTCATTCCTATGGGCTTCAAAGCCCATAGGAATGAATGGAGCATTACAGGTCGGTATTTACCGAATCGGTAAATACCGACTTTTAAGGAATCGGTAAATCCACATCTGGATTTACCTACATCTCGGTACATCTATTTTACCGACTCTTAAATACCGAATCGGTAAAATTCGGTATTTAAGTGTCGGTAAAATAGATTTACCTACATCTGGCCCTTGGTGAGCCACAACAGCCTTGCTTCGCCTTGAATGTTTTGTCCTCTGGCAAGCCGTCCACTGCACGCTGCACGCCGGCCGCAGGCGACTGCACTGGCTCAGCAGAGAGTCTGCGCTCTCACTGACGTTGGTCGGCCAGATAACAGTCCCAGCGGGAAGTCTCGGCGGGCGGGCGGTCTGCGGCTCGCAGCTCACAGCAGTACGCAGTACAGCACGAACGGGCTCCACCTCCAAAGGTGCGTAAAATAAAATGATAACACAAGTTATTAATATTTTATTTGTGAAAAAAAGTGAGGCAACGCTTCTCTGCCTTAGCGGGAGAAGCCACCACTAATCTTTCATCAGCTTTGCACAAAAGAAACTTAGGACTTTGGGCCAGATGAAGGACACCAAATACCGGTCGGTAACGGCCGATTTCGGCCGTTACCGACCGGTATTTGATTTTTGATATGTAGTGGCCTAATATTTACAGAATCTGTAAATTTACCGATTCGGTAAATTTACCGATTCGGTAAAATACCGAATAGGTAAATTTACGGAATCGGTAAATCTACATGTATGTGGCACTGAAAACGGTGCCACAGGCCCTTAAGAATTCGTTATTTACCACAAAATAATATTTCATGGTAAATAACGAATTCCTGTGTACATGCACATCTGTGCATATACACCTGTGCATGGGCATGTATGTGTGTCACATGGCACACAAGCCAGAATCAGGCGTGCAACAGGGTGTCAAAGTGACACCCTGTCCCCCTTGACAATTCGGTAATTTTACCGAATCGGTATTTACCGATTCGGTAATTGACATTGATTCGTAAGGGCCTCAAGGCAGCCGCGGGCCGTGGAGGGAGTTATCCTCCACGGCCCACGGCTGCCTTATTAAAACGAATTTCGTAGCGCGCACTGCATCGCAAAATGCGCTACGAATTTCGTTTTATTAATTAAATTGTGTACTTACCTGCAATTATCCATATGCCGGTTTTTAGATCCCTCCACCCTGCCCCTCCCCCTCCCCGCCTCTCTGCCCCACCGTAACTCCCTTCACGGCCCGCGGCTGCCTCATGGCCCAGAGGAATCAATGGCAATTACCGAATCGGTAAATACCGATTTGGTAATTACCGAATCATACCGATTCGGTAAAAAATACCGAATTATTTCCTACATCTCATTTACCGAATCTAGAATACCGAATCTGTAAAATTCGGTATTCTAGAGTCTGTAAATGAGATTTACCTACATCGGGCCCATTATCTTGTATCAGTCTTGTTTTGACATGTATCACTAATGGCATACCAGCTTTGCTCCCTACTGTATCACTAATGCCTTTTTAGGTTGAGCCTAGAACAGCGCTTGCGCTGTTGCTGTTGCTCGACTTATTGTAAAGGGGATCTCAAAAGTGCTACTCAGCATTTGCTTGCTGGCTACAAGCATGAGTGCACGTGTGCGTGCACGCGCGGCCATCTGCTTTTCCTGCCTATCTGCTTTTCCTGCCTTTCCTTTCCTCATGGCGCCTTTCAAAACTGCCCCTCCCTCTCCCCCACCACTGTGCGCTTCTCACGGCCGTGTCATCATCGATCACTTTCACGGCCGCGCAGTCGTGTTTTCCCATGTTTGTTGACATCGCGTTTGTTTGTTTTTTTCCTTTCCATCCATCATTTCAAGCTTGACCCCATGTTTGTTGATGTCAAATGATGTCTATGCTAATGTGCAGGGCTGTTACCCCTTCTGGTATTCTGCAATAAACTCTATAGTAAAAGTAAAGAAGAGGGTAGTCTTAAACTGCATTCCGAGTACTCTGATTGGATGATCCCTTTTTGCGATAAACGCGCGAATGGTTGATTACTCTGATATCGTAATACACCATTTGCTTCACTAAAAGTGACCTTTCTCTTGCAGTAGTTTTAAAGATTGTCAATTGCACTAATGCCGTATTTACAACTGTATATTTCTTTTATTTATAAGCACCAGTAATACACCTCAACAATCCAGCTAGGTCTGTACTGTCACTCTTCCTCTACCCCTGCACCCCTCCCACCCTGCCACTCCAGCCCTCCCTCTGTTGCAGCCAAGGCGTTGCGTTTAAAAGCTTCTCCGACTTTTGTGTTTACACGAGGGGGCTGTTAACGCTGTTTTACTGTTCAAGTGATCGGACTCCTCTTTAAATAGCCCTCTATTTCTTAAGTGGTAACTCTCAGCGTCAGGCCTATTAGATAACAGATATTCCAGCCAAACCCCATTTCCCATGATGCTTTTACACCACAAGATATTGTGACTGTGGGAGAATGGAATGTCTTTCATGGCGGGTGGGGAAAATACTTGGTTGGGCACATCTGTTGAAAGCATTTTTCCTGAGTTACATGAAAGCAAGAAGAGGCAGTCGGTGGCAGTTGAAGTCCAAGTGTCTCATGAATCATGATATGCGTCCTTCACAGTTTATTAAATGACTTCCGGTTATCGCCCAAGGTCACCTATGCACAATAAAGAGAATGTACAAAAAGAGATCAAAGTAATGTTTTGATATTACAACACCCCAATCAGACGGGCTTTCATTCCGCCTCCTTGGCGTTTACTGTCCAGGTACTGTTTTCAAGAAAGATAACGTCTCATTCATGGTATGACATGGCATGTAGATAGTTTGAAAGTCTAAGCAGAAATGCTTTGGAGTATATAAAACAGAACTGATTTTCTGTTTAATTCTATAAAAGCCACGGAACAAGGGGGGGCTTCAGTGCATGTGAGCCGGTGCGCGTGCGCACCCCTGGCATGCTTCCCCCATCACTTTACCTGGTGGCATTCCCCCCTCCCTTCTCGCCCAGTCCTTCTTGTCACCTCGGTATGCACTCACCCCTCCTTTCTCCCCTTTCGGCCGCATTGATGTTCTCGTCTCAGTGAGCCGCGTGTGGGTATTGTGAGCAGCAGCAGCAGGACATGCTCTGCAATGATGTGCTGCCTGGGGAGAAGAGTGGAATATACGTGTGCATCTGGGCCCATTCAATCTCTGGTCTTTTTAGTGAGGCTGCCAAGGAAGCAATATGAATGAATGTATCTATCTATCGCCCTCACTCTGTCTATCTATCGCACTCACTCTATCTATCTATCGCATCACCACAGCATCACTCAGCACCACCACAGCATCACTCAGGGGCACCACAACATCACTATGCGCTAACACAGCATCACTGAACGCCATAGCATCACTCAGCGCCACCACTGCATCAATCTGTGCAACAATTCAACAACAACTGGTTCAAATATGTTTCAAGCTTTATTACAAATGTCACAAAAAGATGTTAATATTTCACTTCTGTTCTTGGATTTTCGTCACAATAAAATACACTGAACATAATCTTCACAAAAGCTATTTACAAAAGTTTAAGCTATTGCCATTATAAATTACAATAACGTTTATTTAAGTATTAATTATTTTAAAAAAATTCAAAGCCATTGTTAGTTGTAATATCAATACATCTAAGTCATGTAAATACAACACATATTGTATTACAAATGTTATAGGTGTCACATTTGTTTAAGTTAAAACTATTGGCATTGTAAATGACAAAGCTATTAATTTCGCTATTTTCAAAACCAACACATAAATAAAAAAATTGTCATTTACAATACCAATAGCTCAAACTTTCCTAATGCGAGACCTATTGCATAGCAAATGCTTGTTTGTTCTGTGTTGTACTGTATCGTATCACTAATGCCTTACCCTGTTTGTACAGTATCAGTAAAGCCTTACCAGCTCTGCTTTGTACTGTATCACTAGTACTGTACCTGCTCTGCTTTGTACTGCATTACTAATACCTTACCTACTCTGTGTTGTACCATATCACTAATGCCTTACCAGCTCTGCTTTGTACTGTATCACTAATGCCTTACCTGCTCTGTTTGTACAGTATCAGTAAAGCCTTACCAGCTCTGCTTTGTACTGTATCACAAATGCCTTAACTGCTCTGATGTTTACTGTATCACTAATAGCTTACCAGCTCTGCTTGATTCACTATCACTACTCCTGATCACCTGTCATTTGTAATGTATCACTAATGCCTTACCAGCTGTGCTTTGTCCTGTATCACTGACCTTACTAGCTCTTGCTGGTCTAACATCATTAACCCCTCACTGCCTGTACCTTGACCTGTTTCACTAATGATTTTCCAGCTGTGCCTGGTCGTTTATCACTGCCACGCCAGTGCTCCTTGAAGAGAAGTCTTCATGGCTCCTGCTCCAGGTATTAACTTCTTTGGCTTCAGAGAAGCAAGATTCTATTATAGCTTTATAGCCTGCCGTAGAGGGCTATACCGGCTATTAAAGGCCCTCTCCAGCGTTAAAGGCCCGAGCCGAAGGCGAGGGCCTTTAACAAGGGAGAGGGACTTTAATAGCCGGTATAGCCCAGCTACGAAGGGCTAAAAGGCTATTAGAACATTCTGCCACTAGAGGGCAGAATGTTTTAACAAAAAAAGACAGAGCCTTGTGGGAGTGTGAAGGGATTGGAATCCGCCAGGCTCCCTGAAGCCTTTGTTCACAGCCAGAGCTGTGAACAAAGAAACTTTCGAATGTTGGAGCTCCAGGAGCTCCAGGCTTATACCAGCCATTATAAGCCCGGAGCACTCTATTATTTTCAATGGAGCTTCCAACGTTCCAATGTTCTAATATTCGTTAAACCACAATCAATGACGAAGAAAAACAGAACTAATCGACTCAGCCCTCTTATTTACAGAAAGAATCATATGTTCTGCCCTATCCTGCTCTGTCTCTTACTAGGGTCAGCTTTGAGTAATCATATATGCATCCCTGTCTCCAGAAAACACATGCATGTCAAACATGCTATCTTGGAATAGTCTCGGTTGTATAAAACGACCTACAGAATTAACTTATGAATAACGAAAGTATGTTTTTGTTTAGTACATTTGAGTGAATACGTCCAACAAGCTTTGAATATAACTTTTAAAATGCTAAATTTTGAGATCTGCACGCACATCTCATTGTAAGTATTTTGAAAGAAACACAACTCCTGATCCTAAACAGTTAATAATACCACAGCGCCCTCCAGTGGATCTGTACTGAATCGTGAAATATCAGTCGACGCTTCTTTCTTCCATCATTGATCCTTCTGCCCTAGACACACAGGAAGCAGGAAGAATTGCACTTCATTGTAGCCACCGGCAGGGATTACTGACCTTCATTATAGGTCCAGTCATTTAGGAACACAATTCTTCGAGAGAAAACCACTAATGTTCCTAGAGTATTATGTCAATATCAGAAAAGTTTATGAATGAAAGTAGGCAAAGCAACATTCTTAACCCAGGTGAAATACCCTCCATGATAAGGCTTCAGTGTTGTACCCACCAGCTCCAGTGCAGTCCACGGGTTCCTGATTGTATCACTCCTTGTCTCACACTGTGTGTCTGACACTAGAGGCAATGCTGCTGCCACTTCAGTGCTTGAAGACTGGTAGAGAAATGGGATGAATGACAGTGAGACATGTATGAATAAAGAATGCTGGTGTACTTCAAAGAGAACATTGGACATGATGAGGCAGGATGAGATCAGGAGTCAACACAGAAACATGTAGGACTAAGACCTCAGAGAGCTGATACACTGAGCTCCTACCCATGTAAGTTGTACATCACTCTTGTGTCTGCAAAGGACACGTGAGTGTTTCACTTTGTGCTCTGTTTTCTTGTAACTCTTAAAACAAATACTGCATTCATGTAGAAAATGTCTTGTCCTTTACCCACAGTACTGTTGTGCCACTATCATTCATTGACTGGTCCTCCTGTGGGACATTGCACATCACTCTCATGTCCATGTGTATTGTCTCTTTCATTGGTGTTTCCACCAGTCTCTTTCCTTCTGCTGCAGCCTTGGACGGTTGTTCCTTTACACTCAGAGCTCAATCTAATTTTAATATAGGTTTAATTAAAGAAAAACTGTGCTTGTAGATGGTCATTTTCCAGGTATGTGCTCGGATTGTGTAGTATGAGGTATGGGGAGGACGCAGTGGTGGATTGAGAGGGGTGGACAAGGTCTGCGGCGACCCCCTTGAATGAATGAATGAATGAATACCTTCTTCTATAGCGCATGGCTACTCTTGAGCATCCCAGCGCTGTAAGACCAAGGGAACAGGAAGACACTATTGGAACAAGTGTGTCTTTAAACGCTTCCTGAAAGCGAGATGATTAGACTCATGCCTGATGTTATCTGGGAGTGCGTTCCATTCTTTAGCTGCATGCACAGAGAGCCGGCGGCCACCCATCCGCGCCAGCTTTATCCTGGGAACTACCAACAAGTTCCGCTGGTTGGATCTCAGAGATCTCACTGATCGATGGCGACAGAAGAGGGGATCCAGAATCTGCGGTCCAGCGCCATAGATGGACTTATGCGCCAAGCACAATGTTTTGAAAGTAATCCTTCCCTTGATGGGTAGCCAGTGGAGATGTTGAAGTGCGGCTTTCGCTGAGCATCTTTTGGGGACTTTCATGAGTAGCCGAGCGGCACAGTTCTGCACAGATTGTAGAACTTTTATGGTGCCGACTGGAGCTCCCATATAGACGGCGTTTGCATAATCCAGCCGCGACAAGATCAGCGACTGGACCAGCAATCGTCTGGCTTCGAATGGCAGGAGGTCTAGGACTTTTTTTAAGACTCTCAACAGCCCGAAGCAGGTTGCAGCTACCTTTTTAGCCTGATAGTGAAAACCAAGGGAGGAATCTAGCCAGATCCCCAGGCTTTTTATGTGAGTCTTGGGTGCTGGGGGGGGTCCCAGGCAGTGAGGCCACCAAGGGTCCAAATTAATTGGGGCTTTGTAGCCCAGAAGCATAATGTCAGTTTTAGTCCCATTTAGCTTCAAACAGGAGGAGGTCATCCATTCCAGCACCTTGGTGAGACACGGGGTCAGATTATTGATCCCCTGATTTAGGGCATCGTTCCTCACCAAGGATACAACCAGCTGCGTGTCATCGGCGTAGGTAACAAGTTGGATTCCCCAGGGAAGAACCACCTCAGCCAAAGGTCTCATATAGATATTAAATAGAGTGGGGCTGAGGGAAGATCCCTGGGGAACGCCATGATTCAGTTGCAGCTGGCTGGATGACACCTCTCCCTCAAAGACAGAAAAGCTTCTTTCTGATAGAAAAGAATGGAACCATTTGATGGCCACTCCGGAGACCCCTGTGAGACGCAGCCGATGCAGCAAGAGAGAGTGGTTTACAGTATCGAAGGCTGCGCTGAGGTCCAACAGGACCACCGCAGCACATCCTCCTGCATCAACAATGCCCCTAACTGCCTCCACTACCGCCACCAGAGCTGTCTCTGTACCTTGTTTTGCTCTGAATCCTGTCTGGGTGGAGTGTAATCCATCCGTGGATTCAATAAAGGACGAGAGAATCTGGTTGACATGTTTTTCAGCTATTTTGCTGATGGTAGGTAGAAGAGAAATGGGCCTGTAATTGGCCAGGTCTTCAGGATCCAAGCTAGGTTTTTTTAGCAAGGCTCTGACCTTAGCCTTCTTCCAATTGGGGGGCACAACACCGGAGGCCAAAGATGCATTGATGACCTGCCTTATCACAGGGCACACTGTCCCTGCTACCTGTTTCAGAACTGCCGGAGGTGCAGCATCTACCGGAGAGCCTGATTTAAGATTAGCAAGGAGACTTTCGACTCCATCCAGATCCAGAGGTGGGAAGACTTTAAGATCTGCAACTGGATTAGGGTCTACTTCCTGGTCCCCCTTTTGTCCGCTCTCCCAATTATCTGGGGAATCTATCACTGGTGCAAAGCCGGAGTAGATATTCGACACCTTGGATGCGAAGAAGATAGCTAACTCCTCACAGTGTTTCTGTGGGTTCAAAACAGGGCTAATAGTCCTGGATGTATTGGCTAGGGATTGAAAATTTCCCTGGGGGCGTTAGCTGCTTCCGCAATTTTGCTCTGGTAGTAGGCGGCCTGTGTTGTTTTTAATAGGTTTTTGTATGATCTCAGGGATGACCTGTATTCGTTTTTCGCGGCGACTGCGTAGTTCTTTCTCCACTTCCTTTCCGCACGTTTGCACAGTTGTTTGTGTTCCTTAAGTTCCTTGGTGTACCAGGGTTGTTTGTTGGGGCCCTCTCTGTGCAATAGATCTTTTTTGGGCAGAATAGGGTCTAGTGTGGAGTTGATCCAATGCTCAAAGGCTTCATTGGCAACAACCGGATCCTCATGGGGGGCGGGCGGGCAGCTTTTCAGGGCTGCCTCCCAGTTTTTAGCGGGTAATCTAGACCATACTCGACTGACCTTCTTTAGAATGGCGGCCTTATGGGTCTGTGTTACTGGAGACCACCTAAAGGATAGAAGTGCATGGTCTGACCATGGTACAAAACTGGGCTGACCACACTCTATGTTTTCAAGATTAGTAAAAAAGTGGTCTAATAAATGGCCGCCAGTATGCGTGGGACTGGTCACAATTTGTTCCAGTTGTACCACTCTCAGAGCATCCAGTAGACATAGCGATGACACAGCATTAACTTCATCCAGGTGAATGTTAAAGTCACCCAAGATGGTAAAATTGGGGGAACTGCTGATGGAAAGGGAAATCTTATCTGACAGATTATTGCAGAAGTCATGAGAATCACCTGGGGGTCTATAAACCAGGATCCCCGAGAAGGTGCAGGTAGGCGAAAAGGATATAGAGAAGCCAATACTCTCACATTCCAAGAGTGGACTATCCGAGGTTCTACATATGAGATTGTTTTTATAGATAATCGCCACACCTCCTCCTCGACCGGACATGCGGTCCTGTCTGGCGATGGAATACTTGGGTGGGAGAGCTTGCACTATATGAGGGTCTGAGTCATCATTCAGCCATGTCTCAGTTAAAAATAAAATATCGAAATCTCGTTCCTCTAAGAGCAAGTTGATTTCAGTGGTATGCCTCGGAAGGGAGCGACAATTGATCAGTGCAAGAGAAAAGCTAACTAGGTTGCTGCTCGCGGGGATTGTGGGCTTACAATAGGGACATGGGACTGCTACCTCCTCTGAGAGAATCTCCCCAGGGCAGATATCCTTAGCCCTACCTCTCAAAGCTCTGAGCAGATCACCACTGTAGTTGACGCCCGAGAGAGGGGGAGGATCCATGAGTCTTACCCACTAGCCACGTCCAAGCCCGGCCTGGCACGGACGGGCACAGACGGGCTCTCCTTAGGCGCTCCTTTGGCGCGGTAAGGCGCTCGCGTCCGCAAACGCGTACGCTAGCGCGTAGAGTGACCGTTTCAATATATGCGCTTCCGCGCCGCGTGACCAGCTCTGCCTCGCGAACACTAGCGCGGCAACCTCGTCCTCGCTCAAGATGGCCGCTGAATTGAGTCGGCCCCTGTAGGTATCGTGGACAGAATGCCCAACTCGGCTCCGTGGGAGCTGCGAGTCCTTGTGCGAGCGAGGCGCGAGGTAGGACAGTGCAGAATGCTTTAAGAGGAGTTTAGTGTGAGGTGCAAAATAATTAAAATTGGTAAAATCAATGTGCAAGTTTTAAACACACCAGCGCAATTTTAAAACAACAACAATTTTTCTAATACATCAATTCATAAAACTATCTCCCGGCTTCCGCCTCAGGAGCGCTAAAATCCCTAGGTCTTACCCGCGCGCGCTATTCAGCTCAATATATGCGCTTCCGCGCCACGTGACCAGCTCTGCCTCGCGAACACTAGCGCGGCAACCTCGTCCTCGCTCAAGATGGCCGCTGAATTGAGTCGGCCCCTGTAGGTATCGTGGACAGAATGCCCAACTCGGCTCCGTGGGAGCTGCGAGTCCTTGTGCGAGCGAGGCGCGAGGTAGGACAGTGCAGAATGCTTTAAGAGGAGTTTAGTGTGAGGTGCAAAATAATTAAAATTGGTAAAATCAATGTGCAAGTTTTAAACACACCAGCGCAATTTTAAAACAACAACAATTTTTCTAATACATCAATTCATAAAACTATCTCCCGGCTTCCGCCTCAGGAGCGCTAAAATCCCTAGGTCTTACCCGCGCGCGCTATTCAGCTCAATATATGCGCTTCCGCGCCGCGTGACCAGCTCTGCCTCGCGAACACTAGCGCGGCAACCTCGTCCTCGCTCAAGATGGCCGCTGAATTGAGTCGGCCCCTGTAGGTATCGTGGACAGAATGCCCAACTCGGCTCCGTGGGAGCTGCGAGTCCTTGTGCGAGCGAGGCGCGAGGTAGGACAGTGCAGAATGCTTTAAGAGGAGTTTAGTGTGAGGTGCAAAATAATTAAAATTGGTAAAATCAATGTGCAAGTTTTAAACACACCAGCGCAATTTTAAAACAACAACAATTTTTCTAATACATCAATTCATAAAACTATCTCCCGGCTTCCGCCTCAGGAGCGCTAAAATCCCTAGGTCTTGGAGCCCTCCACTGATTTCCCAGGCACTGCCAGTCGATTCATAGCCTGTGTCTGGCATCACAGGGGTTGGCCTTGTCATAGGGCAGGACAGGACAGGGAAGGCCTGCAATAAATCGCATCATCTGGGAAGGCCTAGCATTTTGATGCATTCCCAGGTCTAGAAGTTATGGTAAATCTGGGAATGCGTCAAAATCCATGGTGAATTGCCATTGTGCAACAATCCGTCCATCATCTTGTGTGTTTTGAATGCATAGGAACACCCACCCTCCACCCATGGAATGCCTTCCTCTGGCAAAGTAAATCAACACAGCAATTTGCAATGCTTTGTGTTACTTTAGATTTACCAAGCCACACAAGGCATGCAAGATGGCCTTGCGTGGCTTGATAATTCTTCCTTAGTAGTTGCATTGCCCTTGCGCCTCATTGCGTGGCGCAAGGGCCACGTAACTAATTAATAAATAAAAAGCCCCAGTATTCTTAAGTGCATGTGCTGTAGAGTGATACTGATGTGAGGAACTCTACAGCATGCTATGATCACCATGTTTCACATGCACACAAAGTGCATGAGTATCACACCTCAAGGGTACTACATTTCCCACTTTATCATCTACATGCTGTCTCATCCACATAATCTTTTGTTGAACAGTGCTCACACAAGCAGAACTATAAAATTGGCCCGGTCGTCACAGGTCTGAGACCTGGCAGAAATTAATAACTGACTTTAATATGCTTTGGCATAGCCAATAAGCCTCACCTTTGGGACCTTGTAAGTGTTTAGACAGAGCTATTGGCTTTACCAATGTTTTTAAGCTATTTTGTAGAGCATTATTGCTGCTGTGCAGCATGTTTAAAAGTTGAAATAAAAAAGTGTTATAAGCATTTTTGTTACCTTATATATATCCTAGAAGACATTATGTACAACTGTATGACCCAATTAAAAAAAGAATAAACATGACAAATGTGTTGTATTTTTTCTGTCCTTGCAATGCTGGAAACTTCTTCCTGCCTGCTCTAATATTGAGCTGGTACTTAGTGAGGCTGAGGTGGTGTTGAGTGATGCTGTGGTGGTGCTGAGTTATGCTGTGGTGGTGCTTAATAAAATTGTTGTGGTGGTGATGCCTGGTGAGGCATAGTGAGGTGGTGGTGCTCGGTGAGGTTTAGGTGGTGCTTAGTTAGTGTTGAGTTCTGTTCAG